>NC_069123.1:10401628-10729610 GCF_026914265.1 Mya arenaria | reverse complement strand
TTTAATTTGCTTTTGTTTCTTAGGAAACAACTCTTCTCATTACTTTCCTCGTTAAATCTGGACCTTCATTTCACGATTAGAACGAATGAAGCTAAATCAAGATATAGATTGTCCAATGTTCGGTAGATAATTCGAAAACGGGCTATCAGAAATGAGGGAAAATAAGACATTACCTTTCATAGAATCAGTTCTACAAAAGAGTGCACAAGTCGGTTTAGGACTCGGCATCATTGCAGAAAGACCTTGACTGAAAAATTAAAGAGCCCTTGGCGACTCATTTTCTTGGTAGAAAAAGAATGTGTAATGCTTTTGCTGAAAAATAATCTTATTCAAATGGGATATCGGCAAAATTACGTTTTCCAAGTTAATAACGCATAGACCAATGGCCAAAAAACAACAAAAAGAACAATTAATACATGAATTGTATATGAACATAGCAACGGCTAAAACTTTCAAAGTATTTTAATTATGTACATTAGAACAATTCCAAGATAAGATCCTTGAGATATGGCAATATCAATTTTGAAAACAGAGTATCAGATAGTGTTGTTATTTTTCCTAAACTCACGGCTTATCAATTTTATATTTTACTACCAATTCCCAAGTCAGATATCGAATATCAAGGAAACGTCTTGACGTCACGTCAATTAGGCTTGTTACTTATTATAAAAGATTGATTTGATTGTTTTCTTGTTATTTGTTTAAGGACAAGTTTATTTACATTTTTTTCTTTTGTAAGCTAAGACAACACCGAAAGACTTTAAATGTACTGTCGTCTCCTTTGATACTATTCTGACTGTATATATTTCGTATTTTGATATACAGAATACGTATAACTAATCGTTTAACATACAACAAACAGTATGAATCGTTTCCAAATTCACCAGTATAAAGTTTCTAAAGCTTTAGTACATGTTGTGCATAACGCTCTCTTATCGTTAATTGAATTACACAAGAATGAAACTGTGAAATCAAAACAGTTTTACATGAATTACGGATTCTTAGTAGAACTACAGTATCGGACTAGAATATATATATATATATATATATATATATATATATATATATATATATATATATATATATATATATATATATATATATATATATATATATATATAGTACTAATCGTCATGTGTTCTCGTACAACATGAATAAAAATATTGTCATACTGCTTTGAGGAAAATAACGGGTGAAACTTCAGATGAAATCTCAATGACTTATATAACCTGAAAATCTTACCATTATATGTATTCTTTAAAATATCTTCAACGCCTCCAGTGCTTTTATGGAAGGATTTATTAAGACACGAGACGACAGCAGTATACCCCTTAGTGCCATTCAGATACTCAGATATAAAGAGGCATTAACGTATATAGCAAATGAATATTTCATAACCCACGTACTCACGTCTGCAATTAATTGACTAAATTCAGATGCATGGACGACATTTTTAGCTTATTTTCGATTTTGTATCACACAATAAACGAACATGAAAATAGTTTCCATGGAAATTTGATTAATTTGAGTTGAAGATAAATATTAACTGTATTTCTGTTTACATTCAAGGCTTTATACGAAAACAACGTTGTTGGTATTTTTAACGCAGTTATCCTGGGTAAGGAACGTCGCATGTGCTCGCATTTGATAAAACATTTTTGCAGATATTTTCAATCAAATAGTTTGCACTGACTGGCAAATGAGATATACATTTTGCAATTAGATTCACGATCGGTCCGATATTTTTCTTCTCTTACGGTGTGTACACTCTGAAACGCATCTGTATTTTTCTAGCAAAACAATATCATTAAATTCCCATAACTATTACTCACTGCATCCTACTAACTGGATTAAAACAACGCTTACGACACATGCAAATTTCGCAGCTAATGCCATTTTTGTCAACTTATCTGTACTAATAAACAGATATGATCTAAACTGGGAAACCATTATGCTCTATTTTAAACGGATATGCGTTTTATATTTTAACCATTTTAACTAATAATCGTCCTCCTACTAGCTCGCATTGAAAAATCTAGGATTGTTTTGAGGAAATACTGTATTTGCCGATTTTGTACAATCTGGTTTCCAGCCCCTTTATTTTTCTGTTTCATAGTGGATGATTTGTGATAAAGATGATTCCGATTCTTGCAATTGCTAAGTTTTAGCTGTAATTTAAATCTTATTTTTTATATTTTTTAACGACATTACCTTCATGTATCCCCTTAAATATCTCATGTACATAAATAATGTTATTCACAAAGGTAACTTATTTTTCCGACACAGTCATTGACATTACCATGAAAAGATGCAGTGTATCTTGAACGTCAGTTTTTTCTTCCGTTTCTATAAATTTCAATCTCTTAATACTTATTATTAAATAAATAAAACCAAAACTTGTATAAAAAGGGTTCAAACGAACTAGTCATATAGTTTCTTCTACTATGTTAGGACAAAATAATTATAAAAGCAATTTTAATGAAAAAGAAATACGTTGGTTGACAAAGTACACAGTTTTTTGTTGCTTATTTCAATGATGTAAACCATCGGTTGGTCTTTAAGTTTTTCTAGGTTTGTTGACCTTTATAACATTCATTTTAATAAGAAGAAAAGCACATTTAACGCCATCATATTTCGTCACTGTCTATAGAAAGCAGATTAAGATTTCCATCGGCAATAATTGACAGTGCTTATTCACTTATTGCTAGTGCCATTGCTCTTATTGAAATGACAATGCTCTTTATAACCGGCTTCAGCCGTAATCTATCTTATAATACAAATATGCAATTCCAAAAGCCAAGGTTATTTTTTCTTTTACGATTCAATATAACAGTTTTGTTTTAAGTCACTGCAAAATTCAAACCCGGAAATGTATGCGTTGAATGAACAAATTAATGATTAAGTTGAAAGAATTGCCAGCTCGTGAATTCTAGATGCACCGAAATATGTTAAATAATGACAAATTTAACTTTATTGATGAAAATAAATTACAGTAAGTCAATATTCGAATATACACACTTAATTATGAAGGAACGTTATAAAGAATTACTTGATTCTTAAGTTCTCAGCGAAACTTGGTTGAACACATCAGCATTGTTCACATTGACAAGCAGGGAACCGTTATAGACATTTACTCAAATTAAATTGACATTATCAAGGGCCTGTTTTGTGTAATGAGAGGCAACTGAATATCAGACTCTGACGTACTTGCGCTGGTCTCTGCAGAATTCTGAATAACGCTGCAATCTGATTAATTTTCTTCGAATCACTGTTTCTATACTGGATCATGTAAATTACATTCGGCGTTTACAATATTGAAGTGTTTGTTTAAAGAATATGTAGAAGGATGAATGCGAACAAGCTATGTTTTACTTCTATAATATTATGATTGTGGTTTATTTTGCTATCATTCCTCAATAATGATGCTTCTGAGATCGTGCTAAGTTTCAACAGGGGTAACAAGAAATATGGCTTTTACTGAATTATCTAGTCAGGAAAAAATCTTTCTTACATTTAGCATTTGGAATGCGTTTGGAATATTTTTCATTTGAGTCATGTGAGTCAAGATTTAGGCGACAATTGTTCCTCTAAACAGCATATTATTGCTTCTAAACTTTGCCGCGCTTGCAACTTTTATCAAAGAAACAAAGGCAAAAGAAAAACATTCCATTGACTCATTTTGCCATTTCAATTTGTGACATGGAATTTAACGGAAACAAGGTTCACCATAAACATCAACGATTTTGTAAAAGAATGCTTTCTGATGAAAACGTACACTTACTTATATGTTAACTACAGCATTAAACTCTAGCATTTAATACAGTGACGTCTTGTAGGAAGCCACTTGTTTTTATGAACGCAATACCACAGCATTTTAGTGACTTAGAAACGTGTATATTTCAGATACTTATTATAACTGCGCAGAGTTTTCAATAAATATTCAGTCAGAGTTAACATTTACAAACATGTAAAGTTTATATTTGAATATGTATGAAAAAACGTGAAACCGATCTTAGGCGTCTAACACTGAATGATACCGCTATTCTCATTATGTCTTCAACGACGGCATAGCCATTAGGGTGAAGGAGGTTTAAACGACTACGTAATTGACTAAGTAAAACATCACAAAAACGGAATAATTTGTCAGCAATCCTGCCTGCATACAGGTGTTTCATGGAAGCAAAATGGCAAACTATTGCGCTCCTCAATTTATTTTTTTGGTCGTTTCCCTAAGATCAGAATATTCTTACTTTATTAAATACTCTGTTTTAGACACAAACGTTCACATTTACATGGATAACAACTAAGCAAGTAATCATAATTATTTTCACGGCAATGTTTGTTTTCCGAATTATGCCATGGAATGGATGTGATACACAAGGAATGCGTTATCAAAACAAATAATCTTTTGGTAGCTTCTTAAGCATTGTCCATATTTAAGACGGTGAGATTTTATTAACAAAAAACGAATTAACGTGTTTTAAAGATGACGTGCATATATTAATGCCAATCATTTGTATTGGGCGAGATCGAATATCTTTCATTAAATGAATAATTCATGATTCTGGAACATTTGCCACACTTCTCTGACAAATTGCTTGAGTTTGCTGTATAAATTAAATATTGTTTTTCTTCCGCACTTTACACGGACACGTTTGTATTTGTTTTCTTTCCAAACTGTTTTCCCAGACGGGGAATTGGTATGCTTAATCAATTTGTTGGCCATATTTTAAGACAATCGAAGGCATTCCTCATGTGCTTTTATGGAATATAGATGAATATTGATAAACTGGACATTTCTTCATCTATATTTCTTTTTTTACACTTTTCAGCAAAATTGCCTTTATCTTTGCCTAACAGACTTTTCGTTCCATTTATTTTCCTAAAACCCGAGATTTTCATTTTTAATAGTGTAGAAAACTGTTATTTCATTGCGTAATAAGTTATTGTAAAGTTAAACCTTGATAGCATTGGTCTTCTGGTACGTCAATCGGAATATTTAACGTTATAATAGTCGACACAGTAAGGGTGTAATTACTTGCAGCCCGTAGACACTATGTTAGGTCAATATTTATTTTTTTATTTTTTACAAGGTCCGTTTATATTTGTACCTTACTCCTAGGCTAGAGTCGGCATTTTTAAGTATGCTAATATTCAATATGACTGTGCGTCAACGAAACCCCGGGCATATTTCTTGTCATAAAATGTGTATAACTAGGATTTAAGAACCGATTGTTTTCTTATGAAAAAGGGCGACCCTCGGGTTTGTGTGTTGTAATTGCCTCTGGCGTAGTTCGCTCAGTATCATTATGACCGAGGGAATAACATCTTAACGTTTTCTCACCATTCTTTCGCCTAAACAATGCCATGATAATATACAAATTGTTCTATAAGAAGTATATTTGATAATTGTCTGGTATGTAGCTCGGTCGTCCTTAAAATATCATGTTCGTAATATTGCATATAACCCAATGCAATATTGTATGTATTACTTTGATTGATATTGGAAGCTAGTACAGATTTTATTGTATGTTTTGGTATGAAAACAACGATCATATTCAATCTCGTACAAACTTGAATTACCAGATAGCTAAACAATTTGTTTTAAACAATAAAAGCTGTTTTATGACAATCAATGATGGAAATCTAAGGTATTGTTTTATAAAGCTAAAGTATTTCCGTACACTGGTATACCTAGTTTTTAAAGTTATATTTCTGCTAAAGTCACTCACTTAGAAACACATTACTGGAGTAAACAAGGCGGAATATGGTCTACTAACGTTTCCATCTACACTATTAAATTGTCGGCAAGGTAGCATTCCGTTGTCTAACCCTATTTAGTTATTACACTAATGAACAATGTGGGAAATGCTTTCAAATGCACTTAGTTCTGATTGTGACCAAGAACACGAACATTCTAATCTTTAACTTCACTTTGCAAATTGTTTTATCAAGAACAAAAAATAAAAATAAAACTTGTAAAAACGGTAAATTTGTGAGAGTGCAGCTTTAAGGTGTGATATTAACAAATCTTTATATTTGTCTCGCTGAGCCATATGTGTGTCATATCTATATTTTCACAAAAATCATAGCTTGATGATATCACAAATGTTTGATCTAATCAATAAAATACAAATAAAAGGAAAGTTTCTCCGCATTACAATATATATATATGTGTGTGTAAAAGGCACATCTAATCTTACTTTCAATCTGATTTATCTTCAGTTTCGTCTCTTCAAATTCGCCTTGTTCAAAGGATAGGTTTTAAATCTAATCAGCAACCCTAAGTAAATGAATACCTTAAGGCAGCGCGATATAATACATTTGTCTACTAAACTTGATCTCTTCTACTATTTGCAATTCAACTGCTATTTCCAGACGAGGTCTTATCGTAGATTATGATTAAAAGTACATCTATCCAATTATCTCTTATTGTCTTTCCAGACATTTATATATACAAATGTAATATACGTTTTCAGGAAGTAGGTGTAACCAACGTTAAAAGTTAAAAAGTGATATTGCATTTGGAATCTACTCTCAATGGCTTAAAAATATCTAAAAACGGGTATTTGGAAGTACATGACAGATTATGCACTTAAGCAAGAGCGTTGAAATGTTTTTTCAGACATTGTTTCGTGTCTAAGAGGAATCCAAATGGCGAAGATGAACAAAATAAACTTTTGCAAAAGTCCAAGGCAATTGAAGACTGGCGTTTTGCAGTTCGAAAAGTAATTAGCGATACAATAATTGAAAAGAGTAAAGTCATGTCAGTCGGTCAATAAATAGAAAGTTTGTACAAGGGCACAATTCGGACACATTTCGAAAGATGTGTCTGTGCATAAAGCATTTACATAAACCAACAGTACTCCAAACAATTGGTATTGAAGTATGTTGTGAAGATACTAATTTATGACTCGAATCTCCGTGTTTGATAGTCGAGATAGAATACAACCCCGCTAGCGGCGACATAGCTCTGAAATGGACAGTGATGGATCACTTTAATATGGTACCTTCAGTCTACAACTACAAGGTTACATTATAATTATTTCACTTAAGCAAGCCAAGAGGAATGGTCAGTCAACTAACAATTTGATATTTCTTCATCTATGTACACAATTACGTTAGATATTTGGTAAATTCAAAGTAACACCTTAACAAACAATACTAGTTAACCGTATGCCAAACATGGACATGTAAATAGTCTAGCTATTGGAAAAAAAACCGGAAAGCATTTTATTTAAAGTGATGTCGCATATACAAATTCTTGTAATTATGCGATAAAATTAAAAAACAAAATGCAAAAGATCAATGGTATTGTATACAGTTAAACAACTTTTACTTTGTTTGCTAAAATATCTTGACCTTTGTTTGAACAAAGAAATGTTGAAACAGATGTAAGAAACGGTAAAATGGATAAAATGTTAAATGTTTTCTGTATATGTTGAAACGTGTATAGACAAAATAGAATAACACTTTGACGTTAAACTTAGTTGACCTTTTTGTCAGCAATGGCGATGAACACATACATATTGTTGTAACATATGTTTTAAAATATGAGTGCGTATACGAATCAGCCTGTCTTCTCGATATGAAATAGAAGGGGACACACGTACATTGATGTAACATATATAAATTTTTACAAAAGCTCAGTCTGCTAGATCGGTTACCTCTTGTTTTATTTTAAGATCATGATTTGCATTTAACATTCACCGGTTAAAACGGGAAAGGGATTGTGAATTAAAGTATTATTAAAAACATCTCAAGATATCAAAAGTAGGACTTTAATCATTTGTATTGGAATTCTGAGGATCATCTTTATAAGCATACTTTATTCATGTGTACTATTATCAAATTGTAGCAGACAGCTAATTAGACAAAGGATGTTTTAACAGTCTGAAACCCTCCCATTTCATTAAATTAAAGTACAGATTTAAAACAACACAACCATATTCTTACGATTGCAAGAATGCTATCAATCTTACAGACAGAATCTATATCAATCAATGTTTGTGACGTCAACAACGCACATTAGATGAATGTAGATGGATGAGAAATCTTTTTTTTGCTAGTTTTAAATCTCTTTTTTGGGAAGTTGAACACAAACGTTGTTTTTGATTTCGATTCAGACAAATGGGATTGAACTTAATTGCTTTCATTTCCAATAATGTATTCGTATAACTCGGAAAACGTTTTATTTTGCACAAATATATGAGGGAACTTGACCTGGGTTTGGCAGACGACGTCACGTTATCTATTTATATTATTACTTATGTAAAATAGCAGAAAAAATAAACTTATTTTAATTTACCATCAAGCAATAGAAAATGGTTTACGCAACGTTGAAGGCGTGACGCAAGATGTGAAACGTCACGTTGCGTTATTTTTTCTTGTCGGAGAGTAGCCAGATTTTGAACAGAACAATTACATTAGCTGAGAGCGATATTTTCATTAATGGGATGTGTTTTGTGTATGCGAAGGGTCTCTCTTTCAGAATGTAACTAATTTTCACTACAAGTGATGTAATACGATGTGTTGTGATCTTCAAGGATCATTGTATATGAGAACTTGAACCGTTGCCGCGGTATGGCGCGATTTGTAAACAGCATTTTATTTTTGTCTTTTTACCTTCAATTAACCTCTAGTTTAACTAATTTGTATGAGAAAAACATCAGAAAAACAACAGTTATTGTAAATCAAATAAACTGTACCAGGACAGGCGGACTTGTGGCAGCCCAATGGAAATTCGACCTATGTGGTTAAGTATTCGAACGATTTCGGATGGAAATGCCTCAAACCGAAAAATGACCTTACAGATTTGTATAAATTTTCTTTATCACTTCTACTGTGCGGCGACTTTTTGCTAAACCCTGGACCTTCGGGTAACAATTCGATAAATAATTGCAGTGTTTGCTCCAAAACAGAACGCAATGATCATCAAATTTTACATTGCTCTACCTGTCGTCACTGGATTCATAAACAACTTACCATTTTCCAGTGGTATATCAACTAGTGGAACCCTTGCGCGTGTGGACTGGCCGTACAGCCGGGAAAACTTTATATGCATGAATATGATAACGAATGGCTTTTGTAAATACTTGCTCCAATATGTGTTCATTTTAACATATATACTTTTATTTCCAGGCCACAAGCTCATTGTTATTTTTATTTAATATGTTATGTATTTCTGTTATTCATTGAGCTCATGTTTCTTGTTAACACATACCCGACTTTAAATAAAGATTCTTGTAACTTGTATCTTGTATCTTGAAACCTGTTAAATATAGAAACTATCTAAACAGTTGAAACCAAGGCAGTGCTGCATTTGCAATTTAGAGTCTCAATCGAACTATGATTTCTACGTTCTTATTTCGGTAAACCTTGTGGTTCTGGTGATGGTTGATTCTCGAATGCAACACTCATAATGCAACTCATATGTGTGTTTCCTTTTTGAATCGAATCTGGTTAAATAAGTTAACTCCAAAGTAAAAGCAATTTGGCCTTGAAATAATTCAAAGCTCCGAGTCTTTTGAAACTCCTGTGTAATTGACAACGTAAACGTGTCCAAATAAAACTGACTGATTGCCCTTTTAGACCGGTGTGATGGATCAATCAACGCCCAATGCCAGTTGCAGAAACGAGATATCTTGATATTTCTATTAGCAAGGTGACAAGTTTTCATTCAAACTTTGAGAAACATATTGAATTTCCGGAGCAAGGCAAACGAGGTTTTGTCAGAGACAACTGAGATATAAAAAAGGGTTTGCAAAACGACAATACACATTCACACATCCATTTGTCTTTATGATTGTGTGTTGTTGATGTTTTATGTATTTATTAAAAATAAGCGCTGTGAAGAGCAATCGATAAAATAGTCTTATCTTTAGAGTTGGGTGAACGACTTTAGAAATGTTGAATTTGAATATGACTCTAATAAATCACTTCAGAAATGTAGAATTGCAATATGCATCTGATATTAGAATACATCAATAAAACATACCTCAGAAATGTTAGATTTCAATAATTCACTTCAGAAATGTGAAATTGCAACCTGAATCTAAAATTTCAATAAATCAATAAAATGCACATCAGAAATGTGAAATTTTAACATGAATCTAATATTTCAATCCACCAATCCAAAAATACTTCGGAAATGTAAAATTTTAACATGAATCTAATATTTCGATCCATCAATCCAAAAACACCTCGGAAATGTAAAATTGCAATATGAATCTAATATTTCAAAAAATCACTTCGGAATTGTTAAATTTTCAATATGAATCTAATGTTTGAATATATTAATGAACTAATCAATTACAGTTGTCATTTTGATAAAGCAATCAATTTATATGATTGAATGTTCACAAAAGATTTTTGATGTTAATATTGGAGACCAATATGAATAACATACATCAGAAAGCACCTTTAAGTCAGAAAAGTCACAATAGTCTTGGGAAGGACCTTCTTTCCCACTAATGACATTTGGTCCTTTCGCAATAAAAAAGACGGACGATTGTTTTACCTGTTAATCATGGGTAATTGAATTTTACACTCATTTCAACTGCTTAGAGCGAATCGTTCCATTCCAAGACATACTTTGTTTCAGTTCACTGTCACATTTACGCTTATTAGTGGTAGTAAATCGATAGATTCAATCTTTAATCATCAGGAATATCTTTATTTATTGGTGTTTTGATTTGTCATAAAACCTTTCATTTGATTGTGTAATAGGATTTTTTATATAAATATCCAGATTTTAGTAACTTATTTACTAAAATCGATGGCGCTAGAATTATGCACTGGTCTGAAAAAATCAAGTTTAAGAGCCTTATTTGCAATTTGGAAACTGCATAAAAGAGTCTTACACAAAATTGTCGTAAGGTTGTTTATATGGAAATTTGGATTACACTTTTTTCCAATGTTTGCAAAACAAAATCTAAAATATTATGTTATATTTGATATAACATACGGCATAAAGAAGTCAACTTGCTTGATATAAACCAAGGTAAAGCATGAATTTATTTCGCTTATGAAAAAGGAATGAAGCGAAGAAACGAGATGGAATTACAACTATATTTTAAAAGTGTTTTTGTATATACAGTGTCAAACAATTTAAGATCAACGCAATAAATACAGATATGATAAGTAAACACAAAATATGATAATATGAGGTATGCATGTTATAATAAAGCTTATGTTCTATTTATCAAAATTATCAGGTTATTATTTGAGTATACATATTTATAGTAGAGTTTGTCATATGTGTTTACCTAATGGTATTAACGAACAATTGTTGCAAACATTCTTGATACTTTTATTGACCGTTCATGTACTTTTACTCAATTAAAATGTTTTAAACTAAACCTTCTTTCTGACTTTGCCAAACCATGGCAATGTAACGAAAGACTCACGTATAGGTTGGTCTAGGATAAAATATTTATCGTTCTTTACTTGTGTAAGCAATGCTCTTCTTTGACAACGTGTACTTAAAAGTGTCATCGATGCAGTTCCATCATAACATGTATTTCACTTTTGTACACAAAGCTACCCTGTCTTAATTGTTTTAACTTATTGGAGCAAAGTTATTTTGTTTTAACTTTTACATATGTACTTATGAACGTTCGGAATCCTGTCATTAACTTTTCTAACCCTAACCCATTAACTGTATGTTTAAACGTTTTGCTACTGAGCTTGTTACTGTAGCTTTTCGCAAAAATATTAGCCTTAATAATTTATCAATTTTGTCTTGTCATAGCATGTACTTTAATTAATTTGGAAATATGCTTCTCTTATAAATAAATTGCTTTTACTTTAATTCAATAAGCAATGCATTTTCTCATAAACGTCACCTTTTTCTTGAAGAACAATTATTGATTAAAAATAAAAAAAAATATATGCTTCTGACACACAAAGGAAACATGTAGAAGGGTAATAAACTTAGAGTGTAATCGTAAAGCACTCCGATGTGTGATACATGTATTGCTAGAACACCGTGTATATGTGTTCGTCTACACTGCAACTTTTAAACTGCTGTTTTGGGTTTCACTACGATTTTATAACGTTAGTTACCACTGGACTTGACCTTCTATTACCATGACGACATACCACCGGAAACACAGTTTACCTTGTAGTCTTCCTGAAAGACAAGAGACTATTTAAGAATCGAATATCCATTGTAATAAAAAATATCAAAGAAAAAAACCTTACTTTTCCGCAGAAAATTATCTTCTGTCCAGATGAAAGGTAAATAACTTTCCTGGATGAAGATTGTGATAACAAGGCAGATGTCTGTATGTTCTTGATCAAGCCTGCTAAGGTAACACACTTCATACGAAAAATTTAAAGCCAATTGGGAATAAAGTCTTACCGGATATTTGACACATTCTTGCCTTATAGAAGCTAGTCTTTATTTATTATAACCATCGTTAAGCCAACACAGTGGTGCTTCTTATTACAAAATAAAAACAAAACAACAACACATAATCTGTTTTAACATTGAAACTGGAAAAAAGTTTTCTGTAATTGTTAACAATTAATAATTGCCGTACTTAACTAGAATTCACCAGAGC
The DNA here is from genome assembly GCF_026914265.1 of Mya arenaria. Taxonomy (NCBI): domain Eukaryota; kingdom Metazoa; phylum Mollusca; class Bivalvia; order Myida; family Myidae; genus Mya; species Mya arenaria. Next base: position 10,717,044 of record NC_069123.1, on the reverse strand, counting down.
TAGATGTTTTTTTTTCTTTTAAACATAACACTCAAATTGATCAAAGAGGGCCAACGCAGTAAATTTAATGCTTCTTTTATGAAACTTGATAGGAAGTAAAACAGCCGGAAGTATTTATAAAAACGAAAGTTTCCCAACACTACACCTGCAATTAATGAATACAAAACACGTTTAAATTCTAGATTGATTGATGTTTTTGTTTTGGCAGTGAATTTAAGACAAACTAGATGTTGAATTAATACCAATGCCACAAGTGACTTACACATATCCAGTGGAAGGACATAACCAAAATTGTTCAATTACTGGTTGTTTGTGCGAAAGACATTACAAGAAAATCAATTTAATGTGAAATCGGGATGGACATAACCAAAATAGATTACATGTATCCAGCGACAAAAATAAAACAAAAATTATTCACTTACATTTACTCAGTCGGAGGGGCATTACCAAAATAGTTTACTTACGTGTAGCTCGCGGGAGAGTTAAACAATATATTTTTTACTTACATGGAATGGGCATAAAAAAGGAGTTCACTTACATGTGGGTCGGCGGGAGGAGCATAACCAAAGTTCATTTACACGCTGCCAGTGGAATAGATAAAGCTAAAGTGATTCACTTCATGTAGCCGGCGGGAGGGGCATACCCCAAAAGTTCACTTACATGTAGCCAGCGGGATCGGCATAACCACAAAATGTAACTTAATTGTGAACAGCGGTGAGGAAAGACACAAAAACGCACACTTACATGTAGACAGCGAAAGGGGCATAACCAACGTGATTTCCTTGCATGTAGCCGGCGGGAGGGCCTACCCAAAAAAGTTCACTTACATGTAGACAGCAGGAGGGGCATAACCAAAGTGATTCCCTTGCATGTAGCCGGCGGGAGGGGCATACCCCAAAAAGTTCACTTACATGTAGACAGCGGGAGGGGCATAACCAAAGTGATATTAAATTGTACCACGTTCATTTAAAATATTTTCCCTGCTTTTATCAAATTTTATATTATATCAACAAAATTAACGTTTTCAAACATCTTTGCACTTTGAACCCAATAAATGACTTTGTCGGTGGCGTAGCAATACATTAGACATTGTAAACAAACATTCAATTCTATAGACAGTAGTTTGATGCAGTCAATTGATTCCATTTCTAAAACACTTTTATCGGATAACAGAGAATAAGGCACTTTAGTTATTACATATGAATATGGGTATTTATTATACATGAGACGAGGTGTTTACTAATAAAACTGGATTAATCCTGATTTTTTTCAACGAGTCCCAAGAGCTATTTTTCAGAAATGTTTCATCAGCTAATATACTTCATACCGTTTTAATCTACGATTACGTGAGAAACTTAGTGAAAACAAAAGCATGCAAACTCAATGGATTTCCAACAAAAAAATAAAAGCTTTCATAGAATGTACTGTGTTGACCACTTTACTGACTGCTTGAACGACTCTGATAACTTTGCCCTCGCTGTCCTTGTTCGGCGTCGATATCAGTTGTATTTAAGAAAGGTCTATATCTCCCTGTTATGCCATCTTGGCGAATGTGCAGCCAACTTGCATTTCCTCACTGTATTTATCAAAACAAAGGCACACGTAATATTAAACCAATTGTTCAAATTTTTCATGATTAAACTCTTTCTGAAGATATTAAACTTGCTTTCACCATTGCAATGTAAATAGTAAATGAATCTGAAAACCTGGACCGTTGCTTTAATGAGGTATTTATTCAGATGAATGTGAATATTTTCATTTGATTGGTAAAATTGTTTCTTAGAACAATATTATTAACAGGCTTTAGTTTCCAAGCAACTCGTATTGCAAATGTGTGTATCTAAGCATTTGTGAAACTAATACAGTGACGAACTTGCAAGGCTTCCAACAATCAAACAGTTTTATATATTTTAAATCCAAATAGTCCATACTCAATGATTACATAAATCATATGGACTAAAATGTCTTGTTTTTTTCAGTTTAAAAAGAATACTAGATACCCAAGTATAATGTGATATACAATTTTACAAATGTATCTCAAACTATGCAGCTGACATAAACAACGACATTTGCTCTGATGATTCAGAAAGTCACGTTAAAGAGATCAGGGATGCTGTTTTTGTTAAAAATCATTCACATGTCAAATAGGTTCAACAGGAAATATGCCTTGAAGTCTTGAAGTGTATAGACTGTCACATAATTGAAGCTACAATTCGTATAAGGAAAACTCCAAGGACAAAAGGAAGCCCAAAATAGGATATATGATGTGGGTTATAATCACACAAAAATGACATCAGGGTGATATCTTCCTTCTAATTTTCTTAATGTGAAGGATTTGTCTAGACTGTTATAAAATTAATGAAAAACACTTAGTTGTATGAAAACATTGCATTTCAACCTGTTTTAGTGGAGACGAAATAATTATTTAATGTTATTTAAGCTAAAAATCGGTATTGCAGCTTGTGGATATTATTTATCCTGTCTTATAGACAATAACTATTATGTACAAAATGAAAATTATGTTATGTGTTCAATACTCAAGTACTAATTACAAATAATTATATATTTAAGTTGTGTTATTTATTTTCTGGTCCTTCGATCATTGAATATGATTTCTTATACTGTAAAAACCTTATATAATGGACGGCTTAAAAATGACATTTAGTCTTGTGTCAGTTTGCCTAGGTAACCTGGTTTAATGTTTTATTGCATATGTTCCTTGTAGTTGTTTTCGATTTTCGTTAACAAATGACGCTGATGTTAGTTTTATTTATAATCTTCAGAGATTGTATCGAGTGAACAGTGTGATTATAAGGTGTATATTGTTTATAAGTTTGCAATTTCACTCATGTTTTGGTACCAACATTTTATCCCGGTATTGCAAAAACTTATTTTAACACGTTTTTGCTCATTGATTCCGAAGATTCAGAAAAAGGTACACGTGAAGTAAAGAACAATATTGTGCTTTTAGTGGGGTCATAACGCTCGGTAGTACAGTAAAGGAAAAGATAGAAGACTGACAACAAAATCTCAATCCAACAAAGACTCATACACATATAATATAAGGATAATTGAACCTTAAACCTCATGTAGAATCTCGTTACTATCGCTTTTCAAAATCGTGGACTTCAAAGAAAATTTTGAGCATAAATCAACATTTGTTGAAGGATTCCAGCCGTCAGTATCTCAATTTTAACACGCCATACATGATTTCGTCATACAAAACAGTGCATTTTAAAAAAAAACATGAGCGAGTCTCTTTCAAAGCCGAGTAGAAGTCAAATATAGACAGCATTATAAAGAAATGAAACATCATCCATACATGACAGAACTCATGAAAGACACTGTTCTGTAGAGGAGCATATTTGTAAGTTTAAAGATATTTATATTTCCTATCAAATTGTTATCTGTAAGAGCCATATTATAATTGATATCTGTAAAATCCATCTTGTAGAGCCATTTTCGGAGTGTTATCTGGTAGAGCCATTTTCTAATTGTTATTTGTAAGAGCCATAGTCTATTTGTTATCTGGTAATGCCATTTTCTAAGTGTTATCTGTAGGATCCATTTTTTTAATGTTATCTGAAAAAGGCATTTTCTAATTGTTATCTGTAAGAGTTATATCCTATTTGATATGCTGTAGAGCATTTTTCTGAATATAATCTGTAAGAACCATTTTCGAATTGTTATGTGTAAGAGCCATATTATTATTTTATCTGGTAAAGCCATTTTTCCAAGTTCTCAGTAAAAGATCCAACGCTGTATCAATTATTAGCAGAGAATGTCAGACAGAAGCTTTTTTTACTAAATATTTTTGCATCTTCACAAGGCGCTTAAACTCATTCTCTCGTTTACTGTAAAGATAAATTTTCAGCTGTTTCGATAGCAGGTTTTTTTGAGGTATTATATCATGACTATAATTGGCGACTGGTTAGCATATAAAATGCTTTTATTGCCATGACTATGTGAAGTTGGTATTTGCTTTTACTTTCAGTATGCACAATATTTGTGTATCTTGATGTTTTATTTAATTAAACTGCTGATTCCTCTATATATTCGCTTAAAGGCTTTAACATAAATATCAGGAAATGACCTCAATTATGTCCATGGCACCCTTAAATTTGCGTTGAAGATGAGTAATTTATTATTTTCGTAGACAGAGATAAATTCGTTTTGATGTTTAAATAACATTCAGATCAAGTCGCAGACATTTAAACCATAAATATTGGCTTTTAGACGGTTTGTTTGAACATAAATTATGTATTTTTTAGTTTAAGATATTGTTATTGACGGTTGTCTGGCAACACAGATTTGCAATTGTTTGCAGACAAAATAGATTTATATTACAACATTACTTCTAAAACAAATATCTTAAACATGTTTTGTCAAAGGTAGGGCTTGAATACTCGAAAAACAAAACATATGCTATTTATTCCTGAAAATTTAGCACTCACACATCAAGGACCAATTAAATTACACCCATGAGCCTACTTTCAAAACTTCTTAGTCTATATCATGGTAAACCATTGCATATTTATTCACTTTAATAGTCCTAGCAATTTCATTTGACCAATTCAGTTGAATCAAAATGCCTATTCAATTTATTGCATTTAGCACATTTGGCATACAAAGGAAAACATATTTATCCTAACTTTATTTAACCTTCCGCCCTGAAAATTGCTATATATTCCATAGCATGCGCGTGCATAATAAGTACCTTTTATTTGAGAAGTTAACAGACTTATTGTCACCAAGAATTTATTTAATTCCCTGTTTGTGGCCTCAAGATTTGATCGTCGTAGCTGATATGTAAAAAAAACATCTAAATTGCAAACATGTGACTAGTTTTGACATTGTCCAAAACAGATTGTTTTGCGTCATCTTGTATCAGTAAACAGCCGACACTAATATGACATATTGTCTCTGCATTTGGTCATACAAGTTTGATTCCTGTGAGACTGATTGATCATGGTGTGGAAATACCTATGTACGGGGCCCAAATATCACTAAAGTAATTGATATGGTAAATAAATAGGACTACCGAGTTCTAAATCTAACATTTACCAAATATATTTGTAATTGAACAAGTTTTGTATGACCATGGTAATATTGTCAGAGAGTATGAAAAATTGAACCAAGACAAAACTAGAATGTAGCCAACCTAGTTTTGTAGTATAACGAGACAAGGATGAATCCCAATATATATGCAAAAAGCTGCAGAAACATGCTCAGTAGCAAAAAGTTTAAACATAAACCCGGTTTAGTGGCAATGGGCAAGATTATGCAAACCAAAAACTACCGATCACAGTCTCTGTAAAACTGGAAATTATGACAACATTAAATGTAAGTGCGGGGCGACTTTTTACAGCTTCCACACGGCACTCACAAAACTGCTGTAAATAACAATATATATGCAAAAAGCTACAGAAACATGATCAGTTGCAAAAAGTTTAAACATAAACCCGATTTAGTGGCAATGGGCAAGATTATGTAAACCAAAAACTACCGATCACAGTCTCTGTAAAACTGTAAATTATGACAAGACGCAAAACAAACAGTAGCCACTTTCATATGAAAGGATTGGCTCCCGTTTTAAGTACCTTTAATACTAGGTGAACACTTTCTACGTGCATTTAACATAAGATATTTATTTAGCTCTTAAAACATCAAAATCTTAAAAGACCTACTGAAACCTTTCGCATTTGTAGATGGTTTACATGGTTAAGTTTACTAGCATGACTATTGATATAAGCATGATTTTATGGATGTCGAAACGCATACCAATTGAGCAGGGTATCTGACTGGCTTTCTTTCATGTATAGTTTTGTAGAGATACTTTATTGAGGTATATATACTACCATGATAGAACGAAAAAAAAGTCCTTTGAAGTGACATGCCGGTTGCTTTTTTAATGCAAATATTTTCATCAAAACAATCATTAATTAAGTCCATCCTGTCTCGAATGTTATTTTCTTCTTAAAAAGATATAGCGTGCTTTAACCAATGTTTTTCTTGACAGTTGTTTGCACAAGGAAAAACTGTTTTGTTTGTTTTAAATCTCGGGTTTCATGGAACATTACTATTACTTAGTGCATTCCATATCTCTTCGCCAATAAGAAATGAATAAGGATAGTACATATCAAATATTGCAGGGATTCTTAACAGGGAAATTAAGATAAAATAATGTTCAGTGTCTTAACATTCCCGCTTTCAAATACATCTCTTCTTTATGAAAGCACATGCTTAGGGTGTTAATTATGTAATTGAAAATGATATTGTTTCAAAAAAGAGTATTTAACTAAAAACTAAAATGTTTCGTTTGATGGTTTGGTTTGGCTCTTAATTCGACAATAAACGTCCGAACGCACAGGGCAGGGATACAAGTTTAACGATGTCATATCCAGAATGACGTTATTTTGCATACAATTTCGCGCGCTTTTCTAAAAACTACAATTAACTGTCATTTATAATACTTTTTAGGCATAAACTAAAAGTAAACAATTGGATGTGTCAGTGTTAGATAGCAATCTATTTCACTTCGTAAAAAAATCACTCGTGGCTATGGCACTCGTGAAATATAGCTTTTGGTGCACTATCAGTGAAATATATTACGATCTTACACTGAAACAAAAAAAAATCCTCTCTATATATACATCTTACAAAGGTAAGAGGCAGAATGGAACTGAACTAGTGATAAAATCAGCTCTCCGGCTGTTCTTATATTACAGAAACAGATCAACGAAAACGTACTCTGTCATTTTACTTCCTAAAGAGACAAACAAGAAAGAAGGCAATTAGGATTCTAAACTAGGTCATAAAGGAAAAACTACACAAAATGCTGGGCTTACGTCTTGTTACCCATGATAAAAATTGCCATAGTAACAGACGCAACTTTCGCGTTGTGTGCGGGATGCAAGCAAAACAGATCGAAGTGACATTCAAAATAGAAGCAAAATCAAACGTTTACCCTATGATGTAATTCATAAACTACATTTCAGTATTGAAAGCCCAGAAAGTCATTTTCATAATCCACTATTCAAACGTGCTGTGAAGAAAATTAGTTTTTCGTAACAAAAGCTAGTGTCGTCAAGAGCCTTATTAAGACTTCTGCAGAGCCCAGTGCAGATCTGTCAGAGTCTGATATTCAGTTGGCTTTGATTATCATAAACAAACACTTTATATCATGAATATATTTTCAGTTAATTTCCATAACGGTTCCCTGCATGTCAGTGTGAGCTATGCTGATGAGTTCAACCAGGTTGTTTTGAGAACTTGAAATCAAGCAATGGTTTCACTTTGCCAGAAAAAAAAACATAATATAACTTGAATGTGTTTGAACTTCACTTAAACTAATTATGCTCCCCTTCGAAGAAAAGGGGTATATTGCTTTGCACATGTAGGTCGATCGGTCGGTCTGTCGGTAGACAAAAGCTTGTCCGAGTGATAACTCAGTAATTCCTGGACGTATGGTCATCAAACTTGACATGAAAGTTGAGCCTGACAAGTAGATGACCCCTATTGATTATAGGGGTCATCGGATCAAAGGTCAAGGTCACATTGGTCTTCAAGGATAAAATATTTTACGAGTGATAACTCAACATTGCCTGCACACATGGACCTCAAACTTGACTTGGAAGTTGGGCCTGACCTGTAGATGACCCCTATTGTCTTTGGGGATCATCGAGCCAAAGGTCAAGGCTAGAGTGACCTTTAACTCAAGAAAATGAACAAAGCTTCTCCCTTTGATATCTCAAGTATGCCTGGACCTATGATCATCAAATATGACATGGAGACTTGGCCTGAACAGTAGTTGAACCTTATTGATTTTAGAAATCATTGGGTTAAAGGTCAAGGTCAGTTTGACATTGAACGAAAAAAGCTTGTCTGTGTGTTAACTGGACAATGCCTGTACCCATGGCCCTAAAACTTGATATTTAGGTTTTTGGGTAACCAGTTCATGACCCTCATGGATTATGATAGAGTCAAAGGTCATGGTCAGAACTTATGCTCATCATTAAAATTTCGTCATATTTACGTATTCCCTGACGCAAAGGAAATTCATTTTATCGGAAAATATTAGTGATCATCTGAACATGATTAAAAACTGTACCTACTATCCACACACTTTGAATGGTCATAATCTTAAAACTACCTCAAAGGCAACCATTTTGGTCCATGCATATTTCATTCAATTGTCCAATAATCCTCAAAACATGGCGCTCAGGATGGGGGGGGGGGGCATAATGTTTGTCAAACATCCCTTGTTTGACTTTATTCGAATGTTTAACAACTCTTATTAATTTCACATAATATATACAGAGGTAACGTTTATTGTTATAGTTTGGATCGGATGTTCAACGTGCTACACAAATGTTTCAACGTTATCATTTAAATTCTAACAATACACATACATTTTTAACTTTAAATGTTTTATGATATTGTATCGCACAAGTTTAAAATTATTCTGATGTTAATAATATTAAATGCCTTTTGAAAATATAGTTCGGTTTTATACTTTACTAGAAATTATTGGCACTTTCCATCATTGTCAATGGACAATCATAAAGCTGAACTCTCACAGATTAACAGTTTTAACAGATAGTTAAGAAAACTGCCGAAAATTACGTTTTTTTCTTATAGCGTTAGAAACGCTTTAAGCTGTTAAACATCCCTTTTCGAATATAAAATATGAAAAAACATTGCTGCCATCTGATCTGTTATCAGCAGTCTTGTATCATTCAAAGACAGAAAATAAAAATAAGTTGTCAATAAGATCATTCTGTTATAGTTAACTTTAATGTACTATCTTTAAACTTTGGATGTATTTAATTTCACCGAAGTGTCAAGTTTTCGAAAATAATATTTGGGACTTCACCCGAACAGCAACAAAATATCTTAGCCAAAATGTATTGTTTTCTTCTTTTAACTTAAATGAAAGCGACTAAGATCATACTGCATTGAAAAATCGTATAATTTCCGTAGATAAGCAACATCACTGACCTCTTGGGAAAATTACTGATTCTTTTTCTTAAAAGATATCACAAAAACTTTATCTCTTTATCATATAAAAACGTTGGCATAAGTTCGCAGGAGGGAAAAGCGTTGACATGGGGACTGCCTGTTTGTTCACTAGCTCAACAAACCCCAGAAAACGTTTGATTAGGTTTACATGATGTTCTAAGAGCAAAACAAAAGAGTGTGTACTTCATCAACTGGCATATTTATTAAGAAAGAAAAAAAAAAGAAAGTCGATGAAATATTGAAGTGCAAAATATTTATTGACGTCATTATAGTGAGTTTAGAATAATCTGTCCATACTTTAGTCAGAATTGCTGACATTCAACTAGGTTTCATGGTAATTGGCAGATATATTCGCCGCAAGATTATACCAATGGTAAAAAATACACTTCGACCATTGTGTCTTTCCAAGATACAATAAATACACAATTTTAAATAAGTGTATGATCCTTTATTATAAATTGTTTATCAATATTGTCTTGTTAATCCCAGACATACCTTTAGCAACTCTTACACCAGTTTATGAAATTTGCATTCATATGTTTCTGTTTTATGTCTTTGGTGTTAGCTTGTTTTCCTCAGGGGTAGTATTGTTTAGCTACATTAACTTGGTCGTAAAATTGAAATCTAAAACAGACATTTCTAAAAAATTGTCACTAATAGAATTAACGTTGACTTTACGTAGAATGAACTATAAGAATGGTCTATTAAACATAGGTTTGTGTTGTATTTATTCAGTCAGGTGTCTGAATAACTAATTTAGGTATCTCATCAAATGGAAGATAAATTTGACGTTCAAGATGCACTTATTGATGGTAGAATCAGTGGATTGTCCGAAACTATAGGCACCATTGTCATTAACATTATACATGAACATGAAATTGTGCATACGACAGTGAAGGGTTTATATGAAGTTGTCAAACATAGAAAATAATTTTGTATAACTGGATAATTTAAGCACCACAAAGGAGCTGGAAAACCATCTTAAAGTAGGTCAACGTCTTATACAGCAATTTGTTAACTACAGAATCCCAACAGTGGTAACCTTACATTTGAATGGACGGAGACGTGAATCACGATGTGTGAGTGTTATAAGGAAATTCAGTATTTTTTCTGCAAAATTAACGTATTTTCTAAACATAGAAAATCATTCTGGTTAGAGAGCAGTTTCATCGGTGATGATCCGTAATATCCCTACTGTAATATTTAAAAAAAAAAAATTATCACCATTAAACAGCAAGTTAAAATTCCAACGGCTGCGTTGCAATCATTTTGTGAATTAAATTATACTTGTTAACTTGCAAAATCATAATTATTTTAGAAATACACTCAATAAGTATCAACACCATGAACGATGATCGTTTTCGTAGCATTTACGAATGCGTATTTATTTGGTAAATCGAAACAAAAGGTTCCGTGAACATGACATACCCATTTCTGCGCTATGACCGAGGAAACGGCGATAAAAAACAAACGATGTATCAAATGCTGAGAAAAGAAGTAGTATTATAGTGTTTATTTGAAGCAGCAAGCATAATTTCAACAGCAAACAGTTTATTTTTGATCCAGAGTGGAACAAAACATTTTTTTGCAGAGTCCATACATTAGTAAATTATCACGCACACAAGATCCTTGGACGCTATATATATGTACAACATCGCACATAGCCCAGCTCTTTGCACATACATAAATACAAAATCTACCATGTGTCCGGTTTCTTCGAACGCTGAACATAGGGCTTTCAGAGTAAGCGGAAACTGTCGCACATAAATATGTCTTGACAAATTTCGTCGATACCGCTTTTAGACGACAGAACGTGTTATATAAATTAGTCACCAGACAATCATTTCCTCTTATAATAAGACAAAAACACAAGGGACTTACACAGACAGCTAGCATCGTGTGCTCCGTACTATGTCATAGTGTCGTTATTTATTTACTGGTCATTTGCGGCCATTCAATAGTACTTCCAAATTCAGGCTTTAGGGGGCGAACATTTTTATACAATTATTGATAAGGCCTCACCAAATTGATAACTTGTTCATCGGATTTTTTCCAAAAAAAATGGGGCAAGCGAGCTAACTAATATTTTTTTTTTATTTGTTTTGCATTTAGCAAAAAGAGGAGCGAGCGAAAAGCGAACAAATATATGTAGTCATTTAACTCACTTTTGCTCACATTTTATTCACTTATTAACTAAACAATGATATTGTAAACAGTACAAGGATAACATCCAGTGAAAGAATGATAATACTACAAGATAATTTTATACAAATATTTGTTTTGAGATCAAATAAATGCTATTTGAGATCAAGTAAATGTATTTCTTTATTTATTGAATTAGAGAACTCAAAACCACAGTTTTCCATTATTTTAAACATTTTTGAAAAGTGTTTTCAAAATACCCTATGCATGGCTAAGTTAAAGCCTGGACACAAGCGCAAATGATCACAGCCACCTGCCTGCCCAATGACATACCTAAATCTAATAACCTAGGTTTTTCCACTTTTCCTTTGGAAAACTTGGTTAAAAAGAATTATCTATTAAAATACATTGACTTATCTTATGCCATGAAAATGACTAGAAAAGGTGACTTGAAAAAATGAATATAGTCATTTGCAATCAAATATAAACTATAGCTATCACTCTTGCAATGACTACACGATTGACCTTGGTAGCCGGTAGAGAATTAACAAAAAAAACTACACCGTATTCCATTTCAGCAGCAAATATGTTACAGAAAATTCCAGCCAGCGCCAGATTTGTTTTAGGCTTTCTCAGAATTAAACGCCTACCTTTTTAAACTTGCATATTATCCTTATTTTTTACATATCTTTTTCAATTTAGATAAGTAAAAGAAAACATATATTCAAAAAAACACTTTTAATTCTTTTTTACTGCAAATACTGATTGTGTCAACTTTCATTTATAGCAAAAAATATTTTAAGAAAATACAAAAATAATTCATATTTCCATATATAGTTTAAATATACATATGAACATCTAAAAAATCTACAAACATTTATGCACAACACAAAGTGTGATTAATACTTTTCCAATCACACAGTATAACACTAGTTTTTTTTTTCCTTTTTGACTAATATTTACAAAATATACACAATTCGGCTTGTTTGATGTTTTTGTGTAAATGGTAAAACTCATGGGATGGCATAAAGGACATAGGAATGTCAGTCAGGGTAATTTTAAGCGTCATCCTACTGTCCACGAACATTGGCTCATCGGCGACCAATGCCTCCACCACGAGCACGCCATTGTTGCCTCATGGGGACAGGAATATCATGATCCGCTGCGTCGGAGAAATCTGAAATTTTAATAAGCAATATTATATATAAATGTTCATTCTAGTATAATGTAGTATGCATTACTGAAATAGTTTGATGATAACACAAGAAAAAATGGGAGATACAGGAATACCAGTGGTGTTCGTTTCTGAGCCAAGCTTTATTTCTCTATCATTGTACATGCATTGCATATGAATTAAATAAACACTATAATTTGATCTGTAGCAAAATAAAAACAAACATGCCAAAATCATTAAATGTATATTTTTTAAGGAAAAGAATAATACAAAAATACATCATATTTGCTATATTATCAGCAAAACAACAAAGAAGGTAAAAAATACACACCTTAAGTTTTCACCTCGATAGGTGTAGTAGGTATAGATGACCGATTGGAAACTGTTTTTTCACTGTAACGGTTATCCGAATTCCCGTCAGACATGTCCAAATCAAATTAAAACTTTGGATAATCACTGTCATTCACGATGAATTGTTTATATACGTTTACTTTTAGCGGGAGCCAAATTAAAACAAGCTCATTCGTCCAAAATTGAATCAAACTTTTTCAAGAATCAGGAAGTGAAATCGTTTTTATGTAGCCGGTGTTTAGTCTCGATCATCTAGATGCTTGTATTTGGGTCTTTATCGTTCATTGCAATCCTTGTTGACGTCATTAACTCTGATCAGAGCGGCTGAATGATTGAGACTAGCCAGTGTTTTGATAATTGTTACGATCGAAAAACGCGGAAATCAGGGAAAATGCTATATCCCACTAAACAAATTAGCGTTCGTAAAAAATAACTTTTTTTAGATGGTGCGGGCGCAAGTGATAAAAAAAATGCTTTTTCTGAAGAAATAGGTGCAGGAAATCCGATGAACAAGTTATTAATTTGGTGAGGCCTAATCTATTCAATTACAACTTTGATACTTATCTGACGGATAGCAATTATAGTTGGTTAAATGAAGATATACGTTTAAATTGAACGTTTCCTTATTTGTAAAGTGAATACGCAATATCTGTAATACTGTTAGACCAAAGGTAAAACATTTCTTAATGATATGTAGACTTTCGTAAAACTGTTTGTTTGTTTTCATAAAGAAAATATTTTGAACAGGTAGAAATGTTTGAAAACACCAAAGTATCAAATAGGACACTAATATGCGAATCATATATTCTTCTTTGGCTCTCACTACTTTATATGAAAGTCTATGAAACGTTCTTGTCCAAACCGCTACACACGTCATCATATGTTTCTAAAGGCCATCACTTCCGAGACTCCAAAATATTAACGTAAGCGGACCTGATATAGCAATTAACGTGACGTTAGAAGGTATCTTTGAAAGTTCACAAGGGGATTTGGGGCAAAACATAAAAAAGTACAATTGTTCTCTCACTTAATACTGGAGTCTATGTGTACATACCAGTTAATATCAATAATATTTATATCAATATATCAATTATTTATTTGAACTATTTTAATGCAATATAATGACGTCGTATTTTACTAATAAAACGTAGATACTACCTTTGTGTGTCCAAACAAAAAGATCGCTATACAATGAAGTAAATATATCATAGTGTAACAAAACACATGCTTTTTAGACTCGACAAGTCGGTCAAAAAACTCTTATTGTGTACAAGCTTTTTAAGTGTGCATGATATACATCATTTTTACAGCAGTGGTTGCGATGGACTAAGGATTGTCAAAAACGTACCCTCTTTCGGGAACGTAGCGACTAGCTATATTTGTTTACAAACAAACCCATGGAAATATTGTTTTGTAACGAGGTTTGGCACGAATATCTCATTCTGGGAATCACTCTTAAACGTTTTACAAAATCCCAAAATAAAAATATACATTGGCAAATATACTATTTGATGAAGTATCTGATTAAAATTACCTATAAAACGTACATAAATAATTCCAATATATTTCGTATTCTCGCCATGTTAATTTTAATGTTGACGTCACACTAATCGTCGATTGATTTAAATTAGTTATACCTTAAAAATACCCTATACGGATTTTCCTTATTAAGTAACATATTTTTATCTACTTATCTCCAAAACTGACTTTTCCAGTATCTTTAAAATAATTAATGCACTTCACCAGTGTTTTAAACCAATTGTTGTATACACAGTTTTCCTCGTGGTAATTAGAGGTATGTCCCGCTATAATACGTATACTAGTGTGACATTGAATACTGACAGCGTACTTTATGGTAATCTGAGACGAAAATGCTTTTAGAGAACTTTTACGGCTTAATATATTCTATAATTAGTATGGCCTTTAATAGTCACTTCTCTTGCTTCCAATATATCATATGTCTGACACATGGAAGTATGGTTTAATGAAATGATTTTACGGCCGTTAACAATTCTCATATTGTATCCATTTTTACTCGGATCTGTTAAAATGTTCAAAAAGCAAGGAGCACAGTTCTTCTTTAAAGTTTAAAGTATTAAAAACAAAAAAAAGTAGTAGATATTGTTTTAATTGCAATATTACCAAATTTAAAAATAATGTAACATTTTGATATTTATTTTTTCTCTCATTAGTATTCTGTAAATCAGAATGATTATATAAGATATATGTGGTACAAAATCACTAGCCGAATGATACGTCATATCCTGGTTCGAGATTATAGTGTTACGAAGTATACGTTAATCCAGTAAAACTACCTTGATTTCACAGTTCGATTCTTGCGAGTTGTCACGATTTAATTCACGTTAGCTTTTTCCAAAAGATATTCTTAAGCTTAAGAAATTTTGAATGGTAGTATGTGAAACATTTACTAATGAATATATTCAAAATAATACACATTTCGACGAGAATATGTTTCAAGGCCTTTGGGTGATGTCAAACGATAAATCGTCTATGTCAATTGTCCTAACAAGTAAACAGACAAGCCCATTATTTAGCCTTCTATAACATTTTAACTGTCTACGTGACGTCCAGAAGTTTTCTCGATATTAGACATCTCACTTGGGTATTGAAAAGTGAAACATAAAACTAAATATACGAGCGTTGAGACATAATGTGTTTTCAGTCAAAATATTGCCATATAACAACGACCTTAAACTTGGATTTGTTCCAAGCTGAATAAGTTCACTTGCCTTTCCCACTCTAGTGATATAATAATTAAAACATCGATTTATACTTCTTTTTGTCTTTTGACTATTTGGTTTACGTGTCAATTACTTAAATACATGATTTGCTATTATGCAAATATGAGTTTATACCGACATCAATAATGCATTGATTGCGGATTTAAGTGAATTATTCCGTGCTATTCCGTGGGTTGAACCGCCAAACCTAAAGCTTGTTTTATCGGCATATAAATCAAATGATAAGGCGGTTAGAGGTTACGTGGCAAATCGACGTCCTTTTAATGCATCTATTCTCAATTTCTTTTCAGAGATACTTGCATATTTTAAGAAGAATTTGTTCCATTTGTATTATATTACCTCCATCAAAAGCACACACAAGTCTTTCTAAACCAAAGAAACACATTGTTAAATTATTT
The DNA here is from genome assembly GCF_026914265.1 of Mya arenaria. NCBI lineage: Eukaryota > Metazoa > Mollusca > Bivalvia > Myida > Myidae > Mya > Mya arenaria. The sequence continues at coordinate 10,701,196 of NC_069123.1, read as the reverse complement.
TGCGTTTTCTAGCGAATGTCTATAGAACTGATGCCGATTTGTACTTTCTTTTGTTGAAGTAATCCTATCCTAGGAATGACTTATTCTCCCTCAACTTTCAAAGCCCGTGTTTGATTCATCTACGGTAAATTGCAACGAATCTAGGTCTTGTTTTTGTTTCTTCTATTCTGATCGTGTTATGAAGGTCCAGATTTAACGAGGAAAGCAACGCAAACAAAACTTCATCAGATAAAAAGTCAAACAAGATTGATTGATTGATTGATTGATTGATTGATTGATTGATTTATAGATCAATGGAGATATTGATGAATAAGTTGATTGATTGTTAATTAACCCTCTGTAAACTTCAGTCATAGTATGCTTCAATTATAAGTTCAATGTCATAACTTTAATATACTATTTACGCATTTTGATGGTCAGTTTCAATGGTGATATTTGGTTAGTACTGCGACGGCTTGGATCGGCATATTTTTTATATTATCAGAAGAGGCTTCTGTATGAAGCATTTTAACTTAAATAGGGTATCATACACGGCAATACATAAAAAAATGTTCATGTCAATTGTGTCACGGTCTCATTCAAGAATCATTTGCCTATGACGGTGTTAGTGTTTGCAGACGATTGCTAAAATTTGTATTTTGTGAAATAATTGGATGTTAGTTTAAATTAACTATTATTACCGAATATACTTCATATGCTATGCAAGTTTTATGTATCTATGGACCTATTTCCGGCTTGTTGTTATAGGACACAATTTTCACCGTCAGTCTGCAAATAAATTCCATTAAATAACTTAATATTGTATGGAATATGCGTACAATTCTATAAGCGCATCAGGTAATGTTGGTTAATTGTGTTACTTTGCATTGCCTTGCCATCGTAATATACACATATGACCCAAGAGAGGAATGAATGCCAATGAGTTACTTCGCATGCAATCATATATAAGCTTTATCTGCTCCCAGATGGTCTTTATCACTACATACATGCTTATTTACATCATGCTTATGTAAGGGTGAAAGGCCGAAGACTGCCCATTACGTCAGATAAAGAACAGTCCGAGGTATGCAATTCAGGCTGTTCTTGTCGCTGACAAAATTGGGAGTTAGAGGAGTTTCACTTACTTAAAACATGTAAAAAACGAGGTCTAAATCATGGCGCTATTGTCAACTTACTGGACACTGTCACACTATTTCAAAAGATCATGTAAATCATGTATTTTTTAAGGCAAATCAAAATAATTTTGCGCTCGTTTTCATGTAGATTTTAATTCATTTTTTTTCAAATAATCACTTTAAGTATACAACCTTTATCTACAGCCAATGGATTGACAGATAGGCAACTATTAAATACAAGGCTTAATCCTTTAGAATTTCAACTTTCGCGCATGTTTAAAGATCCGCCCACTGTCACTTATCCGATACACAATCCCTGTGTCAGATTTTGCTTTGATTATGTGTCAACCAATGAGGTTGAATTCTAAGTCAGCTAAATGACCTAAATTAAAATATTAGGATTAAGAATGGGCGCAGTGAGCGTAGCGAAGATTCTAGTTTATGTCATCTTACTACTTCTTAAAAATCAACTTCTACGGATATATAACTAGTGTACACAGTGATTTCATTGTGCTTTATTCACTGAATACAGAAACCTCTTAAGTTGAACTTATTGTTTTTTCTACTCTTTAAGGGACATACAACCAATAAACATTTTCTTTTTCCCTAACGCTTGCGCAAGAATCAGCCACATCTTCATTGGGCATTGAGTTATTACATTATTGTTTATTAAACTTTAATAAAAGAAGGGTTTTACATTGTTTTTATTTCAAATAAGTATGTATTTTTCAATAATACAGAAAAATAATGTCAACACACGCTTTGATTCTACCATACTAATATGTATGTCACCGTCCATTATTAAAACAATGACTGTCCATTGTTAACATATTGGACAGTTCATTCTCAAAATATTGGACAGTAAAAATAAAATACAGAACGCAGTCCAATTGTCTATTTAGAGTAGGATTAGAACAATGGATGACATCACTAATGTGTTTTAAGATCAATTAAATTGGCATATGGTTTGTGGACATGGGGTTGTCAATACTCTCTTCTTATTATGTTTTTATTTATATTATTAAATGTTATACAATACCTGATATGTTGCTTTTGCCAACTTAAAGAAAATAGTGTATTTCGTCTAGCAATATATTTTTCAATTTCAGACGTATTTGTTTATGTCAGCTCATATAAACTATGTCAAAGTGTACTAGTCTTGTATTATAATGTGTTACAGAGCCAAACAAAGCAGACAAAAGACAGCTATGTAGTTCTATCATTGAAGTTTCCGGAAATTAAAAGCAAACATGAAACAAATATATTAGTGTTGTATAAACAGATGGTAATGACATCTAAATTGCTTCTGTAGAATAAACATTTCCATGCAAAGTACAATACAAACGACATAAACACTTTAGATTTAAACTAAATAGAGAAAAGATGATTTCAACAAACTAAAAGTTTAAAGTGAATATATTTTAGTCTTCTGCCTGTCATGTTAACGATAAAAATTAGGTTATAAATTGTATAACAAGAGTAGTCATGAGTTATATTCAAGTCTTCTTTCAAACAGTAATCAACTCATGTTATTTTCCTACCTTTTATCTCTATAATGCTCAAAATTGTGTATTTCAACACATTCATTGCACTTAAAATGATCAATACATTTTCCATTGACGCATTTCATGACCTTGATTCAGTATTTATTGACGTTGGAATATTTGTTACAGGGGCATAGGCCTACACAAGTGAAGATAGATAACACTAAACCACTTTTAACAAGATATAATTCCATAAAACTCTACTCATATTAAATGATAAGAAAGTGATATAGAGATTCACAATGCATAGCAAATTCAGAACAAATGTTGATTCTTTGCTCAGGATAGATTTGATAATTTGATTCAATCAAACTGGTTTTATTTCCTTTTTGTACTTTGCGAACGGTACATGTCGGCTCATGTTGATAAATGCTGGGTGATAACTGCTTCTGTAGGTCTACAAATATTAACCCAAATGGCTTTATGTATGGACAGGCAGTTTAATTGTATTGAATGAAAGCATATGTCTCCTAGATTGGTTTAAAAATGTAACTTAAACTTGTAAAATAAAAATTCAATATATACTATATGTATACTTGGGTATGGATCATACAAATTATTATTCAGCTATTGTTTACTTTATTGAAAAGGGTATAATAATAAATCGTGTTTTGCAAGATTGACTTATTTAGGAAGAATGGGATTTTATATAAAAAAAAAAAAACTAATTGGGACATAGAGAGATAATGCCTCCTTACATGTATACTGCATTTCAATAGATAAGCTATGCCCAAATTACGAGCGTACAATACCAATTTTGAACTTAAATAACATTAAATATTTTTTCGTCTTCACTAAGACAGGTTGAAATACAATATTTTCATACAGCTGAGTGTTATTCATTATTTTTATGACAGTTTAGACAGTTTTTACACATTCAAAGAATTAGAAGGAAGATATAACCCTGTTGTCATTTAAATGTGATTATAACCTACGTCATATATTCCGTATCGGGCTTCCTATTGTCCTGGGAGTTTTCCTCATACGAATTGTATCTTTAATTGTTTGACAGTCTATGCACTTCATGGTATTATTCTTGTTGAACTTATTTTGCATGTGAATAATTTCTAACCAATTGTAATATTATATGACTTCGTTATGTAGTATATTTTCTTAAACCCAACTACTTAAGGCATCCCTAATTTAAGTCCATATGATTTATGAAATCACTGGGTATGGACATTTTGGAGTAAAAACCTAAACCTGCTTGATTTGTTGAAAGCCTTGCAAATCGTCACTGTATTTGTTTCACAATTGCTTAGATACGCCACTTTGCATTACGAGTCGCTTGAACACTAAAACCTGCAAATGATATTGTTCTTAGACACAATATGAACAATCAAATAAAAATATTAACATTCATCTGAATAAAGACTTCATTATTGCAACTGTCCAGCTTTTTCACATTCATCAATATTTTTCTTGCAAAGGTAACAGCAAGTTTAATATCCTCAGAATGCGTTTAAACATGCAAAATCTGAAATATGGTTTAATATTACGTGTCCCTTTTTTTGATAAATTCTGTGAAGAGAATCATGTTGGCTGCAAATTCGTCTAGATCACAGAACAAGGAGATATAGACCTTTCTTAAATACAACTGATATCGATGACGCTTAATGACAGCGAGAACGAAGTTATCCAAATTCCTAAGGCAGTCAGTAAAGTGGTCAACATTGTACTTTCAAAAAAAGTGTTTTTGAATTTATGTTAGTAATCCATGAAGTTTGCATGCTTTTTCCCTAAGTTTCTCACGTAATCTTAGATCTAAACCGTTTGAAGAATATAAGCCGTCGTAATATTCTTGAATAATAGCTTTTAGGATTTGCTGAATAACTTCAGAATAATCCGGATTTATTAGTGAAGACCTTGTCTCGTGTATAATAAGTTACCTTATACATTTATTATGAATAACTCATTCAGTGACTAGTTTTATACAAGGGACGTATTTTGGTCGAAATTAAATTAAGTAAAGGACATAAATACCATAACTTAACTACCTTATGACTGCCTGTTATCCGAAAAAAAAACATTTAAGAAATGGACTGAATCAAAATTTATGCGAAAAACTACAGAAAAAAGCTCAGTAGCAAAATGTTTAAACATAAACCCGGTTTAATGGCACTGGGCAAACACCAAAGACATAGAACCGATAAAAATGGAATGTATGTGTACAATGTCAAATGTATCACTGCGCCACACACAAAGTCATAATTTTGTTTAAAAGTGCAATGATGCTTGAATAAGTTAATTGTATTGATTTTATAACATACAATTTTAAAAACAAGTATGAAAAACAAAACTTGGGACTATTTTATGTTCGTGGACGTACTAACTTGCATGTGTTGGAGCAAACTCCAGACAGCTGCTACTTAACTTCGAGGACAGGCTCTCCAAAAGGACTGTTGTCTTACAAAATAGTCTTAAGCGGGAAATAAAGTTAAAAAGTACGATTAATGCATGAAACAAAAAGAGCATTTGTTGATTTCAGAGCAAGATCGTACTTTATTTCATTCGCGTTAATAAAAAATACCGCCACTCGTGAAAATATATTTTCTTTGAGTGAAATTAAATAACGATATTACATTCATCATTTCCATAGAAAAAGCTGGCTACATGTAAGTCAACTAGTTTGATAGGCCCCTTCCGCTGGCCACATATTAGTAAAATAGTTTGGTTATGACGCGTCCGCTGTCTACATGTATATACGAAATAATTTGAGCTATGACCCTCCCATTGAATACATGTAAGTAAATTATTTTGATTTTGTCATCACCTCTGGCTACATGTAAACTATATTGGCTATGCCTCTCCCACTGGCTACATGTTAGTGAACTATTTGGGTTATGCTTCTTCCACTGGCTACATGTTAGTGAACTATATTGGTTATGCCCCTCCCACTGGCTACATGTTAGTGAACTATTTGGGTTATGCCTCTCCCACTGGCTACATGTAAGTGAACTATTTGGGTTGTGCCTCTTCCACTGGCTACATGTTAGTGGACTATTTGGGTTATGCCTCTCCGACTGGCTACATGTTAGTGGACTATTTGGGTTATGCCTCTCCCACTGACTACATGTTAGTGAACTATTTTTGTTATGACCCTCCCGCTGGCTACATGTAAATAAACTATTAGTGTTATGACCCTCCCGGTGCCTTCATGTAAGTGAACTATTTTGATTATGCTCCTCCAACTGGTAACACATCAGTGAAGAATTTCTATTTTATTCTTATCGCTGGATACATGTAAGATAACTGTGTGGCATTGGTATTTATTCAATATATAGATCCTTTTAAATTCACTGCTAGAACAAACACAAAAAGAACGCTATTACCTAAACTTGGTTTTGTGTTCATTTTTTGCACGGGAGTAGTTTCGGGATGGTTTCGGTTGTATAAACATGTTTGGCTGTTAAACTTCCTATCAAGTTTTACAAAAGAAGCAATAAGTTAACTGCGTTGGCCCTCTTTGATCACTTTTATTGTTTTGTTTATAAATAGTGAAATATCTAGCTCCCGTGCATTCTTGTTACATATTGCTGGAAGGAACGGCGACTATTGCAATGTTGCCAAACAATTCCAAACCTTTGTCTGTAAACAACTGCAGAAATCGTTCCCCTCGTTTTGATATTGAGACAGATAATCTGCCTTATTTCTTTGGTATAACTGCAGGATGCAGTGTGTTGGCATAACGATGGTTTCGAGAAATAAAAACTGGCTCCTCTCAGACAAGCTAGTGTCCAATGGGTTTTCTCAGTAAAATTATCCGGTCAAACTTTTATTACCAATTGGCTTTAAAATTTCTTACACAGATGCAGTTTGTTACCGTAAATGGCTTGAACAAGAGTAATTTCCTATTGTTGTCGCTAAATAAAACATCCAGACATCTGCCATGTCATCTAAATACCATTCCAAGAAACTTGTTAACCTTTCACATTTGGACAGGAGAAAGTCTTCTGTGGAAAGTTAAGTTTTCTCTTTGACATTTTGGTCAACAATTGGTATTTGATTCTTGAAAGTGTTTTTGTCTTCAAAAAACACTTAAAGGAAAAAATGTAGTTCCGGTCGTTGGTTATTCTGGTCGTCATGGCAATAGAATGGTTAGATATATGGTAACTATAAAGTATAATGAAAACTCGTGGTAAAACCAAAACCAGCAGCTCAAAAGAGTTGATGTAGACGAACAAATATTTACGGTGTTTTAGTAAAATCTTTATTACACATCAGAGTGCTATAAGATACTTAATCATTCTATATGCTCTCTATGCATGTTGGAAGCATTTAATTGTTTTATTTAGCATTAATTAACATCTAAGATATAGGTGAAGGTTATGAGATAACAGCATTGCTTACAAAATTTAAGTATACGGTGTCAAGGAAGGGCATTGCTTACATAAGTAAAGAACGATATTTGTTTTTTTACTAGACAAATATATACGTGAGTCATTCATTGCATTGCCATTGTGCGGCATAGTCAGAGAGGTTGCAATACTGTGTGGTTTGAACATGTTTTATTTAGCAAAAGTATACAACCTGTTAATACAATTGTAAAGAATGTTTGCAATAATTGATCATTAATAACCTTAGGTAAACACATATCAAATTATAAATATGTATTCTCAAATAATCCTACTTCAACCTTATATTTATGATAAACAGGACATTAGCATGATTATGATTTGTATGCCTCATATGATATTTTTTGTGGTTTCTTATCTTTTCTGTATGTATTTGGTTGATCTTAAAGTGTTTGACACAGTAGATATATGAACAATGTTAAAATACTACTTGTTTAAATTATCTCGTTTCTTCACTTCATTCCTAAGTTTTCATTAGGGAAATAAATTCATGGCATTCACCCTATAGCAAGTTGACTTCCTTTATGTTGTATATTATATCAAATATTACATAAAAGTGTTAGTCTTATCCATATTTCCATATTAGCAACGACAATTCTAATGTCTAAGATTCTTTCTTATGCCGTCTGGAAAATGCAAATACTACTCTAAAACTGATTTTTTTTCAGATCAGGGGATACTTTCTAGTGCCAACGATAATGAAAATACGTAAAAAATCTATTTATATGCAGAAAATCCTATTTCACAATGAAATGAAAACCTGCAGCCAATTGTATAAACGTGCATAAGTCCTAACCAGCGGTTATCTTTTGGTTATCTCCCAGGTTTGGCAAGTTATCCGAAAACCGATTGTATAAAATTTAAGTTATCCGTGATTCGGCTTACTTTTGGACAAAATTTAACCTTAACTGACTTATCCAAATCAAAGATGGCGGACCAGACACAAAAAAGCTCGATTCCCAACTTATTTCGACGATTTTACAGACACATGGACTCTGCCTAAATAGAAAACAAATGTTATAACATCTATATCCATGATAGTCATGAATTTAGAGGTAAGAAAAAAACAATTTCTTATTTGTGACCGATTTATGCATGAAACTTATACACGGAACCTTGAAACAAAAACAGTGACAAAAAGCTACATTTTGAGAACGATGTTTACCTTGTTATTGTGTGCATATTATTCCAAAATCTTACACAAGTCACGACTCTGGGTCGAGACCAACCATTGGCATTGCTTGCAGGTCTTGCTCTTACTGTGTATAGATATACTCTCGCTTTAAACATATTTTGTTCCATTTGCACATACTTACAATCAAAATAAACCGCGTGTAAACATTGAGAATAAATTGACAGCAATGACGTCATTTTCAAGGAATTTTACCCATTCTAAAGTCTTTTCTACAATTTTCTCTTAATACAACCTGGTAGAGGCACCCATGAGGATAATTGCTACTGTTCAGTAGTATGTAGTTATATTATTGAAAACACATAAAGAAGTGTATGTGTGTGTGTGTGCGTGTGTGTCTGTGTGTGTGCGTGTGTTCGTGTGTGATATCAATTAGTAAATGTTAGCATAATTTTTATTTGTGACCTGAACTGTATACATCCTTCAAATAACATGTTTTAGATAAAAAGATATATACATTATTCATCTCATATTGTATATAGTAAATTTATGTTTCAGTTGAGTGGCTTTACCAGCCAAAGTCGGAAGAACCAGTGTTTATTAGTTCTACAGAAGTCTGCTACAGTAGGGAATGGAACCAACACCAGATCTAATACATCAAGAGCAGTGAGGATATATATAGCATTATCAGGTTAGTTTGTTAACAAAACTATATTGTGAAATTGAAAACATATTCCAAAACAAAGCAGTATACTCAGTAGAGTCATTTGAATAAAAGAAAAAATAAAAAAAAAAAAAAAAAAAATATATATATATCTTTATAATTCAACCTTCATTAATGACAATAAACAAAAATATCATATAATAAAGTGTGAGCAATACTTTATAGGAATTATCAAGAATGCCTACCCTACCACATGGTATGGGTAGGATGTTGAATATCTGTTTGTCTGCCCGTCTGGCTGACTGATGTCAAATTGTCTTGAATGCTCCACTTAAGGGAAATGGGAACATATTAAATGGAGTTTTACAGGAACAGTTAAATGTAAAGCATGGATTTCGATACTTCTGCTTTATTGCTTATTAAAGAGTTTAAAATTGAACATTGACTTTAGAGACCAAATTGCATTCTGTTGCATTAAAGTCATGTTTTATCACTCCAGTTCTTGTATCTTATATAGGTTAGTTTCCATGGTGCTTTAAAGGGGCTTTCCCTTCATTTGCAATAATATCATTCATCAACCTTTAAAATGTGTTCAAATGCCTAAACGCACATACATGATTGTTATGATTTAAAATATTTATTTTACTATTCTTCAGATTGTAGCCACTGGGTGACCAAGTTCATCTGACAGACTTCTGTTTTAAGAAACACCACAAAGTGGAACTTAAAAGTTCATGAGAGGAATAGGAAACGTTTCAAATTGCTGCTCCCAGAGGGCTTACTTGTCAACGTCCTATCTTGCATTGACAGGGTTAAATAATAAATGTTTATTATTAATTATTATATTTTTCATTAGATTTGTTTTCTTGGATCTTTTTCTCGCATACTTATGTGTAGTACCAACAGTGTAATATAAAAAAAAAAATTAAATAGCAATTGTCATGTTGAAACAATGTTTAGTTTGATTATTTATTTTTTTATTGGAATGTACAAAAAAAAAGTCATTTTGTATTTAAATTTCCCTATTAATAGTTTTCTTTGTAAACTATTCATTTGACAGTTAATGGCTGGATTGCAAAATAAACTATAGTATTTGACATTGTCTGATATTGACACAGGACTGCATTTATTGTAACAATGGTTTCAATAAAGAACATTTTGTCTAAATGATAAATGGTTTGTTTAAAAATAATCTTATAACAAATATGATAAAATAAATACATTATTGTCACAGTGTGTTTTGTTGACTTGTAGCTCTTTTAATAGATTTGCATGTTTCTTCAACACTTACATGAAAGATTTGATTAATCTTAAATACATGTGTATGTTGTTACAAGCTGCTTTTGAATTTATTTACATAGTTTTATTAAAATAAAGACAAGAAATTATATTCCATATCTGTTGATGTTGTGGTCCTGGTAAGCGGAAATGGAATCACGCAATGGTTTATCTAAGGCCATATAGAGAATATGTATAATATAATTTTATGCTGAGAGGGTTAAATTGTAAACTAATAATGTCTCTAGATCTGTATCGATACTGACACCAAAAGTCACCTATCATATCACTGAGTTTAAATTTGAATAATAATTCCCAAATACTATTACAGTCAAAGCTAATGTCAATGCTGGGCAGATTTAATGAAGTTTTATCATTTTTTATCATTTATCAATCTGCAGATGCACAGAATTCTATAAAGAGGAAATATGCACTTGGAATAGGTAAGTGCGATTTTATTAAATTGGTACTACTGTACCATGCTATATTAGATTTTCATTTCTCATTTTCATTTTCAAAGGTACCCCATAAGCCCTATACAGTATATTGGTGTATATTTAAATAATAGGTACATGTTTACGCTACTGTGGTGTTAAACGCGGTAATGGATTTGATCGGTATTTTTTCATTAAAATTCAACGACATTTTCGTAATGTCGTGGTATAAGAAAAAGTCAACGATGTTAACAGAAAAATGCGGTAAACACGCACTGACCGGAACCATTTTTTGTTCAGTGCATTGTGGGTATTTTTATGAAGTTTTGGTTAGGTTAAAGTTGTCCAAGTTGGTTAACTTAGCCGCCGCATTTTCTGCCTTTATACAAACGGATAAACGGTTTGGATAAAATGGCCAACTTGGTTAAAGTAAGCCACTGGACAACTTTAACCAGCGGTTAAATTTGACAAACTTTTATACAATTGGCTGCTGGAGTTTTATGACAAGACAAATCACCAACAAACAAAGATATTCCTGATGGTTAAAGCATTAATTTATGGATTTCGTTCCACATAAACCATAATATGACATTAAGCAGGAACATAGTATGTCTTGAAATAGAACAATTCCCTCTCAGCAGTTTAAAGGAACGTCAACTTCAATAACAGATGGGTTAAACAACGACTTTTATTTTGTGACCAAATGACCAAAGGAGATAAGGGGGTTGGAGGGGGCTTTCCCAAGACAATTTTGACCATCCTGTTTTTCAAGGCGTAAATGGCATCTCAGTCTGGTGTATTTAATGCATTTTAAACATAAAAATAAAACTTCGTCACACTTTTGTAAAATCTTCAATTCTTTGAATTGATTGCATTTAATCATAATGATTAATAGTATTACTTGATTGAGGTTTTAGATTCATATTGACAATTAACATTTCTGAAATATTAGATTCATATTGAAATTGTACAGCTTTTAAGCCTTATATTTTCTATTAAAAATCATATGTTCTTTAGCATCATGTATCCTTCACTATTTAAGTCTCAATATATCACAGTGTGGTGGCTGCTCTATGTTGTCTGTGGATGAATCTACACCGGTGCTTTCTCACAGGAGCCCGAAGCAACGACAGTTTGTCGGTCCGCGAAGAGGTACAGTACATATATTCCATAATTATAATCTATAATAACATCTATTATTGTCGTTGTTAAATATCAAGCCGTAAAAACAGCAACCAACCATTTTTTTATCTTTTATTTAAAAACATACTTGCTTTAAGTGTCTTTATTCAGAACGAAAATGTAATCATAATGTCAAAAACGGGTTCTAAAGCACCTAAAATGCTTCTATGATATCATCGTTTTCTTATGATGGCCAATTCAATTTCTTTCTGTGTATTTTCTCTGGGGTATGATCTGGCAATAGATAACTTCTCAAACAGCAGAATCTAAACGAGAGACTCATTTAACAATGCAGATTTATTTATAGCATTTATTATCCACACTTAAATAAAGAAAAATTACTCTTTTTTACAACAATATGTTTTAATATATTATATTTCTGAAATAATTGACTGGTATAATGTTGTTAAAAACGACATTTAATCTAAACATAAACGAACGATATATAACATTGTCTTTTAATCGATAAAACAGAGCATATTCAATATGATATAAGAATATTTGAACTTGTTAATTGTAGAAACGATAAATACAGTAAAAAACGATGCTAGATTGGAACTAAAATTACAATGCTGCATTTGAAATTGATAGTCTCAATCGAAACAAGTTTTCTAAGTTCTTATTTTGGTGTGTTTTTGATGGACGTTGCTCCCCGAATGCATTACTCCTAATGCATTTTATATGTATATTTCTTTTTACGAATGAAAGCGGGTTAAATAAGCTAATTCGTAGAAATGTGGCCTTAAAAAATTAAAAGTTCCCTGTCTTTTAAAACTCCGGGGATACTAAACACGTCAACGTGTCCAAAAAAAACTGACTTCTTGCCCTATTAAGACTGGTGTGATAGATCAATCAACGCCCAATGCCAGTTGCAGAGACAAGATAACTTGATATCTCTATTACCAAGGTGACAGGTTTTCATTCAAACCCAACCATATTCAATATTGAATTTCCTGAGCACGGGAAACGAGGATTTGTCAGAGATTACCGCGATAAAGACGCGCAAAACAATACTCATTGCACACATTCATTTGTTATAAGATTTTGTGATGTTCATGTTTTTTATAGTTTTCCTTACTTAAAATAAGCGCTTTATAGTGTCATCGATAAAAACATTTCATCTATACAGTTGGCAAGGATCGGCACTTACCTTTTCCTTATGGCACACACTAGACATGTTTTATATCAATAGTTTGCCGTAACTGTCATCTGACATCATCTTAAACCGATTACTGAAAATACCACCCTAGTCTTATACGACTGTTCTTCTCAAAATCTTGTTAAATTGTAAACTCACTTAAGTATTTCCTTTCAGATTTTATGTTTCTTGCTGCTTAATTAACGCACCGTGACGTTTCACATCTGGCGCTACGCCTTCAACGTCGCACAAACGCTGTTCTGTTGCATGAAGATATATTCAAATACGTTTATTTCTTCAGCTATTTAATATGAATAATGGAATAAACACGTAATATGACGTCTGCAAAACCATGTTCAAGTGCCCTCATATATTTATGCATGATAAAACGTTTGCCGAGCTACATATCGAATACCTTGAATTAATATATTTCAATCTCATTTGTCTGAATCAAAATAAAATACAATGTTTGTATTCTTCTCAAATAATATATTTAAAACTGGCAAAATAATTATTTCTCATCCATCTACATTCACCTAATGTTCGTTGTTGACGTCACAAACATTGATTGATATAGATTCTGTCTGAATGATTAATTGCATTCTTTCAACCGTAAGCAGATTTTAGTGTGGTCTTAAGTCTCTACTTTAATTTCATGGGAGGATTTCAGACAGTCAAGACATGCTTTGTCTAATTAGCTGTCTGCTACAATTTGATTATAGTACACATGCATTAAGTACTTTCCATATGATTCTCACAACTCAAATACAAATTATATAATTAATGTCCTACTCTTGATATCTTGATATGTTTTAATAATTGTGCAATTCATAATCCCTCTCCTGTTTGGATTTGTCAACCGGTGCAGTTTAAATGCCGAACCAGGATCTAACAAAAAACAATAGGAGGTAACCGATCTAGCCGACGTTTCTTCTGTCCTTTTAAATTTGTTTACAGTTATATATGCTACATCAATCCATTTCATATCAAAAGAAAGGCTGGCTTCGTATACGGATATTTTTTAACATATGTTAAAACCATATGAACGTATTCCTCGCCATTGCTGAAAGAAAGGTCAACTAAGATTGAGGTAAAGATGTTATTATATATTTTCACATAAAACTTTCAAAACATACTTTTTTTTAAAAAGTCAATAAAGCTCGGTATATAAATAACGTTTTTCCCGTTTTACAGTTTCTTAGATCAGTTTCAACAATTCTTTTTTTACAGAAAGGTCAACTGGGCAGGTCAATAAAGAACATGAAAAATACTTGCCCTGCATGTGAGATACTTGTATCACGACCTTAAAGGCCTAGTTTAATCCTCCTATAAGTGACCCCCCCCCCCCAAAAAAAAAAAAAAAAAAAAAAAAAAAAAAAAAAAACGTGTATTTGAACACAACCTTTGTGAATTGATCTTAATCTAAATCTTATTGCCTATTTGTCTTATCAGATCTCCAATCTGAGTATCCTGCAGTGCAGTTTTGGATGTTTCATTATATAAATGGACCCTTAATGGCCCTGAGCCAATAAACGAATACACAGGAAATTATCATGCCAAACATTCCTTAAACTAGGCCTTTAACCATTTGGCTACCAGCATCAAGTTCTAATTTAAATATAGTTTTGTAGCATACATAGTAAAGGTTGAATTACTGTAAGCAGTATCATCTATCGTTTGCGCTTTGTCTTTTCATCTTAAAAAAGATAATTTATTACTGGTATCTCATAATAACAAGATTTTAGATAGCCGATATCAGTTTAAATACAAATGTTTTCCTTTCTCTCCAACAACCAGCCTAGAAACATGTACGTGTTTATCTTACTGGTTTCTAGTGATGTTTGTTAAGGTGTTACTTTTAATGTACCAACTATCTAAGGAAATTGTGTACATAGATGAAGCAATATCAAGTTGTTAGTTGACTGAACATACTAACCTTGTTTGCTTAGGTGCAAGTAATATATTGTAACCTTGTAGTTGTATACTGAATGTACCATATTTAAGTGATGCATTACTGTCCTTTTCTAAGCTATGTCGTTACTGGCAGAGCTGTATTTTACCTTGACTATAAAACACGGAGGAACGCGTATTTCTTAACAGGATTCAATACCAATTGTTTGAAGTACTATTGGTTTAAATATATGTTTCGTGTACAATTTTTCCGAAATGTTTCCTTGTACAAATTGTCCTATTTATTTTCAAACACATGTGACTTTTCAATTCCATTATCGCACTGCAAAACGTCAGTCTACGATTTGCCTTAAACTTTGGCAAAAGTTGTTTCTTCATCTTCGCCATTTGGATTCCTTTGAGACACGGAACAATGCCTGAAAAAACATTTCGACGCCTTATCTTAAGTGCATCATAGGTCAAGTACTTCCAAATACCCCTTTCTAGTTATTTTTACCCATTAAGAGATGCTTCTTAAAACAAAGTCAATTTTAACTAATGGGCTTGGGTACACCTACTTCCTGAAAACGTATATTGCATTTATATGTTAGTGTTGTCTGGAAAGACAATAATAGATAATGACCTCGCCTGGGAATAGTAGTTGAGTTGCTAATAGTAAAAGAGATCGGGTTTAGATAGACGAATGTTATCTATCGCATTGCATTAAGACATTCATTTATTTTAGATAGCTTATTTGATTCTGAGCGAATTCTTTGAACACGTCGATTTAGAAAAGACACAACTCAAGGTAAACCAGATCAAAAGAGAGATAAGATATGTCTCATACATATATATATTGTATTATTGTCATCCATATCAATCCGTAATATTTCATTATGTGAAGAAGTATTCCATAAATTTGTAATTTATTGATTAGATCTAACATTTGAGATGTCGTCCAGTTTGTGAAAGTGTAGATATTACAGCTATCTGGGCTGTGAAAAATAAGGATTTTTTTAATATCACTTTTATTCGTTGTTTGTTAACAAATTACACCATTTTAGGTCTAAAATTTAAACAGGCGCATTCCACTATTTGAAAACAACAATCTGATTTTAAAATATACCAAATCAAAAAAGTAAATTAGCTCTCGGTGATAAAACATTTATTCAATTCAATACAAAACAGTGCCCTATTTAAGTCTGTAAAAATATAGTGTATTAACCTTGACAAAACAGACAATTTCCGGACCACGAACTTTGTTTGGAAGACCGATTAGACATTTTCTGCGCCGAAGGAGGGCAGATTCAAACTGCACCATTCGTCCACCCGAGCGTCCGCTCATCCTTTTACTTTATCATGCAAGGACACGTTAAAAATAACTTGTCACATGTGTTCGATAAATGACGGCGATGTGTCGCATGCAAGATCTACGACCCTATTAAAAAGTGAGGGATCAAACTGTAGATTGTTATCATTATGAAATGCAGCATATATGTTCATAGATAGAGTATAGTTGGTGGTGTCTGGGCAGCAACGTTTTGAGGCACGGATATATTTAAAGATCACTTCGCACATGTGATCGTTACATGAAGACACACGAACCTACCTCTTACTGCATTACTTCTCTACTCTTTACGTCAACCATAATGACGACCGGCATACGTTTATTGTTTATAATAGTTCTTGCTGAATGAAGGCATGATCCATTGAACTTGAGGGCATTTAGGGGACATATTTCACGAATTTGTTTATTATGAACTTCAATGTTACCTGAACTAACGTTTGAATAGTGGTGCCAAATGTTATTTCCAATGAAACCTTGACAAAGGCAGTGCTTAGAATCTACATCTTAAAGATCAAGAGCCTCTGACCAACATCGCTTTTAATAACTGAAATCAAATAGATTGAGATTGTTCCACCGTTTGTCATGATTTTGTCAGAGTTCTACAGCCATTTTAGCATTCTGTACACAGTTCCTTGGGGTTAACAGTGATGGCATTGGGGTTAAACAAATCCCGGCAAATCACGATGTTTCACGAAATGACGAACCAAACAAACTTCCGAAAATGCAACTCAATTTCATCCCAATATTGTTTTTGCCGAAATAAAAGGTATTTACCTAAACAACTAAATTATACGTTTGTGCTCTAAAGTCGTTAGTCGCCGAAAGTTATTTATCAATAATCTGCAAAGATGTTTTGTCATACTCTACACATGAATCATTAACAAAAAAAAATCACATATTTAGATTCTTTTTGTATTATTGTCAGTGGTCATACGTTAAAGGATATGCAACTTTTGAACAACCTAAATGAAATATTTAAAGCACTTTAATTTGCACACAATCAAAAGCATCCCTACTTTACCAGTGCATGAATCACAGTAGGTAAATAGACACCACCTTGTTGCTTTAAACACTTCAGAGAATTCCAAGGCATTGGTGTGTTTTAAGAGCCTACATACTCATAAACTTAAGTTTGAAAGACTTTACTGACTTTAAGGTTATGCCATAAGTGCTTATCAAATTACTTGAAGATAAAGTGCCATATTCTTTTAATTTAAGAAGAGTATAAGAGTATACCAAGTACAGTTCTTACTGTGAACTTGTTTACTACAACAATTACTTCTTAGTGATAGTGTATTTAAATACAAACTTGACGATGTAAACTGTAGGGACAATCCAGTTATCCGAAGAGATAACGAAAGCCCAGATAAAGAAGTACAATAATCGATGCCAAACAAACACTAAACGAGAGACGTCACAGGACAACAAACACATTACATGTAACCAAATATCGTTACTGGTCAATTTTTGGGTAAAAGCATCCGCACCGTCAGTAATATAAAGGGAGCTTTTTTCGTATGTGAGATTAGTTCTTGTTCAAAGTACCTTAAATGCCAGGTAATCACGTCTTTATTTTTTTATTTTCCACTGTAATTTTGATATTAATACGGACTGGTTTTATTATCAATATTACTGATAGGCAAACCATTGACATTATTGTGTTCTATTCTGTTAGTTTATTGATCAAGACCATTCGAATTTACGCCCATAATTTTTCGACTATTCCTTCACCCTAACACGTGGGTGCGATAGGCTTAATAGAAGGCTGACTGAATGCCTTTTCCTGAGAACAGTTTTTTTAACAGTATATTAAAAGCTTTATTCTACGCTAATTCTAAATTCAAATATAGAGTTTCTGTAACATAGAAATACTTCATTCATCCTGCCTTTATCTAAACAATGGTAATAGATATCTTACAAAAAGTGTGTTCTTGCTAAAGAAGGAATCCAAATAAGAAAGGTCATTCAATGTATTTATGAAGCTCGCTTATGGAAGCGGTAACAAAGAAATGTTTTCATCTTGCATACTTTAGCCTTATTTATGTTTGTGAATGGAATTTGCATGAAGTACCATTCAACAGTAAAATATTGATTTCATAATTACAATGACCTTGTCCAAAAACAGATCGCTATAGTATTGCGTGCTCTTATGCATGGACACAGTCTGTACTATTATTGTGATACGTTGCCTCGGCATCTGGTAATGCAAAATTGTTTCATTATGTGGTTGAGAGATCCGTTGTTACTCCCATGTGATCTCGGTCCCAATATCGATAGTAGTAACTTATACGGTATGGCGTTGTATGTTTTTCACTACAACATCTATAGGACGATTTTCGTATTACCTTGATATGAGTTTATTCATATGACTGTCAGATAATTTGAAGACATAATGCTTTAGGCAAATCGAATGCAGCGACCGTAGTTTTGTTATATTATACTGGAAGCAATTTCAAGACACAAAACGGTCGCCCCTTTCCCGTAAATGTCAGGCAAACTAATTCAGTATTTGGGCATTCAAGACTGAACTAATTTATTTATCAGAAATCTTCACATTTGAATAACGTTCTAAAGAATCAATAGTTTAGTGTCCATAATTTGGTTAACTGTGCTCACTTTAAAGCAGGACGTCAAAACGTAAGCCTATGAATCAGGGTATATATTCTGACTTGCTTTTTAACTGGAATAAATAAAAACAAAACAGAGACTCATCTTGGCGCGATATGGGTTCGTGTTTCTATCATGCAAGTGCATTCATCAAGAACGATCAGCAATTACGTCTAAAATGTTTCGACTATTAAAATGCGAAAAACCTAGTAGACTAATGCGACTTCCGTTATTCTTGATAAAACTATATGCATAGTGAAGTTCAAGATTTAAATGTCGGCTTTTTTGGTCATAAACAGTACTTAATGCATTTGAAAGTATGCCTCACGCAGTTCAGTTGAGTAAGAAATAAATAGTTAGACAACAGAATGTTACCTTGCCGACAACGAATATTTCTAGTGTAGATGGAAATGTTAGTTTAGATTATATTATGCCTTGGATAATTATGTAAATATATGTGAATGACATCAGCAGAAATGTTTCTTTTAAAATTAGGTATACCATTGTACGGAAATACATTAACTTTGTCAAAAAGATTGCCTTAAAAATGCATCATTGAATGTCTGTAAGCAGTTTTAATAGTTTAAAACATATTGTCTAGCTATTTGGTAATTCGTTTGTTTCTATTCTTGAGTTTGAATCGAAAAATGTAACAAAGCTGTACTTGCTCCCAATATCAATCCGAGTAATACAGCAAATACTGTATTGTGTTAAAGGTGATAGTTAGGAATATATTATCTTAAGGACGACCGGAAAATATATCAGACAGTTATCAAATATCTTTCTTAGTGAACAAGTTGTATATGATCATGGCATTGTTTAGACAATAGCATGGTGAGTGAAACGTAAAGATGTTATGCCCTCAGACAAATATAACATGAACACGATCGTTATACTGCACCAAAAGCAATAACCAATCGCAAAACCTAGGGTCGCCCATTTTCCTAAGAAAGACGGTTCTTGGTTCTACGCCAGTTATATACTTTTTTATTCGTGCATCTAAAACAGAAATACGCCCGGGGTTTCGTTGACGCATATTCTTACTTATTATTATAAGCATGAGTTTAGAACGCCTGCTCAAACCTACGAGTAAGGTACATCTGTATACTGACATTGTAGAAAATTATAAAATAAAAATCATAAATAATAATAATAAATGAAAGTAACATGAAGTTGTGTCTATGATCTGCAAGTCGTTACAACCTTACTGTTTGGACCATTAATTTCTTTCGATAGACTTACCAGAAAACGGATGCGATCCAAGTTTTTCTTGAAAATTGCTGATTACAAACGAAAGAACAGTTTACGCTAATTCCAAATAAAAATCCTGCTTTTTATGAAAAAATAGTACTAAATATATGTTACTTCGTAATTTATAGTCAGTCGAAGATAACTTTATCTTGCAGGGAAATGTAAGAGAGAAATTAAGATGAAGAAATATCCAGTTTATCAATATATATCTATTTTCTGTAAAATCACATAAAGAATACCCACGATTGTCTTGAAATATGTCAAAATACATTGATCAAGGATACCAATTCCCCGTCCGAAAAAAACAGTAGGGTAAGAAAACAAACACAAACGTGTCCTGTCTAAACTACGGAAAGAAAACAATATTTAAATGATACTCTTTACACAAAACAGGCCCTTGATAACGTCAATGTAATTTGAGTCTATTTGTCAGTGTAAGCAATGCTGATGAGTTCAACCAAGTTTCGCTGAGAACTTTATAAGACATGGGGAATGTGTTTGAACGTTCCGTCAAAAGAGTCTTTATTTCAATGTTCACTGACTGTAATAAATTTTCAAAAAAAAAGTTGAATTGTCATAATTTGACATATAGAGTTGCGTTCGGTGCATCTAGCATTCACAAGTTACAAAAACCTTTCAACTCTGCCACTTATTTTTTGCTCAACGTATACATTTCCGGTTTTTCATTCTTAAATGGCTAATAGCTGTGTTAGATTTGATCGTATAATGAAGAATTATCTTGGCTTTTGTAATGATTTATTTCTTTTATATGAAAGATTTCGGCTTAAGCCGGTTCTTAAGGGCATTGACACTTTTTATTACAGCATGGGTACTTTAAATAGGAGCATTTAGCACTGTCAATTATTTGCAATATACATTCTTAATCAACTACCTAGAGACAGTGACGAAATATTTTGGCTTTTAATGTGCGTTTTCTGTTCACTAAGATGAATGTAATTAAGGTCAAACTGCATTTAATGATCTGAGTATATCCGTACAGATGAAGCATAACTGTCCTGTTACGAACACTGATAGTTCTCAAACAAATCCATAATCTGTTCAACTTATAACACCATTTGCATATTGTATTCGCTTGAAAGAAAATCGTTAACATGGAGCTCGACTGTTTGTACTATAACTCAACAAACCTTAGAAAACTTTAAGACCAATAGCAACAACAAAATACTGTGTCAACCAACGTATTTTCTAAGGAAGAAAGTTGCTCGCTTTATTGACGTCATTGTCGTAAAATTGGAACAACATGTCCTTATTTCTGTCAGAATTGCTGTCATTCAATTGGGTTATATTTTAATTTTCAGATATATTCACGGCACGATTCTTCAAATCATGAAACATTCACTCAAACCACTCTGTTATTCAAAGATACAATGAATGCACACTGTTAGTTTCATGTGTGTGGTATACTTGCTTGATGTTTATCAATACCTCTTTGTTACAACAGAGTCCCAGTCATTAGGTGCTCTGAATTGTATTCCTCCGTCTGCAATTAGAGCTGGGATCCCTAATGATAGAAGTACTTGGGGTTTACCTATACGTTTATTATTATTTGTTTTATTGATAAGTTTCCTCAAGTTAATGCATACTTTGATAAGATTTAACTTTTGCGTTTTATCTTTATAAAGGATTGTTGGGATAAAAGTGATGTCTGTGCACATAAACTGGTTTATACCCCAAGTAAATTTACATTTTACTGACCGTTCCAAGGCGGTACCTAACAATTCTTTATAAACATACCTAGTTTTTTATATATAGTATGTATGCACTGTGCTGTTTGTGGAGTTTTGTGCTGTTCTTCTATGTTTCTTGTTTGTGATTTTATGTTCTATGTCTTTGGCGTTTACCCAGTGCCATTAAACCGGGTTTATGTTTAAGCTTTTTGCTACTGAGCTTGTTTCTGCAGCTTTTTGTATAAATAATCTCGAAAGACAATTTATTAAATTTGTAGTTTTGTGAATCTCTTTAAAATCTTGTTTGTAAGCTTATTTTCTACAGATATATCATTATTTAGCTTCAATAATTTAGTCATAAACTAAGCGCAATGTTCAATTCAAAGAATGTTCTGATTTAACTTGAAAATGATGATGTAATGATGTTATAGAATGCACGTTCTTGGCAAAATTCAGTTCTTTCATATTGCTTTTATAATTATATCGACTTAACGTAGAACAAACTAAGATGCTTTGTTAAAAACCTTTCTATACAAGTTTTTGTTGTATTTATTTAGTAAAAACTACTGAGAGTTTTTTTAAAACGAAGATAAAACTGAAATTGAAGATACATGGCATCTTCTGATTGTAATGTCAGTGACTGTGTAGGTAAAATAAGTTACAATTGTCAATAATAATATTTATATACATGCGATAATAAAGGGGCTGAAGTCGTTATAAATAGGAAATAAGTTTTTGAATTACTTTTAAGATTAATGAATATGCAATGGCAAGAAATTGAATCATCTCTATCGAAACTAAGTCAACATTATATTGGGTATTACACCAAATCCAAAATACGTAATATTACATTCAAAATAGACGGAAACTTTTCTCCTGCAAGAAAAAGATATTCCGCTAATTGAAACTATTCTGGTTAGAAGACAGTTTCATCCATTTAACCTCTTGAATATTTAAAAAGTAAACCTGATACAAACTCATCTACTATGAAACAGCAGGTCAAATTTCCGAAAACCTCGACTGCAATTATTTTGTCATTTATTTTTGTATTGTTCTCTAAAAAAACAAAATTAGAAAAGAACATAAGAAGGATCAACAACGTTAGTGATGATAATTTCCGCAATATGTACTAATGTTAAATATGAACCTTATTTAGTTTGTCAAGTCATTTTAAACGATTTGGTGAATAGATCTTGTTTATTGTTATGTTATGACGCAGTTAACAGCGGGGAAAACACACGACGCATTGTATTCTGCGATTAAGACAAAGTATGAACGTGTTTAAATGAGCATTTAAATGATCAACTATTCGCTGTTATACGATTGTTGATCGTAATGCAAACTTTCTTTCAACAATGAAAGATTCCTTTTCATATAAT
Source organism: Mya arenaria (assembly GCF_026914265.1). NCBI lineage: Eukaryota > Metazoa > Mollusca > Bivalvia > Myida > Myidae > Mya > Mya arenaria. Next base: position 10,678,191 of record NC_069123.1, on the reverse strand, counting down.
CTTGGATAAATGCAATTTCGCACATGACATACATTCATAAAATCTCGCACAATCTGGTTCCGTTTTTTTGTCTCTTTCTCGCAAGATAAAAAACAGAGTTTGCGGACCAAAGCTGAAATTCTCGCGCATAAATCTGACTTGATGAATACAGTCGATACAGCTTTCAGATGACAGAACGTGATATATGTAGTAGTCATCAGAAAATTATGTATCTCAATAATATGAAATAGACCGTTATGGACATAAGAAGACGACAAGCATCGTGGGTCCTTGCTCATGGGTAATTACACTTAACGCGCGTGAACTATTTGACTACTGCTCTGATTTTTACATGTTTTGCAATTCAGTTAATACCTGACTATTGCTAAGAAAGTTAGTTTTTTAAATGAAAAAAACAACAACAAAGTATTGTTGTTTTTAGATGTATATACCAAAAAGAAGTTATTACAAATTGTTTGAGTGCTACATACTTCGTCACATTGTTGTTGTTGCTTTGTAGTTATTCGGTATCATTGACTGAAAAACTCAATCGAAGGGGTGAGGTTGTGTAGTATTAAAGTGTTTGACAATGTTGTTCTTATATTGCTATTCATAATCAGACAAAATCTAACAGAGACTGTCATTTTCAAACTTTAAAAGTATTTTGCTGCTGACGTATCTCCATAATGAAACGGCATTATATCTGGTAGAAGAAAATATATGTCTCGGGTCATTGGAATTACATTAATATTCGTAGCTATATACATAAATATTCGAATCTGTAATTGTGATAAAAAGCATGGAAAAAATATCCTATGTTCTGCTGCATAGCATATAAGCAAAGTTTTTCATCATGTAGTAAGAAAGTTGTAGTCATTTTAAATTTAAGTGAATCTTAAACGTTAATTGTTGACAGTATTGCAGTAATTAGTGCTGTTAAGGAATCGAGTTTGATATTTATATCGTTTAGATGTTTATTTTTTTTCGCGAATACTTTCTACAGATATGAAATTCAAACTAGTTGCCCATTAAATTTGTAAGGCAATAATCGTTTTCGCAGCTCAATGGACACCCGTCTTTTTTGTCTACAAAAATGTTTTATCGAATGCGAGCTTAAAAGAGGACTTTCCTACCTGCGTTAAAAATACCAACAACGTTGTTTCCTTTCGAAGACTTGCATGTAGACAGTAAAGCAATTAATAAGTATAGTATACTAAAATGAATAAAATGTCCATATAATATATATATACAAGTTCGTTTATTGTGTGATACAAAATATCCGAGTTGCAGAAACAAAGCTGATAATGTCGACCATGCATCTGAATACGGTCAATTAATTGCAGACGTTATTACGTGGGTTGTGAAATATTCATCTGCTATATACGTTAATTCATCTGATTGACACTAAGGGGCATACTGCTGTCGTCTAGGTGTCTACATAAATCCTACCGAAAAGGCACTCAAGGCGTTGTATGTATTTTATACAGGCGAGCTTTACAGGTTTTATAAGTCATAACATTTTACCTAGTTCCATCCGTTGTTCTCCTCAAATCAGTACGACTATATTTTTTATTTTTGTTTTTGACGATTAGTACGATATATCCTAGTCCAATATTGCAGTGTTACGAAGAATCCTTCATTCGTGTCAAACTTCTTTGATTTCACAGTTTCTTTCTTTTGTAATTCAATTTAAATTATAAAGCGTTTTGCAAAATATATTCAGAAGCTTAAGAAACGTCAATTTGATGCATGTGAAATGATTACCGATACATTTTCTTTATATCAAAATACGAAATAAATACAGTAGTGTTAAAGGAGACGAGACGGCAATATATTTTAAGGTCTTTCAGTGGTTTTTTATCTTGTCAAACAATAAATTGTCTATGGTCTTGTCCTTAAAAAAACAAAAAAAAAAAACAAACAATAAAGTCAATCAAACAGCCTTCTATAACAAGAAACGCGTCTATACAATATCTCACTTGAGTATTGAAAGTAAAATATAAAACTTGATGTACGAGCCGTGAGTTTAGGAAAAAATAACAGCAATATCTGATACTATGTTTTCAAGCAAACTATTGCCATATCTCAAGAACCTTTACCTTTGATTTGTTCTAATGTACATAAAATAACTTGCTTTGAAATATCTAGTGCTTGCTGTGATCATATGAGAGTCAATTTTTAGTTTTTGTCTTTTGACCGTTGGTCAATGAGTTATTCAATCGGAAAGACGTAATTTAGGCAATATTCCATTTGGAGAAGATTATATCTAGCAAAATCCTTAAACAGTTTTCTTCTACCTAGAAATTGAATCTTGTCAAATGTTCTTTTATTGTCCAGTCATTGTCTCTGTGCAATGACGCCGAGTCCTAAATTTATTTGAACACTCTTTTGTAGAACTAATTCTATCAAGCGAATAAATTAATATCCCTTACTTATAATAGCCCGTTTTCAATTTATCTATGGTTAATTGGACAAACTAAATTTTGATTTAGCTCAATTCGTTCAAATCGTGTAGTGAATGTCCAGATTTGACGAGGACAGCAATGAAATGGTTGTTTCCAAAGAAAAAATGCAAATTTAAAATGACTGGTTGAAATTTCCTATTATAGAATTATACACCAAAGCGATGATTCAATTACAAATTATTTCCTAGATCGCCAGTTCAAACGGTAATGTTTGCTGTAATCTTAGACGGTGATAATTGACTTATATTTATTTGCTCAGAAGACGTTCGTGTATGACGCATTTAAATATTCTAGGGAGGTGATATGATTTTCCCAGAAGACGCAACGGTTGTCAATGACACATATTTAACTTTCCTAAAAAAATGGTAATTTAATATAACATTATGTATATCATCCTTGTCCTGGTCTAATTCACGACGTTGTGCGTGATTTATGGCTATAAAGAAAACACATTAAACAATTAAACACATTTTTACATTATCAGAGGTACTTTTTTACATTAAAAACAAATATCAATGAGCTTTTTGTTTAGTTTTACAACCTGGTTTTACATCACAGAAGCGTTACTCATATTTTAAATTTGACAATAACTGTGTCTAAATTTTTGTTTTATTCATGTTTCTAAATAGGTTTATAATCAGTGTTTTTTATAAGATTTATTCATAAATATCAATGCTAATTAATCGCCTAAAAATCGACAACATTCATGTTTCGACTTCATCTAAACCATTGACCAGATCTGACTACCCCACCTCGCTAACGCCTCTGTCCATATACACGTTCGGTGGCTGACTATCCGCTCCTTATGTCGTCGACAGTCAGTTGTGTGTAGTATTTCTTAAATGTTGTTTCATATGTTCGTTGTAATATATGTTTCCAAGACTAATAAATATTGTGACGAAAAGTTTGACCTTTTTAAACATAAACAACAAACTCGCATTATGGATATCGCTACATTAACGCTGGACAATGAATCAAAATATTTTATCAAGGTCTGCGATTCATAAACTCATATGCGTACACAAATATATAAACAACAGTGTGCATGATGGACTGTGAAAGCTAATGTCAAATTACCTTGTGTTCAAAAACATAATTGTATGACAAAAACTACAACATAAGCTTTACGTTTCTCTCCATTCCTAAGTGAACTTTCGAAGTTACACAATAATTTTTCATCGCTCTAAATTTCTTTTTTTCTACTCGTATTCTTTGAAATCTCAAGTTTCTTTGTTGAGGTCAATTTTAATGCCCATCAGCAGTAAATGAAATAATGCACCTAAGCAGTTAATGATGTTAACGTTTACAAGAATTATATGGAGGACTAATACATACGCGCTTCCTGTCGTACTATCACTCTGATTATAAGTTCTGTTTCCCTAACAATGATGCTCCATCTTAAGAACGTCTTGCGACTCTCTGGGGTCAGGGTCAAAGTCACTACCCCTTACAGCTCAATACAGTCCTCTGTGCAGTATTTATGGATATCCTTGTGGGATATGAACACCGCTGCAGACGATTTAATCTGCTTCGAATATTTCGGTCTTTCAACTTTTGTTTTCCAGACAAAAACTTGAGGGAGGAGTATGACCTTTTGATATTTGGTTTTCAGATATGTGTCTGCTATAAACCTCGCCGTCTCAATCTTCAGCGACCCAGGGTGAATGTCTTGGTCAAAAGTGTCGGTTATGTCTATCTGCCAGCATAAGAATAGAAATAAAATCTTTCTTGCAAATTGTGATTATCCAGTCTGTCTGTTCTTCGAGTATATTCGAGTCCAATTTGCTGACTTGAGTTTTATCTTTCATTTAAAGTATTTAAGCACAAAAAAAACATTTTCTATATAGGTATACCCGAGCAGTCATGATTGTTGAATAAATAGATGTCAGCCAGCCAATAATTTATATTAGAAATCTATAAAATTCCCCATTTGTTCGAGAATGTCGAATGCAAACTATCAAGGGTGAATCCAACGGACTTTGATATTGACCCGTTTTGACGATATACAGATTGTCACTGTCTTTACTTATACAGTGTTGACCTTTCTTGTCCCCCAATTTGTCATTCTTATTACTTAAATGCTTATGAACATCATGTTTATGACCAATTACATAGGAATATGGTCTATTTATATGGGCGTGTAAATACTTCTCAGTATTATATGTCATATCTTCTTTCAGAAGTTTACCACTTACACTGCTCATTCAAATAAGATAGTTCTACATTGTTAAGGTAACATTTTTTATTTATTTTTTAAATAACTAAATGTTATACGCTACACGAAATGTTGATTTTATCTAATTGAAGGAAATTTTGTCCTTGTTCTTAGAAATTTATTTCCTATTTCAGACATAAATGTGTCAACTTACATAAACTATGTCAGGATGGAGCAGATTTGAAAAATGGTTTGTTACGGAGACGAACCAAGCGGGACAAGCCAATGTTAAATTGAGATATCGTGATATTATCCCTTAGGTTTCCGGAAATTAAAAATAAACATAAAATGAATTTGCTTATCGTTATACATATAGAAAATTATGACGTATACACTTGCTAAAGTACAGCAAAAAAGACAACCCGACCTTCTTTGATATCGCAATATCGTCTGCCAAAGAGAAAAGAGCTGAAACGTCAAGTACTCTGAATTGTATTCCTTCGTCTAATCATAGAAGTACTTGTGATTTACCTATTATTTGCATAAGTATTTGTTTTATTCTTAAATTCCTCAAGTTAATACAAATAAACTATGATAATATTTATCATTTACGTTTTTACTCATACTCGGTGTTGTGGGGATAAGTGTGAGGTTGTGCACGCAAACTAGTTTAAACCCCCAGTAAATTTACATTTTACTGACAGTTTTCAAGGCGGTTACTAACAAATCTTTATTATAAACAACCCGTGTTCTATAATTTATAATTGATTGGTATTGTGTTGTTTCTGGAGTTATGGTGTTGCTGTTCCGTGTTTCTAGTATGTTCATGTTTGTTTGTTTGTTCTATGTCCTTGGCTTTGATCATGTACTATTGAACGAAGTTGATGTTTAAGTTTTCGACTAACGAACTTGCTTCTGTAGTGTGTTTTAAGAAATATATATATTGGAGTAATACATTGTAAAACAAAAATGTACTCGAATGTACTCAATTTATACTCAAGTCTTCTTATCATGAATAAATGTTTCAACATTATAGAAATCATGTAACTTTTCATTGAGTGTATCTGCTATATAGCTCAAAAATGCATGAAAAAATTTCTGGCAACGTTAGTGGTCAATTTATTTCTCATTGACATATTCCACGACCTCGATTCAGTGTTTGTTGCTATAGGAGAATTTGTACAAAGGCTCAAGCCTTACCGAGAGAAGAATTAAAAACAATGAAACGCTTTAAAGGAGAAATAAAGCAGCCATTGTTTCTACAGACGTACCAAGGCACACTCCAGTACGCCCGGGCGTACAAATCAATTTTGGTTTTCCGACATTAGGAATGAAATTCGAAGCTTTAAAGGGCGTGTATAAACATTTACCTTTTTACTGATTAAAGTTTGTTGTAATTTCACTCAATGTTGGCGTTTTATATCATAAAAAACTATTCTTCAAATATGTGAAGGGACTAACAACTTTCAGACCCATACTGAGACCAGAATTATGAAATACCTTCCAGAGTACGGGCGTACGGTTCAAAATCTTGATTTTTTCTTTGTTCCCAAAAGACTTGTTGAAAGTTTGATACACGTCGACTTTATTATTGCTTTTACGAACGGTAACTTTTACAAATAAAGTGCAATATACACGCTAGTATATTTGCACCTGGTTATGCTGATTTAACCTTCATTAAAACTACTTCTGTAGGTCTACAAATATTAACATTGGAAGTCTCACTGCGTCTGTCTACATGTCTAAAGCATATGTAGACAGTATATAATGCAATTCATTTAAAATTTGAAGGTTATATTTAAAAGTAGCAATTCTAAAGGTAATGTCGGTATGCTTTTAATCATTACACCATTATTGTCTTCCCAGACTTATGTATTCATCACGTATTTTTAGCTAGTGTCTACACGTACTGCAAGGTTGCTAATAATTGTTCTTATATTGATATACCACATATCCCTAGCTAAGTTATGCTAGAGTTACAAAATTGATTAGGTTTGAATAACATAACATATGACAAATAATAATTTCGTCTACCTTCACAATAAAAAAACATGTTCATACTACGCGGGGTTATGAATTATTTCTATTATCATCTAGACAGCCCTTATGCATTTAGAAAATTAGGAGGAATACATTATGTTGTTGTCATTCTCTAGGTGATTATAACCGTCTCCATATTTCCAGTGTTGTGCTTTTTAATATCCTGGAATTGTTCCTCATACAAATTGTATATTTAACTACTTGACCGCCTATGCCCTTTAATGTATTGTCTCTGTTGAAATTATCTTTCATATGAATGCTTTATAACATAGCATCCTTGACCTCTTAAATTTGTCTTTTTGAATCACGAAAGCATATGTCTTTGATTATTTCACAAGCATTGCCGTACATTTGTGTAATTGTACTACTTCGGCAACTGCTTAGTTTGTTGTAAGCTTTGTAAAATCATCACAACATGTGTTCACCTGCTGAGATAAGCAACGTTGCCATACGAGTAGCTTGAAAACTAAAGGCTGATATTAAAAGTGTTCCTAGACATAATTTAAACAACCATATAAATATGTTTACATTTATCTGAATGAGGTCATCCTTATTGCAAAGCAGTAGCGGATCAAGAGGGCGGCAAACTCGGCGCCCCCCCCCCCCAGAAATAGGTTAATATACGCTCAAAATATACCATTTTGGACCACAAATTGTGAAAATGTTTTTAAGTGAGTGCTCCAAACCATCCTTCAACGTTTTGAAACAGGAGCCTGGCAACAAAGATCTTTTCTAGTTAGCCATTTATTATGTATTACATATTAAGTGGTTAACAATTCGCGAACGCTATTTGGTTATCTAACGGCAATTTAATTGTCAATTTGTTTAATTCCTATTAGTATTTTTTATATATTTTATGCTAATTCTTGAGTTTATCAAAACCATGAAGTGTAAGTCATTGGATTTACTCAATTTATATGCGGATGAACCAAATAATTACAAAAGTATGGAGTTATACTCAATTGCATATGAAACCTTATCTGGAAAGTTGGTTTCATAAATAATGCACTGCCAAGATAAAATGCATTCACGCATTATTTTAGTCAAATCCACTCTGCCCTTCAAACATGACTTAGTCGTGTTTAATTTACTATCAAGCCCGCTAAAACATTGGACCTGTTAATAAATTTAATGTTTAAGGTCTCTTTCTACATTCACACAACCATCCTCAGACAAAGCCTCTCTTGATCGAATAACGTAAGTTCTTGTACATACTAACACTTTTTAACAAAATCTGTCAAGTAAGAGTCTAGTTAAGGCTATTTTAAACAAAAAACTATACTCATGAGTACATTAAAATAAAAAGAATAATCATTGGATAAAATGAAATAATATTCTTTCATTCAAAACGTTTTTTTAGAGTTAATTTCAGGGAAATACACCTGTATGAAAGTGATGTCCTAGATTATATTTTAACTGATAATATATAAATATCCCCGGCCGCGGCCAAAATGTAACCACAGATACATATATGTTTTTATTTTCATTCAGTACGCGTTCAATTTGAAACTATTTGTGTACATTGATTTTTCATTATGCGTTGGTTCTCGTCGATATAAAATTAATTGAGTTTTCTGTGATATCAATTGCTCTATTATTATAACTTATTCCAACTAGTTTCATCCGCCACAGACGTTTTATGAATTTTCATTACAGCGCTTTCACCTTTAAAAAAGGCAGATCTAAGGAAATAATAGCTTATTTGTTATGGCTTAGATATTTGAGTCTTAGTCTTTATAAACAATTTCTGGTGTATAATGAATCGTTGGTGTCCTAGTACCTTGCATTTTATGGATAAGGCTTAACTATTCGAAAGATCGGTTTTGGAAAACCGACGAAGTCAGGTAAAATATAGTTAGTTTCTGAACGGTTAAGGTCCGCCCACCTGTTATAATGCCGATAAGGGATTAATATATATAAGTGAACAAAAGAAACGTTACCAAATAAGGTACAATTATTTATTTAAATATCATTTTATGTTCTTGTACGTGTTATTTGACCATGCTCGTGTAATATTTTAGAAGCAAAGAAACGTTCATTATATTATACAGAAGATCATGAGGCTCACACAGTCGTTGTTGCAATATGATACGTGTTAGGCCATGCAAGTGGACGAGACTACCAAGATTTCATTTGAATGTCTTGTATTGCTTAAAATAGTGTCTATCATTAAAGTAACTAATGCAAATCGATTTAAGCTGTTTTTAGACAGTTGAAGATTATAAAAGTTACTAGCTACAACAAGAGGAATTCCCTATTGATCTCGGTTAATAAAACATCCTGGCATCTGTCTTGTTATTAATGTTTCATTCCAGGAAACACATTAACCTTTCAAATTCCGACAGGAGATAATATTCTATGGAAAATAATGCTTTTTCATGACATTCTGGTCATCTATTGGTTTTTGATGCTTAAACATTTTCTCGTCTGCCAGAATGCCTACAAGGAAAACCTCGGGCCTCAGGCCGTGAACTATTCTGATCGTCATAGAGATAGAAGATCAAGCCAAATGATGACTAATACAACACAATTGTAGTGAAACTCCTTACAGCAAAACAAAAGTGGTGATGTAGACCAAACCAAATATACACCGTGTCCAAAATAACTTTATAACACAACACTGCTTTAGATTATATTTCAACCGTTTACAGTTCTATATATATGTTTCGTTTCTTCAAGAGTATGTGTTTCAGTAGCATATACTATTTTGTAGCTATTTGCAATAATTGAAAGCTAAGTGAAGATTATGGCAGAACAACATTGCTTGCATAATAAAAGTTCTCATTGTCAAACAACAGCATTGAATACATGAGGACAGATGAAGTTATGACAAATAAGCATTGCTTAAATTAGTAAAGAACAAAGTAACGTTATAGTAAGGACAGAACTACATTGCTTAAACAAGCAAAAAAACAAGTGATTAATGCAATAACATTGATTGCATAATTAAGTACAAGTTATAATAGGACACTGCATATGTCAATATAACTACAAAGAATGTTTGCAAAATTTTTAATTAATAATTTTGTAAACACACATGTCAAGTTGATTTGAGTAGCCTTGATTTTATGAAAAGCAGCACCATATCGTTTTTGCTCTTACAAATCCTCGAGGCTCCTACTTATTGTAACAATTCAGTATTTTATCATATTGTTTATTTTCTTATCATATCTGTAATTAAGTCGTCTGACACTGTAGAGCTATAAACTCTTCCAAAAACAGAAGTTATAAGTTTGTGTCTTTTGTCGGCTTTATGACTTACAGCGTTCACATTATATATAAAGGAAGTATGCCGTATGTAGTAGGTGACAATATCATTTAAGTACAATTATATCAACTCCAATTCTAAACTGTATTTTACTCTTCATGACAAAAACTACACTCGATGGTCAATTCGTCCCATAATTTTATAAAAATTGTTGTGGTTGACCAAAATGATGACTGTTTTGAAAATTTTGGACGGAAGTCGTTGGTAGATGTGATGTGGACGACAAGAAATGTATTTTTTTTTACTCAATGTGCAAATACCACTCTTTTACAAGAAACCCCTAATATTATTTGAAAATTCTAGCGATGATGTTGATACCTAACATAATATCTTTATTTGCATGCACAATAACATATAACAGATAATGTTGATATCTCGCCAAGGATATTTTATTCCGGAATGACAAGTCGGTTCGCAGTAAATTGAGAATCCGGGTTTAATGACAAAACAAATAACAAATGAATAAAGATCTTCCTGATGTTATATCACGATTATATGGATTTAAGTCCAGAGATTAAAATATAATATGACACCGAGCTGGAACATAGTATGCCTTCACGTCATCATTTATTTGCAAACGTTTCACTGTCATTTGCGTTTAGAAAAATTAAATCCATCTGTTATTAATTAACCTAGGATTATGTTAAAATGTTACTTCTTATACCTTCACGAAGTGCCATAAGCATCAATCTAATGTTCTTTAGCAGAATGATTCTGTCATCATTTGCTTGGAAAAGGTTTCACTGTCATTTGCTTTTGGAAAAATAAAGTCATCTATTATCAATTAACCTTAAGAACATCTTAAAAATAAAACAGAAATAAAACAAAAAGACACATTTCCAAGAAACACTTTTGTACTAAAAACGCTTTAACGTGTTGCAGGTGAACAATCTCGCAATGGATGACATCGAAAACAGTGATACTTACATGAGAGAACCATTTCACAATGTAAAAATAAATATTCATGGCATAAACTACACACTAGGTAACGAAAAACATCCTTATTTATTTTGTAACAATGATTTAAGTAGATATATGGTATTGTTGTTTGAAGAAAGTGTTTGATATTACCGTTTTCAATTGATTTCATAAAAAAAGGACATATTAAAAAATAAAACTGTCGATTTATCATTAAATGAAGCATGAATGCTTCTGAAGAATTTTTAATCCATACCACATATTTGTTATTTCAGTTCCGGAAAATCTCGGTTCCCTATCCTGATCCCTATCCCGATCGGAATCGCTCGTTACGAGGCTTAAATGGTGTGACAGATATAAAAAGATATCACAAATTAAGATTTAATAATACTTTGATGCAATAGTTACATTTGCTGTTTCCTTCTTGTTTACAATGTAGATGGTTTAATTACTACAATCAGAAGATAATTTATACGAACATTTAATAAAATATATCAAGATTTGGAATAATTCAAATATCAACACATTTTTAGGAGAGAGATTGTTCATGGTCATTAATTTGTTAGATTAACCAACGTTATATATATATACATATGTATAGTGAACATTTTATACAAAAATAAATTGGCATCAGACATAGAAGTTCAATACAATTTGAGCATCATGAGTCATATAGTTATAGGGAAATATAACAGTGTTTATACATATCTGCACGCATGTCGAGAATCTGTTAATGAAACAATGAAATGTTTATTAACATTCATGAATTGTACCAACTTTACTGTTCATGGAAGTAAATTCAATTTTAGTTAATTTACCTTATTGATGCATATTTTAGGACTTTATATCAACAATTCATCAAAACAAGTTAATAAACCCTATGCCATTGATTATAAACAACTGTCCACATTGATATAAATAGATACTCAAAAACAGTCTTATGGATATGTAGCAAATATGTTTCCTAACATTTCTTAACAATGCACAAAGGTTTGTTGTTATGAAAATTATAAGTAGAAGCGTTATTATGTATATACATTGACTTATATACGTTTGTCTTTTTAACATTTAAAGTAAAGGAATAGCACAAAGTGAAGGCATTCCAACATATGTAAGAAATATATAAATGAAATGATACAGTAATCTAAAACTGTAATTATGCTTCCTTTAGTTGAATGATTCGTTATTCAGTCTAAAGATGTAAATTCAATAATTTTCTTTGTACTTCGTATGTTAAACTATGATCCTGTGAACAAGCATTACTAAATGCCGACACAGGCACATCACACAAATCACGTACTCCGACGTAACTCCGAGCAAACCAATGACGATCACACAGCGTCCACTAATGCACAAACTTCAAAGTGGCACTCTTATTCAAAATCAACACAGACACATCAATTACAAACATACATTTTGAGTGATAAACCTTGATCATCTTACTTAATAATGCATTAATGAAGAATATTTACTACTGATAACAAGATTATAATTGTGTATTTAAAAATATTATATTAGATTAGATTAAGTGATCAATTTCGTTTCATAAGCGTCTCTTAAGGCAGAAATATGTACTGCGTTGTCTGCACTTCTACAGAGACCAGTACAGATCTGTCAGAGTCTGATTTTCAGTTGCCTTTGATTACGTTAGATATAGACATTTTATAGCATCGATATATTTACAGTAAATGTCTATAACAGTTCCCTTCTTGTCAGAGTGAGCTATGCCGATGAGTTCAACCAGGTTCTTTCAGAGCTTAGGAATCAAGCAGTGATTTAACAGCAAAACATTATAAAATTCATTCATTTAAAAAGTTTGATTTGTTATTATTTTAGATAGAGTTCACATTTGGTATCATAGTTTGGAACAGATGCTACACAGGCTACATAAGTATCGCACATTAACCACATTAATTACAACTTTGCACATACGTATTCAATTTTAAATGGTTTTATCAAATTGTTTCACATTATCTTGGTTTTTGGAATGTTATTTTTTTTTAAAAGAGTTCCGCTTTATACGGTACTACAGGGGCTTGGAACTTCAGTCATAATCAAAGGACAATCTCAAAATGCTATATTTAACCTTTGGATGTATTTCATTCTTACTACATATGGGTCACGTTTTCGAAATTTATTTTCATTGATCTCAGGACTTCATACGACCAGCGACAAAATAGCTTGGCTTTAAATTTCATGTTTTCTCCTTTTCACTGAAATGAATGTGACTAAGATCATACTGCAAAAAATGATAATATAATTTCCGCAGATAAACAACATAACAGACCTCGGAACACAGCTAGTTTGCTTTTAAAAAGAATATTACAAAAAAATCCACTGTATATTTAACTTAAGATTGCCATAATTTCCGAGGAGAGAAAACCATAGACATTAAGACCGACTGTTTACTAGCTCAATAAACTTAGAAAGGGTATAGTTAAGACCACCCGATGCTTGACATCTTTGTCATAGGAGCAAAATCAACAAAAGGGTGCGTACATTATCGACTTACGTATTTTCTAAGAAAGAAAGGAAGGAAGAAGGTCGATGGAATATTGGAGTGCAAAATATTTATTGACGTCATTGTCAGTGTAGGGATGTTTACAATAATATGTCAATGCCGCCAGAATTGCTAGCATTAAACTAGGTTACATATTAATTTGCAGATATATTCGCAGCAAGAGTATACCAATCGTGGAAAAAATGCACTTCGACCACTGATTCATTCCAAGATACAAAAAATGCACAATGTTAAAATCATGTAGATGTATGTGCTATAATTATAAATTGTTTATCAATATCGTATTGTTACTAGAAAGTCCCAGGCATCTTTTAAGCAACTCTAACACCAATGTAGGAAAAATGTTTTATGTGTTTCTGTTTAATATCTTTGGTGGCAGCTTGATTTTCTCAGAGGTATCTTTTTTAAGCTACATTAATTTAGACGTAAGATTTGAATTTCAAAGACGCTGTCCAGAACTAGTCACTTATAATATGAACGTTGACTTCACGTAGAATTAACTATATGAATGGTTCATTAAACACCGTTTTATATAAGTTTGTATTTTTATCATTTAGTGAGGTATCTTAAGGGATTTCATCAAATGGAAGATAAAGATTACGTTCAAGATGCACCTATTGATGATAAAGTCAGTAGATGTGTCCGAATTTTAGTTACCATTGTCAATAGCATTATACATGGAAATTAAATTGTACATACGATAGTTAAGGGTATATATGTAGTTAAATTGTTATAACATATACAATAAACTTTCGAATAAATGAATATTTTTCGCAACACAAAAGAGCTATATAATCTTTTTTTAAAGTAGGTCAGCGTCATGTACAGCAAAATGACAATAACATTATCCCAACAGACGTAAAATTACATTTTAAATTGACCAAGACGATAATCACGATGCCTTAGTGTTATAAGTGTTCCAATGGTTTGGTTGCATTCATTTTGTGAATTAAATAAACTGGCTCACTGGCACAAACACAAAACATTGGGAATGCACGCAATAAGTATCAACACCATAAACGATGATCATCTCCGCAGCATTTACGAATGCTGGTTTATTTGTTTAATCGGTGCAAAGGATTTAGTGAACATAACATACCCATTCCTTCGTTTTGACCAAGGAAACAGCGGTCAAAAACGAACAATGTATCAAATGCTGAGTATAAAAAAATAGTATTAAAGTGTTCATTTGAACCAGCGTTATATGCTGTTATATGATTTTAATCGGACAACAAACATGATTTCAACAGCAATCGATTAGTTATTGCACATACATAAATAAAAACCTACCACGTGTCCTGTTTCTTCGAACGATGGACACAGAGCTTTCAGAGTAAAGCCGAAACTGTAACATAAATATGTCTTGACAAACTTTGTAAATACTGCTCTTAAACGACAGAACGTGTTATATGAATTAGTCACCAGACAATAATATCCTCTAATAATCAGAAAAAATAACCACAAGGGAATTAAGCAGACAGCTAGTATCGTGTGCTCCGTACTATGTCACAGTGTCGTTTTTTATTTACTGGTCATTCGCGGTCATTCAATAGTACTTACGAATTCGAAATCGAATATCGCTTTAGGGGGTTGCCATTTTTGTACAATTATCGATAATCTGTTCAAATTTAATTTTGATACTTATCTGGCGGATAGCCTTTATAGTTGGTTAAATGAAAATATACATTTAAATTGAACGTTTCCCTTTTCTTAAAGATGCACTCTTACTCCCAAACAAGATTTACAAAAAATAATTATATTGTTTTAATATTCCAAAAAGGATGAATAAATGTCGAAAAATTAGTTCTCATGAAGAATACCGAGTTTAATTTGAAAGAAATGAGCATAAAACACGGTTTTTCTACCTTATTAGACTAAAGTAGATCACAGTTTATCTTTTAGCATTCACCAAGCATTTAATATTTTTGCGCTTTCTGCTATTACATACACGGTTACAATCTTGTAATCAGTAATTAATAGTTTCCATCAATCCATTATTTAGTAAGTAGTTAAAGGTTATCAGTCAAAATTGATGTTTGTTATACATGTGAAGTAAAGTATGAATGAATGTCGAAAACAATGGCTGTTATGAAGGATTCTAAGTTAAAATTGAAAGAATGGTGCAGAAACCACGGTATTTCTACCTTTTGAAACGAAAGAAGATCACAGTAAATCTTTTAGCATTCACCAATCATTTAATATTTTTCGTTTTGTGCTTTTAAATACACGGTTACAATCTTGTTATAATTAATTAACAATTTCCATCAATGCAATATTTAGTAAAAAGTTAAAGGTTCATCACTCATGTGTGTTATACATGTGTTTGTATTGATTTTGAATAATAGTGTCACTTTAAACCTTATATTTGTGATAAACAAAACATTAGCATAATTATAATTTGTATGCCTCATATGATCATTTTTTTGTGTTTTCTTTTGTGTTATATTTTGTTGATCTTAAATTGTTTGACACTGTACGTAGATATATAAACAATGTTCAAATACTAGTTGTTTAAGTAATCTCGTTTCTTTACTTCATTCCTAAGTTTTCATTAGGGAAATAAATTCATGTCTTTCACCGTAAAGCAAGTTGACTTCTTTAATGATGTATGTTACATCAAATATTACAGTGTTAGTGTAATTCATATTTCCATATTAGCAACGACAATTATAATGTCTCAGACTCTTTCATATGCAGTCCTGAAAAAGCATATACGACTCTAAAACTTGATTTTTTTCAGATCAGGGGATAATATCTAGTTCCATCGAAAATGCAAATACGTAATTTAAATGTATGTTTATGCACAAAATCCTATTTCACAATGATATGGAAACCTCGGGTTTTATGATAAGACAAATCACCAATAAACAAAGATATTTCTGATGGTTTAAGCATCAACTTATGGTTTTCTTTCCACATAAGCCATAGTATGACATTGAGCTGGAACAAAGTATGTCTTGAAATGGAACGATTCACTCTAAGCTGTTAAAAGGAAGTAAACTTCAATCACCAATGATAAACGCGTGACCAAATGACAAAAGGTGATATTGCAGGGCTTTCCCACGACAATGTTGATTATCCTGTTAACAAGGCTTAAATGGCACTTCAGACCGGTGTATACATATTTGTTTCCAATATTAACATAAAAAATAACTTCGTCACACTTTTGTAAAACATTAAATTCTTTGAATTGATTGCCTTTTAATCATAATGATAATTAGTATTACTTGATTGATTGTTTAGATTCATATTGAAATTTAACATTTCTGAATATAAGATTTATATTGAAATTTTACACTTTTTAAGCTATATAATTTCTATTTAAAATCTTATGTTTTTAAGCATCAGGTATCCTTCACTATTTTAGTCTCAATAAACCGCAGTGTGGTGGCTGCTCTACGTCGTCTACAGATGATTTAACACCACTGCTTTCGCACAGGAGCCCGCAGCAGCGAGAGTTTGTCGGTCCGCGAAGAGGAACAGTACTTCTATTCAATATAATCTACAATAACATCTATTTTTGTCAAGCAGTAAAAACAGCAACCAACATTTTTTTTTTTATTTTATTTAAAAAAAAAATGCGTTAAGTGGGTTTATTCAGAACGAAAATGTAATCATAATGTCAAAAACAGGTTCTAAAGCACCTAAAGTATTTGTATGATATCATCGTTCTCTTTTGAATTCAATTTCTTTCTGCGTATTTTCTCTGGGGTATGATCTGGCAAAAGATAACTTCTCAAACAGCGAAATATAGACGAGAGACTCATTTAACAATGCAGATTTATTTAAAACATTCATCATCTACTCATTAATAAAGAAAAACAACTCTTTTTTCATAACAATATGTTTTAATATAAAAAAAAATATATTATATTTTAAAAATATTTGACGGATATAATGTTGTTAAAACGACATTAAATCTAAACATAAACGGAGGATATATAACATAAAACCAAGCATATTTAAAATGTTTTATTCAAGTATTTTTAAACGCTTTTAACACAAGTTTTTAATTTTAGTACCGCAGAATCTAGGTTCCCTTCTGAGATCGTAATCACGTGGCCTCCACTGGCGAGGTATCGTATCTCTTATGAGAGGTGGTTAATATATCCCCAACATGCAAATCTGTAGCTTTGAGGGTAATGTGTTTTATTAAAGCTTGTACAGCTTCATGAGATAAGTATCAAATAAGCTGAAAAATGTTTTTTACAATCATTATGATAATTGATTAAGATGCATTCATTATTTTACCATTGATACAGATTATTAAAATTAAATTAATATGTTAATTATTTTTTCGGTCTTTATATTTCCAATTACATTTAAAAATGTCAAAAGACGGAAACTAACATATAGTATAATGCAAATTTCTACTCATAAGGCCACACCAAATTGATATTTCGTTCCGCGGATTTACCGCTCCTATTTTTTGAAAATGTAAAAAAGAAAAAAAAAATTGTGCGCCCGCACCTGCATTTTGATAGCCAAGCAGATTTTTTTTCAGTTAATAATTTATTAAAAGGCTAGAAATAATCACGTATAATTTTCCTACGCTGGTTTTCGTGTTTTTGTAAAGGGAAGTTACCGATGCGTAGTGTTTTTATACCGTATATCGATCGGTTTAGCATGGGTTTCAATAAAATCAATCAAAATGGCGGCTTCCGGTATAAACAATGTGGCTCGAAGTTTGGAAATTAAATCTTATTTTTGACAATAAATATGTTTTGAGCATGCTTGAAGTCATTGTTGATCGTCTCATGCACTAAAGGATCATTATTGAAAGCAACCATTATGCAATAAAGCATATGTATCTAAGACTGGTAGCGATTATATTGCGTAATTAGTGACTCGTTTTGAATGGAAATCGGACAGGTCAACTTAACTGGAATATGAGTCATTGTTTGGTCCAAATAGATGTATCAAGCTCATTTTTGATCAAATTCTGACAAAACAACAGTTTTGAACAAATATCTTTTCACAAATAGCGATATAAACACTGGTCTGGATATACCTCAACATAAGTAAGCCTAAGTTTATCACCTTATATTTTGTTTTTATTTGCAGCATATTCCGGGATTGTAATGCACTTGCCAATTGTAACCACTGCCCCGCCCACCCCTCGCCCTTGTTCCAGGGGTATACCGGGGACAGCAGAGGCAATGGGCTGTGTTTTTACCTTTCAGGTGGACCCGCAGTGCCTAGTGAATGTGGTTTTGTCTTCATATTAAAAATAGTCGGGAATGGGCCTCACATAGGTATTCGGGGTTGCGGGGCCATTTGGCAGGGATTTTACCAGCAGTTTGTCCCTGCAGGTCGGGTATTTTACCCGGGTTTTGAGAGACCGGAAGTCAAAGTCCCGCTTTTCCGGACTTAGGGGGGGGGGGCATATACAATTGGCTGGTGCATAAACAATCTAAATAACCAAAAGAGTACTCTGAAAAATACTCTTGTTCTTTTTGTTTTAATAAGCACATGTCATTGCATTTCCTGTGATAAGAAAAACAAAATTTAGTCTATGTTATATGGAGTCTGATGTTTGATGATGCCTGTGTAAGTGATCATTTTTTACAAATCCAAAATCAATCCTAAGTTATGTCTAAATACAGTGGCATATGATGTTAAACTGATTCAGGTAGATTTATATAAGTCGTTTCAAACTGTTTACTAAAAGCAGGGTTATTTATTATTATGAATGATCGTCATATTAAAGTACGTTTTAATTATATAAGAAATTAGATTTATCCATATAATGTTTGTACTAAACACGGATTAATAAATAGTATGTATTCCGACATTTTCCCAATGTCCATTAGAGGTTCAGTTCAAGATGGCATTAAAATGGGTTTAAGGGCAATTATTTTGAACAATCTTTCTTATTTATATTGCATATCAGGAAAAAAAAAATTCGCTCTTCGCTCGCTTCGGTTTTTATGAAAACTGACAAAAGAATTTATTTTTTTTCGCTCGCTCGCTCGCTCCAATTTTTTTTTTGCCAAAATCCGAGGAACTAAACATTAATTTGGTGTGACCTTAATGAGTTTACGGTTCGTTTGTCTCTTGTTGTTACTTTGTTTTCCACTTCAAGCGGTATTTCGCACAACACCAAGCCAACATTTTTATAATTCTGGCGATGTCGCTGACAACCGTTCGCCAAACTAAAAACTAACCTACAAAACTAGTGAGAACAGGAACAGGTAGCAGCGTCGACATGAACTGTCGCACGTATAGAGAAGTAACATTACATTGCTGCATTTCAAATTGGTAGTCTCAATCGAACCAAGATGTCTACGTTCTTATTTTGGTGTGCTTCAGATGGACTTTAATCCAAATTCCTTATGCATTTCATATGTGTATTTCTCTTAACGAATGAAAGCGGGTTAAATAAGATAACTCCAAAGTAAAAAAATGGCCTTAAAGAATTAAAAGCTGCGTGTCTTTTGAAACTCCTGGGATAATAAAAACGTAAACGTGTCCACATAAAACTTACTTCTTGCCCTATTAAGACTGGTGTGATGTATCAATCAACGCCCGATGCCAGTTGCAGAGACAAGATAACAGGTGACAGGTGCATCAACATCACAAAATCTTATAACAAATGAATGTGTGCAATGAGTATTGTTTTGCGCGTCTTTATCGCGGTAATACTCGTTTTCCGTGTTGAATGAAAACCTTGGTAATAGAAATATCGTTATGGCACACACAAGACATTTGAAATCATTGTTTACCGTAACAGTGATCTGACATCATCTTAAAACCCATTAATGAAAATACCATTCTAGGCTTACACGACTGTTCTTTTTAACGTTTTGTTAAATGGTAAATTCACTAAAGTTCTTCCTTTCAGACTCTATGTTTCTTGCTGCTGTCCTGCAAGAATAAGTAACGCAACGTGACGTTTCACATCTGGCGCCACGCCTTCAAGGACGCACAAACACTGTTCTGTTGCATGAAGATATATTCAAATGAGTTTATTTCTTCAGCTATTTTACATGAATAATGGTATAAACACGTAATGTGATGTCGTCTGCCAAACCCAGGTCAAGTGCCCTCATATATTTATGCATGATAAAACGTTTTCCGAGCTTCATATTGAATACGTTAATTTATTTCAATCTTATTTGTCTGAATCGAAATAAAATACAACGTTTGTATTATACTCTTCAAATTATATATTTAAACTAGCAAATAAATTATTTCTCATCCATCTACATTCACCTAATGTTCGTAGTTGACGTCACAAACGTTGATTTATATAGATCCTGTCTGAAAGATTAATTGCATTCTTGCAACCGTAAGCAGATTTAGTGTGGTCTTAAGGCTCTTCTTTAATTTCATGGGAAGATTTCAGACAGTCAAGACATGCTTTGTCTAATAAGCTGTCTGCTACAATTTGATAGTACACATGCATTAAGTACTTTCCATATGATTCTCACAACTCAAATACAAATTATATAATTAAAGTCCTACTCTTGATATCTTGATATGTTTTAATAACACTGCAATTCATAATCTCTTTCCAGTTTAGATGTGTTAACCGGTGCATGTTAAACGCTGAACCAGGATCTAACAAAAACACAATAAGAGTTTACCGATCTAGCCGACGTTTCTTCTGTCCTTTTAAATTTGTTTACAGTTATACATGCTACATCAATGTAAGTGTGTCCCCTTTCATTTCATCAAAAGGACGGCTGACTTCGTAAACGGACCCATATTTTAAACATTTGTAACAATAATATGTACGTATTCCTCGCCATTGCCCACAGAAAGGTCAACTAAGATTGAAGTCAAGTTGTTATTCTATATTTTCAAATAAACGTTTCAAAACATACTTTTTTAAAGAAAGGTCAATAAGCTTGGTATATAACGTTTTACCCGTTTTACAGTTTCTTAGTTCTCTTTCAACATTTCATTGTTTACAGAAAGATTAACTGGGCAGGCCTATAAAGGACATGAAGATAATCGCCCTGCATGTGAGATACTTGGCAACCAAGTAACCAAGCAACAAGTTCTAAATTAAATAGTTTTGTAGCATACATAGTTAAATTTGAATTACTGTAAGCAGTATCATCTGTCGTTTGCACTTTGTCTTTTAAACTTAGAAAAGATTATTACTGGTATCTCATAATAACAAGGTTGTAGATATGCGACATCACTTTAAATAAATGTTTACCGTTCTCTCCAACAACCAGCCTAGAAACATGTACGTGTTTATCTTACTGGTTTCTAGTGATGTTTGTTAAGGTGTTACTTTTAATGTACCAACTATCTAACGAAATTGTGTACATAGATGAAGGAATATCAAGTTGTTAGTTGACTGAACATATTTCCCTTGCTTGCTTAGGTGCAAGCATATATATAGTAACATTGTAATTGTATACTGAATGTACCATATTTAAGTGATTCATTACTGTCCTTTTCTAAGCTATGTCGTTACTGGCAAAGCTACCTTGCCTATAAAACACGGAGGAACGCGTCAAATTTTAATTACTATTTCACAACAGGATTCAATACCAATTGTTTGATGTACTATTGGTTTAAATATATGTTTCGTGTACAATTTTTCCGAAATGTTTCCTTGTACAAATTTTCCTATTTATTTTCGAACACAGGTGACTTTCCTGTGACTTTTCAATTACCTTATCGCTGAAAAACTTTTCGCACTGCAAAACGTCAGTCTACGATTTGCCTTAGACTTTGGCAAAAGTTGTTTTTCATCTTCGTCATTTGGATTCCTTTGAGACACGGAACAATGCCTGAAACAAACGCCTTTGCTCAAGTGCATCATCTATTATATTCTTCCAAATACCAGTTTTTAGATATTTCTAACCCATTAAGAGAAGTTTCTAAATACTTAGTCAGTTTTAACTAATGGCCTTGGCTACACCTTCTTCCTGAAAACGTATATTACATTTATCTGTTAGTGTTGTCTGGAAAGACAATATGAAATAATTAGATTGATATCACTTTAACCATAATCTACGATATAACCTCGCCTGGGAATTGTAGTTGAGTTGCAAATAGTAAAAGAGATCGGGTTTAGATAGACGAATGCAATCTATCACATTGCCTTAAGAAATTCACTTTTTTAGCTGGCTTATTTAATTTCGAGCGAATTCTTTGAAAAAGGTGACTTGGAAAAGACACAACTGAAGATAAATCAAATCAAAAGTGAGATAAGGTATGTCTTATACATATATATTGTATTATTGCCATCCATTTCTATCCGTAATTTTTCATTATGTGGAGAAGCGTTCTTTAAATTTGTTATTTATTGATTAGATCCAGCATTTGTGATATCGCCCAGTTCGTGCAAATGTAGATATTACACACATCTTGGCTGTAAAAACAATAAGGATTTTTATAGCACTAATATTCATAGTTTGAAAGCGAATTACACAATTTTACTTGGTCTCACATTTAAACAGGCGCATTCAACTATCTGACCTCAACAATGTCTTTTGGAAAAATAACAAATCATAAAAGCAAATCAGCTCTGGGTGATGAAACATGTATTCAATTCAAAACAGTTATCTATTTAAGTCTGCAAAAGTATAGTGTATTAACCTATGCAAAACGGATAATTTCCATTCAAGAACACGAACACTGTTTGGAAGACCGATTTGACTTTTTCTGCGCCGAAGGTGGGCAGATCAATATCGCACCATCCGTCCATCCGTGCGACCGCTTATCCATTAACTTTGTCATGCAAGGACATGTTTAAAATCTCTTGTCACATGCGTTCGGTACATGAAGGCAATATGTCGCATGCAGGATCTATGATCCTATTAAAAAGTCAAAGATCAAACTTAAGATTGTTATCATTATGGAATGTTGCAGATATGTACATTGATAGAGTACTTGTTCCGGTAGACATTTTAACACTTAACACTTTAATCTTGAATGAGAAATTACGCATATAAAAGGTTGTTGTAGACATTACAATGATCATTTGGTTTTGTTTTGTTTTTCCTTTCAGTTTGAACACTGTTTGAGTGGTTGGATTTTGTATATTTTAGCGAATGTTCAACTGAATAGTATCTCATTCTGGAACATTGACGTCAATCCTGTCTAACATAGCCTTTATTTTGAGATTGAATTAATTTGTTCTTTTTTTCTAGAATGAAGTTATTCCATTTTAATGTTAAAATTTCTGAGCATTTTTCATTCATTTGAATAATGAATACTGGAATTCAGACGGTTTGTATCAACAATCAAATAGCTGAGATGTTCTTTACTTATGGATGTCTTTCAAAATTAAATTTTAATTGCATTTTGCAGACAACTAAATATATTTATTTGAAAATATCTAATCTATATAAATTGTTTCATTCATATGAAGTGTTATGTATAAGGCTTGAATTCTCGGTACAAAATATAAAATTTATTCAGTTTTGCCGAATAAAATTCAATCGAAAGATTACTTTTAAACTTAAGTAATCTGCACGTTCGTTGCATATAACAATTTAAATAAAATGTTCCAAGCACTTTCATCTTCACACAATCAAGTGCATCCTTACTTTATTAGTGCATTTAGCACAGTAGGTAAACAGACACCACCTTATTGCTTTGAACACCGCAGAAAATTCCAAGGCATTGTTGTGTTATAAGACCCTACATACTAATAATCTTTAATTTGAAAGAGTTTACTGACGTTAAGGTAATGTCATAACTCATAAGTGCTTATCAAATGACTTGAAGACAAAGCGCCATGTTCTATTAATTCAAGTAGAGTAAAAGAGTTTACAAAGCCTAGTACTTACTGTGAACTTGGACCAAATACTTCTTAGTTATGGTGTATTTCAATACAAATATACGATGTAAACTGCAGGAACAAGCCAACTATCCGAAAAGTTGACCAAACCCCGATAGAGAGGCGCAATAATCGATGCCAAACAAACACTCAACGAGAGACGTCACAGGCAAACGAAGACATTACACGAATATCAAATATCGTTACTAGTCAGTTTTTGGGTAAAAGCATTGGCAACGTGAGTGAAATAACGGGGGCTTTTTCGTATGTAGAATTGGTTCTAAGTACCTGAAATGACAGGTCAACACTTCTTTATGTGCGCATTTAAGAATTCAAAAGTTCTATTTTCTGAAAATCCTTTCTATAAGACTAAATCATCCATTAACAATTGAGCAAGTACATTGATCGAGACCATTCGAAATTACGCCCATAATATTTCACCTCACCCTAACCTCACCATTCATTCACCCTAAAACGTGTGTGCGACAGACTTAATAAAAGGATAATTGACTGGCATTTTCCTGACAACAGCTTTTGTGTACAGTAAATTAACAGCTAAATACAAACATAGGGTTTCTAAAACATAAAATTGCTTAATACATCATGACTTAGTCTGTTCAATGGAAATAAATATCTTACAAAGCGTATATTCTTGCTGAAGAAGGAATCCAAATAATAAAGGTCATCCAGTGTAATTATGAAGCTCGTTAATGGAAGCGTTGACGAACAATTGTTTTGATCTTGCAGACTTTAGCCTTATTTATGTTTGTGAATGGAATTTACATGAAAGTACCGTTGAAACTAAAATGATGATTTCATAAATACATTGGCCTTGTCCAAAAACAGATCGTTACAGTATTGCGTCCTCTTATGCCTGGACATAGCCTTTACTGGTATTGTTATACATTGCCTCGGCATCTGGAAATGCAAACTTGTTCCATTATGTGGTTGAGAGATCCGTCGTCATCCCATGTGGTCTAGGTCCAAATATAAGTAGTAGTAATTTATACAGTATGACATTGTATGTATTTCAATACAACATTTATAGGATGACTTTCTTACTACCTTGATATGGGTTTAGTCGTGTGAGTGTCAGATAATTTGAAGAAATAATGCTTTAGACAAATCGAATGCAGCGACATAAGTTTTGTTAGAAGCAATTTCAAGACACAACACGGTCGCTCTTCTCCCGTAAATGTCAGGCGAAGACATATGGTATTTGGGCATTCAAGACTGAGCTAATTTATTGATGGGAAATCTTTCTCAAGAATTAATATTTTACTTTCCATGGTTTGGTTTACTGGGCTCGCTTTAAAGCAGGACGTCGAAACGTAAGCCTATGAATCAGGATATATGTTCTTACTTTTTTAACTGGAATAAATAAAAACAAAACAGAGACTCATCTTGGCGCGATATGGGTTCGTGTTTCTATCATGCAAGTGTATTCATCAAGAACGATCAGCAATTACGTCTAAAATGTTTCGACTATTAAAATGCGAAAAACCTACAGGTCGACTTATGCGACTTCCGTTATTCTTGATTAAACTATTTGCAAAGTGAAGCTCAAGATCAAAATGTCGAGATTATTGGTCTCTAACTGTACTTGAAGATTTTGAAACTATGCCTTACATTGTTCAGTTGAGTAAGAAATAAATTGAGTCAGACAACAGAATGTTACCTTGCAGACAACGAATATTTCTAGTTTATATGGAAACGTTAGTTAAAATTATGTTATGCCTTGGATTGTTATGTAATATATGTGAATGACATACCCAAAAATCTTTTTTTTTTAAATTAGGTATACCATTGTACGGAGAAACATTAACTTTGTCAAAAAGATTGCTTTAAATGACGTCGATGAAAACAGAGAACACGAATAGCGGTATGATACATTCTGAGACGCCTAAGATCTGTTTCACGTCTAATTATTTTAATATAAAATTTACACTTTTGTAAATATTAACAATGACTGTTTTTTAGTGAAAATTCTCTGTGTGTGGGGGGGGGGTGTACTTTCACTGAGTTCATTCCCACGCCGACATTATTAGTATCTGAAATACTACGCGTTTTAAAGCCACCGACGGCACTGTTTTAAATGCTAGAGTTAAATGTTATTGTTTACATAAAAGTAAGTGTAAGTTTTCACCAGATGATATCCTTTTACATAATTGTTGATATTTATGGAAAGCCTTGTATTCGTTAAACTTGAAATAAAATGGCAAAATGATTCAAAGAAATGGTTTTCTGTGGTCTTGTTTGCATGCTATTGTTTACTAGATAAAATTGCAAACGCTGCAAATTTTACAAAAATAATACGCTGTTTAGAGGATATTTATAACTTATAAAATATTCCAAATGAGTTCCAAGTGCTGAATGGAAGAAGGTTTCTCCAACCTCAGAAAAGTAGATCCAAAAATTTGACCATGATGAAATTCTTATCTTGCCCACGGGCAAAGATAAAACTAGTACCCGTATGGAACTTTTGTCTGTTGTCATCACACAATTACCTCCCTTGTTGAAGGCCGTCGACTGTAGCATCATGGAAACCTCGTTTCCGCAAAACACTCTACCGGTTTGGATGAACCTATCTTACACTCTTGGCCATGGAAGATACTTATAATCTTGACTAGAAAATCACAAAATGGAATGATAGCAAAACAAACCACATTCAAAATAATTACAGTAGCTAAAAATACCTATTTCGCACTTATCCTTCAACTTATTCCTTAAAGAACACTTCAATATTGTAAACGCGGAATGTAATTAACATGATCCAGAATCGAAAAAGTGATTCGAAGAAAATTAATCAGATTGCAGCGTTATACAGAATTCTGCAGAGACCAGCGCAAGTACGTCAGAATCTGATATTCAGTTGCCTCTCTTACACAAAACAGGCCCTTGATAACGTCACTATAATTTGAGTAAATGTCTTTAACGGTTCCCTACTTGTCAATGAGAGCAATGCTGATGATTTCAATCAAGTTTCGCTGAGAACTTAGAATCAAGCACTTCTGTTTAGGTCATGTGAAATGTGTTTGAACGTTCCTTCACAATACTTTGCCTTTATTGGAATGTGTTTGAACGTTCCTTCACAATACTTTGCCTTTATTCGAGCGTTGATTAACTGTAATTAAGTTTTAATAAAAAAAGTTCAAATGTCATTATTTGATATACAGATGTAACGTTCTGTGCCTCTAATTTTCACAAACTACACAAGCCTTTCAACTGTTTTGGCTCAACTCTTATATTTCCGGATTTTAATTCTGTTATGATTTCAATACTTTAATAGATTCCATCGTTTATTGAAGAATTATCTGGGCTTTTTGAATGTTTTATTTGTTTTATAAGAAAGGTTTCGGCTTAAGCCGGTACTTTCATTGGGACTTTCAATTACAGCATTGGCAAATTCAGTAAGAACATTGGCACTGTCAATTATTAGCAAAGACAGTCTTAATGTGCGATCTATAGACAGTGACAAAATATTTTGGCTTTTAATGTGCGTTTTCTTAACTGAAATGACTGTAAGGTCAAACTTTATTAATGATCGTATCATATCCGTACATATGAATTATATCTGTTACGAACACTGATATATCCTACACAGATCCATAATATGTTCAACTTATAACAGTTTTTGCATACTGTTCGCTCGAGAGAAAATCTTTGACATGGAGTTCCACTGTTTATACCATAGCTGAACAAACGTCAGAAAACTTTAACACCGATGGTTTACATCATTGTCATAAGAGCAGCAAAAAGGACTGTGGACTTTGTGAAACAACGTATTTTCTCAAAGATTAAGAGTGTCGACTTATGACGTCATTGTTGTGAAATTGGAATTACCTGTCCTTAATTCTGTCAGCATTGCTGTCTTTCAATTGGGTTATATGTGAGTTCACAGATATATTCGCGGCACGATTTTTCGAACCATGAAACATTCACTCAAGCCACTCTGTTATTCCAAGAAACAATAAATGCACAGTGTTAGTTTCATGTATGTTCTATAATTATTTGATATTTATCAATACCTCCTTGTTACAACAGAGTCCCAGACATCTCGAAAATCATTTTATGAAAATTGTAGTTTTGTGTATCAGAGATATCATTATTTAGCTTCAATAATTTTGTCATAAACTAAGCGAATATACAATGCAAACATTTTTTTCTGATATAACTCGGGAGTAATGATGTTTATAGACATGTACATTTTGGCGAATCAATTTCGTTCATATTGGTTTTATAAGTATGTAGACTTAAACTATATGGATGGTTCGTTAAAACCCTTTTTATACAGGTTTTTGTTGTATTTATTTAGGTATAACTACAAAGAGATTCTATAAAAATGGAAGATAAAACTGACATCTAAGATATATGGCATCTTTTGACTGTAATGTCAGAGACTGTGTAGGAAAATTGAGTTACCATTGTCAATAATAATATTTATGCACATGCGATAATAATGAAGTCGTTATAAATAGGAAATACGATTGTGAATTACTTTTAAGATTGATAATTCAGCAATTGCAAGAAATTGAATCATCTCTATCAAAAGTTCGGCAACGTAATGTTGGGCAATACACCAACTCCATTATCCCAAAATAATGAATATTACATTCAAAATAGACTGAAACTTTTCTCATGCAAAAAATAGATATTCAGCTAATAGAAGAAAATTTCATCCGTTTAACCTCTTGAATATTTAAAAAGTAAACCTGACACAAACTCATCCACTATGAAACAGCAGGTCAAATTTCCGGAAACCTCGACAGCAATTGTTATGTCGTTTTTTTT
Organism: Mya arenaria; assembly: GCF_026914265.1. Lineage (NCBI taxonomy): Eukaryota > Metazoa > Mollusca > Bivalvia > Myida > Myidae > Mya > Mya arenaria. The sequence goes on along the minus strand of NC_069123.1, from coordinate 10,649,304 downwards.
TGTATTGTTCTCTGAAAAACAAAATTAGAAACGAACATAAGAAGCATCAACACCGTTAATGATGATGATTTCCGCAATATTTAAGGAATGAATTGCGGGGTTGATGTCATTATCGGGGTATGAACGCAATTGGGTTGGTCAATGTGTGTGGAGTCCGAAGGACTCCACGCGTACTTTGACCAACCCAATTGCGTTCATATCCTCGATAATGACATCAACCCCGCAATTCATTCCTTATATTTACACCAATAGTTCATTATTTCTTTCAAGAATTGCTAAAAAAATACTTCATTTCATTTAAGAAAACCTTTCAGTAATCCGTTCTTACCCATTCTGTGAATAGAACGACCCGACTATAACCGGAAACATTTTTTTCAAATGACGTCACAATAACGCGGGAAAAGATCAACCACTTGAAATCACTTTAAAACGTAAAATTGAAACACTTCTGGTACCAATATATTTAAAATATAATAAACTAACACTTTTAAAAATGTTGATCTATATTTTACGGGACTTGCAGACACAATACGACCAATAACAAGATCAATAGCTTTCATGTATATTGTTATGCAATGCATTACGATCCGAACATATCCGAAGATGTTGCGTTCATCGATTGATGAACGCAATTGCCGAAAGGCAGTTCATTTAAGGAATGGAAGTTGAGGTGTAAATATATACTAATGTTAAATGTCATCCTTATTAAGTTTGTTCAGTCGGTTTAAACGATTTGGTGAACAGATCTTTTTAATTGGTATGCTATGACGCAGGTAACAGCGGGGACAACACACGACGTATTGCATTCTGAGATTAAGAAAGAGTATGAACGTATTTTAATGCTCATTTAAATGATCAACTATCCGGTGTTAACTGAGTGTTGATTTAACTGCAAACCTGCTTTCAACAATAAAATATTCGTTTTCATACCATCTAGGGCAAATCCAATTTCGCACACGCACTACTATTGCTTCTTCTTTGTTTTTACATGTTTTGCAATTCAGTAGAATTCTTGACCACTGGTAAATAAGTTAGTTTTTTAAATAGAAAAAGCAATGTTTTTGTGTGTTTTAGATGTATATATTAAAAGGGAGTTAACACGATGTTTTAAGTGCTTCGTACTTCGTCACAATGTTGTTGTTTTAGTTATTCGGTTTCATTGAATATAACTTCGTCTTCGGTTTCAGACTAAAATGCGCAATCCTAGTGGTGAGGATGCGTAGTTTTCAAGTGTCTAACAGTGTAATACTTATATTGCCATTCATATTCAGTCAAAATCGAACAGAGACTGTCATTTTCATACTTAAAAAGTATTTTGCTGCCGACATATGTCCATAGTATCGGAATTGAATTTAAATTTATATTTCATATCCGTGAACTACATATATAAATAGTCGGATCTGCAAATGTGGGTGAATAGCATTTAAAACATATCCTATGTTCTGCTGCATAGCTTTGAAATTGAAAAAGTTATGATTGAACTATTGGCAAAGTTTTTCATCATGTAGTAAGAAATTTTTAGTCGATTTAAATTTAAGTCAATCGTAATCAATTATTGTTGACAGTATTTCAGTAATTAGTACTGTCAAGGAATCGAGTTAAATATTTTATAGCTTAGATGTTTCTTCTTCCGCAAATACTGTCTTCTGATCTGAAATTCCAACTAGTTGCCCATTAAATTTGAACGACAAATCGTTTTCGTGCTTCAATGGACACTCGTTATTTTTTTCCTATATTTCGCCCACATAGAAAAAAAACTGGTGACAAATGTGGTTATTCGAAGGTAATAGTTTGTTGATTTAATTATATTGTCTCGCTGGAAATATACAAAAGCGAGTGTAGTAAGTGATGATGAATATCGCAGCGATGGGGAATTTAATAGAGTAATGTATATCCTATTTGCAAGATCCGTGCAAACTATTTTAAATTAGTTAAAATGTCTGCAGAAATGTTTTATCGCATGCGAGCTGAAGAGGACATCCCTTTCCTACTCAAGGACAACTGCGCAAAAATGCAAACAACGTTGTTTCCGTTCAAAAACTTGCATGTAGACAGTAAAGCAGTTAATAATTATATTCAACCAAAATAAAAAAAATGTCCTTAGAACATATCCTTAAGTTCGTTTATTGTGTGATACAAAATATCCGAGTTGCAGAAACAAAGCTGACAATATCGTCCATGCATCTGAATTTGATCAATTAATTGCAAACGTGGTTATGAAATATTCATCTGCTATATACGTTAATGCCTATTCATCTGATTGGCACTAGGGGGCATACTGCTGTCGTCTACGTGTCTTCATAAATCCTTCCGAAAAGGCACTCAATGCGTTGTAGATATTTTAAATAATGCATATAATGGTGAGCTTTTCAGGTTATAAAGTTCCTGAAATTACATTTTCACCTATAGTTTCACTCGTAATTTTTCCACAAATCAGTATGACTATATAATATGTATGTGGTACGATCACACTAGACGATTAGTACGATATATACTAGTTAGATATTGCAGTGTTACGAGGAATCCGTAATTCGTGTAAAACTATTTTGATTTCACAGTTTCATTCTTGTGTATTTTATTTAGATAATAAAGCATTTTGCAAGATATATTCTGAAGCTTAAGAAACGTCAATTTGGTGTATTTGAAAAGATTACTTATACATATTCTTTATATTAAAATACGAAATACATACAGTACTATTAAAGGAAAAAACAATATAGTTTAAGGTCTTTCAGTGTTTTCATCTTGCAAAACAATAAATTGTCTATAAATTGTCCTGGCACAAATAACAAGTAAACAATCAAGGCAATCAATCAACCTTCTAACACAAGTAACGCGCCTACGTGACTTCAAGAAGTTTCCTCGATATTTGATATCTCACTTTGGTATTGAAAGTAAAATATAAAACTGAATGTACGAGCCCTGAGTTTAGGGGAAACCAGCAATATCTGAGAGTATGTTTTCAAGCAAACTATTGCCATTTCTCAAGAACCTTTACCTTGGATTTGTTCTGATGTACATAAATTAACTTGCTTTTAAATTTCCAGTGCTTGCTATGATCATATATGAGTCAATTTTTCTTTTTGTCCTTTGGCCGTTGGTCAATGTGTTTTTCAATCGGAAAACGCAATTTTTGCGATATTTCATTAGCATAAGATTTTTTTCCAGCACAAATATGACACAGTCTTTTTCTACCTAGAAATTGCATCTTGTCAAATGCTCTTTTATTTCCAGTCAATATCTCTCTGCAATGACGCCGAGTCTTAAACTGATTTCTACATTATTTTGTAGAACTAATTCTATCAAGCGTATGCTTTATTCTCCCTCACTTGTAATAGCCCGTTTTCAATTTATCTACGGTTAATTGGACAATCTAAATCTTGATTTAGCTTCATCCGTTCAATTCGTGTAGTGAAGGTCAAGATTAAACAAGGACAGGAATGAAAAGGTTGTTCTCTAAAAAAGCAAATTTAAAATGACAGGTATACATTTCCTATCATAGTTATGAATTATAACACCAAAGAGATGATTCAATTACAAATTATGTCTCATGATTTACATTATATTATTTTTTTGATTATCTCAGAAGACGTCCGTGTATGACGTACTTAAATCTCCTGGGAAGGTAATATGATTTTCTCAGAATACATTCGTGTATGACGCATTTAAATCTTTGTGGTTGGTAATATGATTTTCTCATAAGACGCAACGGTTGTCAATGATACATATTTAACTTTCCTAAAAAATTGTAGTGTAATATTACATTATCTATATCATCCTTGTCCTTGTCTAATTCACGCCGTTTTGCGTTATTTGTGGCTATTAAGAAAACACATTAAACAATTAAACACATTTTTACATTATCAGAGGTATTTTTTTTAACATTAATAATTATTAGTTTTTTTGTTTAGTTTTACAATCTGGTTTAACATCACAGAAGTGTAACTCATAATTTAAATTTGACAATAACTTTGTCTAAATTTTGTTTTTTTGTTCGTGTTTCCAAATAGGTTTTTTATCAGTCGTTTTATAAGTTGGTATTTACAAATGTTCATCAATATCAGTGCTAATCAATCGCCTAAAATTTCGACAACATTCATGTTTCGACTACACCTTAACCATTGACCAGATCGTATATCATCTGGCTAACGCTTAGGTCCATATACACTTTCGATGGCTGACTGTTCGCTCCTTATAATGCCATACGACCCTCAATAGTGTGCAGTATCACTAAAGTGTTGTTTTTCATGTCTGTTGTAACATATGTTTCCAAGACTTAAAACAATTATGACGAGAAGTTTGACCTTTTTAAACATAATTAACTCGCATAAATGGTCATTGTTACATTAACGCTGGACAATGAATTGAACATTCAAACATTAAAAACTTTATTTAATCAAGGTCTGCAATTCATAAACTCAAAAATATATAAACAACAGTGTGCATGATGGACTGTGAAAATAACCTTATGTTCAGAAACATAATTGTATGACAAAAACTACAACATAAGCTTCACGTTTCTCTCCAAGCCTAAGTTAACTTTTAAAGTTACACAATATTCTTTCATCATTCTAAAATTATTATTTTTCTACTCGAATTTTCTGAAATCTAAACTCTCTTTGTTGAGGTCAACAATGGAATTTACTGGACGGAGAATACTTTAATGCACATCAGCAGTGATTGAAATAATGCACCTAAGCCCTTAATAATGTAAACGTTTACAAGAATTCTATGGAGGACTTATACATACGCGCTTCCAGTTATACTATCAATCACTCTGATTATTAGTTCTGTTTCCCTTACAATGAGTTGATTCTCCATCTTGAGCACGTCTGGCGACTCTCTGGGGTCGGGGTCAAAGTCACTACTCCTTACAGCTTCAGTCCTCTGTGCAGTATTTATGGATATTCTTGTGGGATGAGAACACGGCTGCAAACGATTTAATCTGCTTCAAATATATTGGTCCTAAGATATATGCTGTTTTCCAGAAAAAAAAACTTGAAAACTTGAGGGTAGAGTATCTGGCCTTTTGTTATTAGCTTTTCAAATATGTGTTTGCTGTAAATCTCGCCGTATCAATCTTCAGCGACTCTGGGTGAATGTTTCGGTCAAAAATGTCTTTCTGTCAGCATAAGGGTAGACATAATGTATTTCTTGCAAATTGTGATTATCCAGTCTGTCTGCTCTTCAAGTGTGTTTGAGTCCAACTTGCTGACTTGAGTTTTATCTTTTATTTTAAGTATTTAAGCACAAAACAAAAGCACTAAGCATTACCCGAGCAGTCATGATTGTTGAATAAATGGTTGTCAGAAAGCCAATATTTTTTTTCAGAAATATATAAATTCCCCATAAGTTGGAGAATGTCGAATGAAAACTCTACGGAAACTATCAAGGGTGAATCCAACGGACTTTGACATTGACCCATTTTGATGATATAAAGACTCTCACGTTCTTTACTTACACAGTTTCTTATCCCCAATTGGTCATTGTTACTACTTTAATGCCTATGAACATCATGTTAATGACCAATTGCATAGGCATTTAGTTTATTGATATGAGCTTGTAAATACTCCTATTATAAGTCATATCTTCTATCAGAAGTTTACCACTTACACTGCTCATTCAAATAAGATAGTTATACATTGTTTAGGTAACATTTATTTGTTTAAATAAGTAAATGTTATACGCTACGCGAAATGTTGATTTTATCTAATTGAAGGAACTTTTGTCCTTGGTCTTAGAAATTTATTTCCTATTTCAGACATAAATGTGTCAACTTACATAAACTATGTCAGAGTTGAGCAGATTTGCATAATGATTTGTTACGGAGGCAAACCAAGCGGGACAACGTTTAATGAGACGTCGTGATATTATCCCTAAGGTTTCCGGAAATTAAAAATAAACATAAAATGAATTTGCTTATCGGTTTATACATATAGACAGTTATGACGTATACACTTGCTAAAGTACAGCAAATAAAGACAAGCTGACCTTCTTTGATATCGCAATATCGTCTGCTCTTAGAGAAAAGAGTTGATAACTTGCGTTCTCCGAATTATATTCCTTCGTCTAATCAAAGAAGAACTTGGGATTTACCTATTATTTTCATAAGTGTTTGTTTTATTATTAAATTCCTCAAGTTAATACAAATAAACTGTGATAATATTTATCATTTACGTTTTACTCATGTTCGGTGTTGTTGGGATAAGTGTGAGGTTGTGCACGCAAACAAGATTAAACCCCATTAAATTTACATTTTACTGACAGTTTTCAAGGCGGTGACCAACAAATCGTTATAAACAACCCTTGTATACATTATAATTTATAAGTATTGTGTTGTTTTTGGAGTTTTGGTGTTGTTGCTCCATGTTTGTAGTATGTGCATGTTTGTTTGTTTGTTCTATGTCCTTGGCTTTGATCCTGTACTATTGAACGAAGTTTATGTTTAAATATTTGACTACTGAACTTGCTTCTGTAGTTTTTTTAAATGAATATAGGAGTAAAACATTGTAAAACCAGAATGTACTCAATTTATACTCAACGCTTTTAATCATATATAAATATTTCAACATTATACAAATTAGATTTAGATAGATTTATTTCAGCATAAAATGTACATAGCATGGAATTAAACACATGATAAATAATATCAGGAATAAAATATATCCATGTTAACTACATTATATATCTAAGGATAACACAAAAAAATACGTAACTTTGCCTTGAGTGTGTCTGCCATATAGCTCAAGAATGCATGAAAAGATTTCTGGCCACATTAGTGGTCAATTTATTTTTCATTGACATATTCCACGATCTGGATTCAGTATTAATTGCTATAGGAGTATTTGTACAGGCCTTATCGGGAGAAGAATTAAAAACAATGAACCGCTTATAAGGAGAAATAAAGCATCCATTGTTTCCAGACACGTACCTAGGCACACTCCAGTACGCCAGGGCGTACAAATCAATTTTGGTTTTCCTACATAAGAAATAACAATCGAATGCTTTTAAGGGCATGTATATTACATTTTTACTGGCTAAAGTTTGTAATTAGTAGTGTAATTTCACTCAATTTTGGCGTTTTTATCATGAAAATGCTTGGTTTCTCTATATAATTATTCTTCAAATACGTGAAGGGACTAACAACTTTCGGACTTTCGGACCCATACTGAGACCAGAATTATGAAATACCTTTCAGAGTACGGGCGGATGGTTTAAAAGATTTTTCTCAAAAAGCCTTGTTGAAAGTGTGATACACGTCAACTTTATTACTGCTTTTATGAACTTTGTACGGTAACTTTTACAAATAATGGGCACTATACAAGTTAGTATATATGCACCTGATCGTGTTGATTTAACCTTGATTAAAACTACTTCTGTAGGTCTACAAATATCATCATTAGAAATTGCATCGCGTCTGTCGACATGTATAAAGCATGTATAAAGCAAATGTAGACAGTATATATTTTTTTTTTAAATTGGAAGGTTACATTTAAAAGCAGCAATTCTAAAGGTAATGTCGGCATGCTTTCATTTCACCACAATTGCCATCCCAGACTTATGTATTCATCACGTGTTTTTAGCTAGTGTCTACTTAATAGAAAACACGGTCTTTTCTAGGTGAGTATAACCTTCGTCATATTTCCAGTGGTGTGCTTCTTAATGTCCTGTAATTGTTCCTCATGCAAATTGTAAATTTAACTATTTGACAGCCTATGCCCTTCAATGTTTCGTCCCTGTTGAACTTATCTTTCTTATGAATGCTTTATATGTTATAAAGCATCCTTAACCTCTTAAATATGCCTTTCTGAATCATGAAAGCAATTGTCTTTGTTTATTTCACAAGCAATGTCGTACATTTGTGTAATTGTATTACTTTGGCTACTGCTTAGATTTTTTGTAAGCTTTGTAAAATCAGCACAACATGCGTTAAACTGCTAAGATACACAACGTTGCCATACGAGTTGCTTGGAAACTAAAAGCTGATATTAATAGTGTTCCTGGACATAATTTTAACAACCAAAAATAATATTTACATTTATCTGAATGAAGTCATCGTTATTGCAATGGTCCAGCTTTTTAATGTTCATTAAAATTACGCTTGCAATAATTAACAACATATTTAACATCCGCAGAAAGCACTAGCGGATCAAGGGGGCGGCACAACCGGCGCCCTCCCACCCCCGCTCCCCCACCCCCCAAAAAAAGGTTAAAGGTATACGCCCAAAATATACCATTTTGGACTGCAAATTGTTAAAAAGATTTTGGATGAGTGCCCAAAACCATCACTCAACGTTTTAAAAAAGGAACCTGGCAACACGGATCTTTTCTATTTAGCCATTTAGTATGTATTAAGTGGTTAACAATTCCGAACTTTATTTGGTTATCTAACGGCAATTTAATTATTAATTTATTTAATTACTATTATTATGTTTATATATTTTATGCTGATACTTAAGTTAATCAAAACAATGAAGTATCAGTCACTGGATTTACTCATTTATATCCGGATGACCCAACTAATACCAAAGTATTGTGTTATACTCAATTGCATATGAAACCCTATCTTGAAGGCTCGGTTTTATAAATAATACACTGCCACGGAAGAATGCATTTAAGCATTATTTTAGTCAAATCCACTCTACACATTAAACATGACTGGGTCGTATTTAATTTACTATCAAGCCCGCTAAAACATTGGACATGTTCATAAATTTTATGTTTAAGGTCTCTTTCTACGATGACACGATCATCCTCAAGCAAAGCATCTCTACTATGTATTCCCAGTATGTGTTGATGTATCTCTATATTTCCCTCAGCCAATGGCGCTCGTGGACAAAACTGAACCTTACTTACACTGATATATGGTATGATGCGACACAGATGCATAACAATTTATTTTGTGTAAGTTCTTGTATATAGTATATACTAACTTTCTTAATTAAAATCTGTCAAGTAAGAGCCGAGTTAAGGCTATTTTAAACAAACAACTATACGCATGAGTACATTAAAATAAAATAAAATAATCATTGGATGAAATAAAATAATATTATTTCATTCAATACGTTTTTTTAGAGTTAATTTCAGGGAAATACACCTGTACGAAACTGATGTCCTAGATTCTATTTTAACTGATAATATCTATATCCCGGGCCGATGCCAAAATTTAAACACAGATACATATATGTTTTTTGTTACATTGATTTTTCATAATACGTTGGTTCTCGTCGATATAAAATTAATTGCGTTTTCTTTGATATCAATTGCTCTATTTTGCGCAAAAGAAACTTATTCCAACAAGTATCATCCGCCACAGACGTTTTATGAATTTTCATTACAGAGCTTTCACCTTTAAAAAAAGCAGATCTAAGGAAATAATAGCTTATTTGTTATGGCTTAGATATTTGATTCTTAGTCTTTATAAACAATTTCTGGTGTATAATGAATCGTTGGTGTCCTAGTATCTTGCATTTTATGGATAAGACTTAACTATTCGAAAGATCGGTTTTGGAAAACCGACGAAGTCAGGTAAAATATAGTTAGTTTCTGAACGGTTAAGGTCCGCCCACCTGTTATAATGCCGATAAGGGATTAATATATATAAGTGAACAAAAGAAACGTTACCAATTAAGGTACAATTATTTATTTAAATATCATTTTATATTCTTGTACGTGTTATTTGACCAGGTTCGTGTAATATTTTAGAAGCAAAGAAACGTTCATTATATTATACAGAAGATCATGAGGCACACACAGTCGTTGTTGCAATATGATACGTGCAAGGCCATGCAAGTGGACGAGACTACCAAGATTTCATTTAAATGTCTTGTATTGCTTAAGATAGTGTCTATCATTAAAGTAATGTTTGAAAATTTCACGTATTTTTTATTTTATTTTTCCGTGCAACAATCGTATAAAATAAAAATAAAACGTACTTAACGGTTACCTGTTAAGATATGATTATTTATATTGCGTTCTTTTTGTGTTCTGATATTTGTTAAATATTGCTTGAAAGTACAATTGCATTGTTGCCAAACATATTCAAACCTTTGCCTTTGAAGACGTTGTCCATGTATAAATGTTGAAAGAGATAAAGTGCTGTATTTCTATGTTAACATTTTAAGAGACACTGTGTTGGCATAACTATGGACGGCTGGAGTCTCTTGGACAAGCACGTGCTTTAACGTTGATTTCTCTGTTAGAATATCCGGTCAAGCTTTATTGCAAATCGATTTAAGCTGTTTTTAGACAGGTTAAGGTTGTTAAAGTTACTAGCTACAACAAGAGGAATTCCCTATTGATCTCGGTTAATAAAACATCCTGGCATCTGCCTTGTTATCAAAGTTTCATTCCAGGAAACACATTAACCTTTCAAATTCCGACAGGAGATAATATTCTATGGAAAATAATGTTTTTTCATGACATTCTTGTCAACAATTGGTTTTTGATGCTTAAACATTTTCTCGTCTGCCAGAATGTCTACAAGGAAAACCTCGGGCCTCAGGCCGTGAACTATTCTGATCGTCATAGAGATGGAAGATCAAGCCAAATGATGACTAATACAACACAATTGTAGTGAAACTCCTTACAACAAAACAAAAGTGGTGATGTAGACCAAACCAAATATACACCGTGTCCAAAATAACTTTATAACACAATACTGCTTTAGATTATATTTCAACCGTTTACAGTTCTATGTTTCGTTTCTTCAAGACTATGTGTTTCAGTAGCATATACGATTTTGTAGCTATTTACAATAATTGAAAGCTTAGTGAAGATTATGGCAGAACAACATTGCTTACATAATAAAAGTCCACATTGTCAAACAATAGCATTGAATACATGAGGACATGTGAAGTTATGACAAAAAAGCATTGCTTACATTAGTAAAGAACAATTTATGACAGAACAACATTGCTTACATAATTAACGTTATAGTAAGGACAGAACTGCAATGCTTAAACAAGTAAAGAACAAGTGATCAACGCAATAACATTGATTGCATAACTAAGTACAAGTTATGATAGAACACTGCATATGTCAATATAATACAAAGAATGTTTGCAAAAATGTTGATTAATAATTTTGTAAACACGCATGTCATGTTGATTTAAGTAGCCTTGATTTTATGAAAAGCAACACCATATCGTTTTTGCTCTTACAAATCCTCGAGGCTCATACTTATTGTAACATTTCAGTATATTATCATATTGTTTGTTTTCTAATCATATCTGTAATTAAGTCGTCTGACACTGTAGAGCTGTAAACTCTTGTAAAAACAGAAGTTATAAGTGTGTGTCTTTTGTCGACTTTATGACTTACAGCGTTCACATTATATATAAAGCATGTATATCGTATGTTATACGTGACAATATCATTTAATTAGAATTATATCATCTCCAATTCTAAACTGTTTTTTACTCTTCATGACAAAAACTACGCTCGATGGTCAATTCGTCCTAAAAATTATTAAAAATGTTGTGGTAGACCAAAATGATAACTTTTTTGAAAATTTTGGACGGAAGACGTAATTAGATGTGATGTGGTAGCAACGACAAGTAATATATATTTTTTCTACCCAATGTGCAAATACCACTCTTATACAAGAAACCCCTCATAACATTTGAAAATTCTAGCGATGATGTCGATACCTAACATAAAATCTGTATTTGCATGCACAATCAAATAATACAAATAACGTTGATATCTCGACAAAGATATTTTATCCCGGATTGACAAGTCCGTTCGCAGTAAATTGAGAAGCCGTGTTTTATGACAAAACAAATAACAAATAAATAAAGATATTCTAGCACGATTATATCGATTTACGTCCAGAGATAAAACATATAATATGATATTGAGCTGAAACATAGCATGCCTTGAAATAAAATTGTTCTCCCCAAGGACTTCAATGGCAGATAAATTTCAATAACCCATGATTAACGAGTTACGCAAATGTCCTCGTGTTTCTGCTAAGTTGACAGTAAAGAATGATTTATAGGTATCGCCTGTTTATGTGCACATATTGTTTCTCCTTTGGAAAAGCTGTGACCGCGAATGGACTGTAGATCAGTTGTTTCTGTCTTACTTCTTATTACAAATTAAGACAAATATGAAGTTAACGTTATCCCTTTTAACGTTGCAGTTAAAGTTATTTCAAATCACACGTTTGTTAAACATTCCCCGATCTCAAATGATAACCACTTCATCATTGTGACTATTATTATTGATTGGTTGATTAATTTTTAAAAGCCATGATAATTACACCCATTTACATGTAGCCTTTCTACTTTTTATACCTTAACGAAGTTCCATAAGCATCAATTAAATGTTCTTTAGCAGAATGTTTCTGTCATCATTTGTTTGCAAAAGGTTTCTCTGTCATTTGCCTTTGGAAAAATAAAGTCATCTATTATCAATTAACCTTAAGAACATCTTATTTTTTTTTTTTTTTAAAAAGACACATTTCCAAGAAACCCTTGTACATGTACTAAAAAACGCTTTAACGTCTCGCAGATGAACAATCTTGCAATGGATGACTTCGAAAACAGCGATACTTACATTAGAGGCCCAATAAACAATTTAAATAATTTTATTCATAACATAATCTACACACTAGGTAACGAAAGCCGTCCTTATTAACCAAGTTTTCACATAGTGAAACCTGGTTATTAGAATGACGAACGTCGTTGTTCGGGCGGGCGGGCGGGGGGCCGGGCGGCGTCAAAACTCACCTATGAAACTGAATATCTTTAGTTAGGGTTGACATATCTTGACCAAACTTGGTCTATAGAAAGGCTTTATGGGTACCTTTCATGGGATTGCGTTTTCGGTCACTAGGGTCAAGGTCAAAGTCACTGTTACTAAAAATAAAAATAAACGGTTGAAACTGAATAATTTTAGTTAGGGATGACATATCTTCACTAAACTTAGTCTATAGGAAGAGTTTATGGATAACTTTCATGGGATTGCGTTTGGGGTCCCTAGGGTCAAGGTCAAGTTCACTGTTACTAAAAATAAAAAAACGATTGAAACTTAATAACTTTAGTAAGGGTTGACATATCTTGACTAAACTTGGTCTATAGAAAGAGTTTATGGATACCTTTCATGGGATTGCGTTTAGTAAAGGTCAAGGTCACTGTTACTAAAAATAGAAAAACGGTTAAAACTGAATAACTTTAGTGAGGGTTGACTAAACATGGTCAATAGGAAGAGTTTATGGAAACCTATCATGGGATTGCGTTTTGGGGTCCCTAGGGTCAAGGTCAAGGTCACTGTTACTAAAAATAGAAAAACGGTTGAAACTGAATAACTTTAGTTAGGATTGACATATCGTGACTAATCTAGGTCTATAGGAAGAGTTTATGGAGACATTTCATGGGATCGCGTTTTGGGTCCCTAGGGTCAAGGTCAAGGTCACTGTTACTAAAAATAGAAAAACGGTTGAAACTGAATAACTTTAGTTAGGATTGACATATCTTGACTAAACTTGGTCTATAGGAAGAGTTTATGAAGACCTTTCATTGGATTGCGTTTGGGGTCCCTAGTTTATTTTGTAACTATGTTTTAAATATATATGGTATTGTTGATTTTTAAGGTAGTTGTTTTTAAGGTAGTTGTTAGATATTACCGTTTTCAATTGATTTTATGAATAAAGGACACATTAAAAAATAAACTGTCGATTTATCATTAAATGAAGCATATTTAATATGTTTCTGAAGAATTTTTAATCCTTACCACATATTTGTTATTTTAGTTCCGGAGAATCTCGCTTCCCGATCCCGATCGGAATCACGCGTTACGAGGCATGAATTTGCGAGGTCTGTACTGTTTCAATGGTGTGATAGTTAAGATATCACCAATGAAGATTAAATAATACATTGATCCAACAGTTATAATTGTTGTTTACTTCTTCTTTACAATGTAGATGGTGGTTACGTTTTCTTATCATAACAATAAATACTTTAATCAAAAGATAAATTATACGAACATTTAATGAAATATATCAAGATTTGGTATAATTCAAAAATCAATACATTTCTAGGAGAAAGATTATTCATGGCCTTTATTTTCTTAAATTATCAACGTCATATATTATCATATGTAGAGTGTACAATAAATACAAATAAAACTTGTCATCAGCAATCGCAGTTAAATACATTCTGGGAGAGAGGCATAACAATAAGTCAATGGGTCAAATTCCCGTGACCTTGAGAATCAGAAAAAATGCGGCCTTTTTGCTAAGCATTATTACCAAGCATCATTTAGGATATATTGAAATGTAATAGCTAAACAAAAGTGTCCGATCTTCTGTACTGAATTTAGAAGATAATGAAAAACTTACTACTAGGGGAGGTTACTCATATATTTATATATGGCTATAAGATACTTATATTAAAGGGTAACATATATTTCATATAACTAAATACACTACTTTTTATAGGTTTACCTTTATTAAATATTATTGTTATACTTGATGGATAACCTTCGACATCTTAAATATCTGTATTAACCAATAAAATGCCCTTGATTAAATGCAAAATATTAGAAAGCATTGGAATATTTATCATGTAAAAAGCATGACATAAATGCTATAAATATGCATTAATATTACCTTACATTTATCAGGTCTAAAAAAAGGTTCAAAAATAATAAACGAAGCTTATAAGGATTTAACCTTTCAAATTATTATGACTGTGAAAACTAATTAAGGTTGTCCGAGAATTTGTGTCTATTTATGTAAACTGGCGATAAAAGTGAACGAGTGGTACCGAAATATAACAGTGTTTATCGATATCTGCACGCATGTGAATGAAACAATGAAATGTTTATTAACATTCTAGAATTGTACGAACTGTCCATAAAAGTAAATTTAGCTATAGTTCATGAACCCTGTTGATGCTTTTTAAGGACTTTATATCAATAATTCATCCAAAGATATTAATGAAACCTATTCCATTGATTATAAACAACTGTTCACATTGATATAAATAGATAATAAAAACAATAAAAAAACAGTCTTACGGATATGTAGCAAATATGTTTTCCAACGTTTCTAATGTTCAATGCACAAAGGTTTGTTGTTATGGAACGAAGTAACATAAGTAAAATAAAACCAGGATATAGGATGAGCTAAGTAAAGATTATTTAAAAGTAGAAGCGATATTATATACATATAAATTGACTTATAACAATACGATTGTCTTTTAAACTTATAAAGTAAAGATGTCAAAGGTCAGGAAAAGCACAGAGAGGAGGCATTCATTCCAACATATGTAAGAAATATATAAATGAAGGGATACATTTATTTAAAACAGTAAGTATTTTTCCTTTCTTGAATGATTCGTTACTCAGTCTAAAGATGTAAATTCAATCATATTCTTTGTACTTCGTATGTTAAACTATGGTTTTGTGAACAAGCATCACCAAATGTCGACACAGGCATAAACATCACAAAGACAACACATACCCCGACGTCCCTCCGAGCAAACCAATGACAATCACACAGCGTCCTCTATGCACACACTTTAAAGTGACACTCTTATTCAAAATTAATACATAAACATCAACTACAAACATAAATTTTGAGTGATAAACCTTTAACTTCTTACTAAAATGCATTTATAGAAAATTTTAATTACTGATAACAAGATTGTTATCGTGTATTTGAAAGCTGAAAAACGCAAAAAAAAACAAATTGTGAGTGGTAAAATATTTAGTGAGCAACTTTCGTCTCATAAGCGTCTCTTAAGGTAGAAATGTATACCGCATTTTCTGCACCTTTCTTTCAAATTAAACTCGGTATCCTTCATTAAAAACATTGTTTTCGACATTCATTCACTCTTTTTAGTATACTAAAACAATTGTATTAATTGTGATAAATCTGATTTGGGAGTAAGAGTGCATCTTTAAAACTTAATGAGTTCTTTAAACGTAACGTATCATGTCATTAACATTCTTAACGATCATGTTTCTGCAATAACGATATGAAGGGATTGTTTTAAATACCGTTAATACAAAGTAAACACATTTTATATGTGCATTTAATATAGAAACAATTATTTTCTCGGAAATCATCAAATGTAAAAATAACCTACAAAAACCTTTCGCAATTGGAGATGGTTTCCAAGGTCAAGTTTACTAGCCTGACAATTGAGATAAGTAAGACGAATCGCATGCCTATTGAGCAGGGTATCTGACTGGCCTCCTTACTGGTATGATGTTTTTACAAACCCTTCTTGAGGTGGCGATTGTTCATGTTTCTTTTCTGCAATTGTATTCATTAAGACAATCTCTAGTTTTAAGCATTTTCTGTTCCTAAAATGATCAAGTGTACGATAAGCCTGCCTGAAGACCATGCGACTAACGTTTTTCTTCTCAATACTTATGTGAAAACTACAGAAACAAGCTCAGTAGCAAAATCGAATTCCGGATTGAAACCTTGGATTTTTTTTTTCAAAAATAGTGCTAAATGCATCGTAAGTATGCCTGTCCAATTGCATTAGAATTCAAAGCGCTTAAAACGTTGAAAGGCTTTCAGCCTGCTGCATTTCGTGAAAATATTCGAGTTATTGTAAATCAAATTGACAAAATAATCTCAAGATAGTATATGCATGCTCATGAATTCCTTCGCAAATACTTTTGAAATTTGTATGCTGATACTCAATGAAATCAATTAAATCAAAACCGTGGAGTATCTGTCACTTGAAATATTTATTTGATATGTGGAATACCCAAATCATTTCAGGAGTATGGAGTTATATTTAATTGCATACGAAACCTTATCTGGAACTTCGGTTTCATTAACAATGAACTGACAAAGACATTTTGGCATCCTTTTTTAGAAAAATCTACTCTTAACTTCAAAACATGGCTGAGTCGTATTTCATTTACTACCAGGGTATGTCCGCTAAACCAAATGCATCAAACAAAAGGCATTTGACATGTTATGTTTAAGGTATTTTTCTACAATGACAAAATCCTGGCACAAAATTCCTCTTGATCGAATCAACAAGATTTTATTTATTCCATGAATATATTGATGTATCTTTTAAATGCCTTTAACCAATGCACTCGTGGACAAAATAAACACATTTATATCAGTGGTTAATAAATATATGTATGCATCATGCTGAAGACTCTGGGTTCAATTACTGAGACAAACTGAGAAATCTTCACACACCTTCCTTTTCATTCGGCAATACATGACTATACTCACAAATTGTAGCAGACCGAATGCATGTCAACGCTTTAAGGGCTGAGCTTTTAATTGAAAAAGTGTATAATATGCATTTAGTTATGTTTAAAGTATGTTTTTGTGTACTTACACAAAATAATTTCTTAAAATGACACAGTCGCATAACCATTTATTTTGTGTTCACAAACTTACAATCATTATCAAATTATCAGAGCCGATTTTAGGCTTTTTTAAACATACAAACTATATTAATGAATGATTTATAATCACCAAAAATCCTGACCGGATAAAATGAAATATTTATGTTTCTATTTAAACATTTTGGTTTGATACATTACGCTAGATGAGTATTGAATTATTGTTTTCATACGATCCATGTTATTTCCGTGTCTTAACGAGTTTTTTGGATTCATTTACGGGGAATAAACCAATGACCCAGATTATTTTTTAACTGATAGTATCTAGATCCCCTGCGGCCGCGGCCAAGATAGAAACAAAGATATATACATGTATTCATCATCGATATTAAAATAATTGCTTTTTCTATCGTATGAACAAAAATATCAGTGAATCCTTTTGTAGTGACATGCTGTTGGCTTATTTAATGCATATATATTCATCAAATCAATCTGTATTTATGTCCATTCTATTTCGAATGTTATTTCTTCTTAAATCAATAACATTGTTATAACCAACGTTTTTCTTGGCATTTGTTTTCACGGTGAAAAACTGCTTTGTTTTATTGAAATCTCGGGTTTCAGGAACATAAATATTAGAAATAATTAGAAGTGCATTCTCTATATCTCTCTGCCAATATGAAATGAATAAGGGTTATACAGATAAAGTCTTGCCAAGAATCGTAAAAGGGAAATAATTTACATTCACGCTTTTAAATAGTCTCTTTTTTATGAAAAAATATGCAGAAAATGCACAATTCTTTTGAAATATTGCCATACTGATTGATCAAGAAACAAATTTCCTGTCTCACAAAACATTTTTGAAAGTTAACACAAACGTTTCCTTGTAAAATACAGAACGGAAACGGTATTCAATGTATACAACAAACTCCAAGCATAAAAGTGTGGCAACAGAGCCGATCAATGAAAAAATGTTTGAATAAAATATAATCTGATCTTGCTTTCTTAAAAATGCATGTTATCTATAAAAAAAATCTTTGTTGTGTTTTTTTCTAATACAAATATATATTTATTTATTTTTTTAAATAATTCGTCATATATATTGGAGAATTATGATTGCTTGATTAGGGTGTTATCATGTTATTAAGAATGACAGTGTTATTGTTTCAAAACGAAGTATATAAAAAGTAATAATATTTGGTCTGATGGAAAATAAAATATTTTTCAAATGACCAACTCATTGAAAATATGTATAATATGCTTTCCGGTAGTTAATGATTAAGCAGTGAAATACAAATAATATTTCACTTTTTAAACACTAAAATAACATTTGGATATTTTACTGTTTTAAATTTTAGCCCGCTCTCAACACCAAATCAAACGACAGCGCGCACACGGGCAGGGACACAAATTCAATGACGTCATTTTCGAAATGGCCTTACGCTCCAACACCATTTGGAGCGCTTTTCTGAAAAACTACAATAAACTTTCTCTTTAACTCCTTTTTAGTCATGTTACAAAAAGAACAATTGTTTATTTCAGTGTAGAATTGCAATGTATTTTACCTCGTGAACAGCAAAAATCCCTCGTTGCTAAGGCACTCGTGAAATATAGCCTTTTGGGATCACTCGGTATAATATGTTACGATCTCAAAGTAAATCAAACAATTATTCTCTCTTTATAAATCTAACAAAGGTAAAAAGCAGATAAGAGTTGTACTAGTGACAAAATCAACTACTCAGTTTTTATCACTACAGAAACAAAACAAGGAAAATGTACTCTGCCATTTTTCTTCCTAAAAGGATACACGTAAAAGAAAGCAATTAGGATTGTTTTACAAATGTACATCGGTCGTATGGGTATGACATCAATGGAAACTCGATACAGTTTGTCATGCTAGAGTTGAATGCTAGAATGCTCTTATTTTGATGATATATTTTTTCTAGACTAGGTCATAAATGCCCCCCCCCCCCCCCCCACACACACACACAAAAGCTGGGTTTACTTCTTGTCACCCGTGACGAACACTATCCTAATAACAGAAGCGCGTTGTGTGCGGGTTGTAAGCAAAACAGATCATGGTGACTTTCAAGATAGGAAATGAAACGTTCATCCTTTGGTGTATTCCTTAAGACACACTTTTGAAAACACCGAACGTCATTTGCATTATCCAGTATCCAAAGGAGTTTCGGAGTATATTAATTTTCTGTAACAAAAGCAAGTGTCGTCATGATGGCAATACTTATGTGAAAAACTACAGAAACAAGCTCAGTAGCAACAAGTTTAAACACAAACTAGGTTTAATGGCACTGGGAAAACGCCAAAGACAAAGAACACGAAAACAAAAAAGAAACATGGAAGAACAGCACAAAACTCCACAAACAGCACAGTGCATACATACTATATATATATATACATGAAATAGGTATGTTTATCAAGGATTGTTAGGTACCGCCTTGGAACGGTCAGTAAAATGTAAATTTACTTGGAGTTTAAACCAGTTTACGTGCACAAAACTCACTCTTATGCCAACAATCCTAAATACAGAAAAAACGTAAAAGATAAATCTTATCAAAGTATGCATTAGCTTGAGGAAACGTAATAATAAAACAAATAATAATGAACTTACAGGTAAACCCCAAGTTCTCAATTAATAGAGATCCCAACTCTATCTGCAGACGGAGGAATACAATTCAAAGCATCTAATGCAAAAAAAATTCAAAGATACGATGCAGTCATTGTTTGAAACTATGAGCATCACACACAGTCTGCCCTATAAAATAAAAGGTTTAAAATGTGTGATCATAGAGTTTCATGATAAAAAGCATCATTGTACTAAAACTAGGAACAAATAAAGAAAACATTATTAAAAATAAAAGCGACATATATTACCTAATCGTGTCTGCCAGATGATTACCTATGTAAAATATTTGAAGAAAATGACGTCACATGCCAAAACACTCCCAGTCAGCCAAAGAAGGTTTTAAAGACAACATGAATTTGTAAAATGTTCATAAAGTCAAAGGACTGAAAGCTTAATTATGTAAGGATGCTATATTCAACCATATATTTTGTTTCATTAATTCATTTTCAAAAACTAGAAGTCAAGTACTCTTCAAACTATTGCCTTTATAATCCACGGTTTAAATAGAATCCAAGTAATTCATTGAGTCTATCTGCCCAACTACCTGCTGGAAACATTTTGATTTCACGAATTTTCTTTAAAACATCACCATAAAAATCGGGATAAGCAATACTATTAGCAATCAGCGATTTAAGACTACTATTGTACTTTGTTATAAGATGGTAATGACCATTAACAAATTTTGAGAAAGTTTTCCTTAATTTACAATATCTAAACCCTGTTTTAGAAGTTTTTCCGTCATAAGTTTACTGCGAGAGCTGAAATTTTTGACATATGTACATATTCTAGCAACTCTTATCAACTGTGCAATAAAAACACCATATGATGGTGAACTTGGAACATCTCCATCTAAAGCCTTATTTAGACTTCTACAAAGACCAGCGCAGATCTGTCAGAGTCTGGTTTTCATTTGATTTTGATAACGTTAGACAGACACTTTATAGCATCAATATATTTTCAGTAAATGCCTATAACAGTTCCCTGCTTGTGAGTGTGAGCTATGCCGATGAGTTCAACCAGGTTCCTTGAGAACTTAGAAATCAAGCAGTGATTTAACTTTGCCAGTAAAACATAATAAAACTTAAGACAATTGTTTGAAAGTTTCTTAAAATAGTCTGTGTTTATTCGAATGTTGACCAACGCTAATTTGTTCATTTAAAAAGTTTGATTTGTTATTATTTGAGATAGAGGTTACGTTTAGTGTTATAGTTTGGAACAGATGCCGCACAGGCTACATAAGTATTCCACATTAACTACATAAATTATAACTTTGCACATACGTATTCAACTTTAAATGGTTTTATCAAATTGTATCACATTATCTTGGTTTTATGGAATGTTTTTTTTTAAATAGAATTCCACTTTATACGGTCCTACCGAGGATAGGAACTTCAGTCATAATCAAAGGACAATCTCAAAATGCTATCTTTAACCTTTGTATGTATTTCATTCTCACTACATATGGGTCACGTTTTCGAAAAAATAAATCATTGATTTCAGACCTTCATACGACCAGCGACAAAATAACTTGGCTTTAAATGTCATGTTTTCTCCTTTTCACTAAAATAAATGTGACTTAAATCATAATGCAAAAAAATGATAATATAATTTCCGTAGATAAACAACATAACCGACCTATGAACACATCTAGTTCGCGTTTTAAAAGAATATCACAAAAATCCACTGTCTGTTTAACTTATAATAAGGTTGCTATAAAATTGCAGGAGAGAAAACCATAGACATTAAGACCGACTGTTTACTAGATCAATAAACCTTAAAAAGGGTATAGTTAAGACCACCCGATGCTTTACATCATTGTCATAGCAGCAAAAAAAGAAAAGGGTGCGTACATCATAAACTAACGTATTTTCTAAGAAAGAAACGAAGGAAGAAGGTCGATGGAATATTGGAGTGCAAAATATTTATTGACGTCAGTGTCAATATAGGGATTTTTTAATAATCTGTCAATGCCGTTAGAATTGCTGACATTTAACTAGGTTACATGGTAATTTGCCGCAAGATTATACCAATCGTCGTAAAAATGCACTTCGACCACTGTGTCATTCCAAAATTTCCATAAATGCACAATGTTAAATTCATGTACATGTATGTACTATTATTATATCTTGTTAATCAATATCGTATTGTTAGTAGATAGTCCCAGGCATCTCTTAAGCAACTCTAACACCAATTTACAAAATTGTTTGTTATGTGTTTCTGTTTTATATCTTTGGTGGTAGCTTTATTTCCTCAGAGGAATCATTTTTAACTACATTAATTTAGATGTAAGATTTGAATTTGAAGACGCTTTCCGGAATTTGTCACTTTTAAAATGAACGTTGACTTCACGTAGAATTAATTATATGAAGTTTGTATTTATATCATTCATTACGGTATCTTAAGGAATTTCATCACATGGAAGATAAAGATTATGTTCAAGATGCACTTAATAATAGCAAAGTCTGTGTCCGAAACTATAGTTACCATTATCAATAACATTATACATGAAAATGAAATTGTACATACGATAGTTGAGGGTTTATATGTAGTTGAATTGCTTTAACATATTCAATACAATTTCGAATAAATGAATATTTTTCGCAACACAAAGAAGCTCAAGAATCTCTTCTTCAAGTAGGTCAACGTAATGTACAGCAAACAATTGCATTATCCCAACAGACGTAAAATTACATTTTAAATTGACGGAGACGATAATCACGATGCGTTAGTGTCATAAGGAAATGCATCATATTCTTCTGCAAAAAAACGTTTATTCTAGAAGTAGAAAAGCTTTCTGTTTAAAAAGCAGTTTCATGGGGGATGATCCGTTATAGTCTTACTGTAATATTTTAAAAGTAAATATAAACCACCATTAAACAGCAGGTAAAAATGCCAATGGTTGGGTTGCAATCATTTTGTGAATTAAATAAACTGGTTAACTTGCACAAACACAATACATTAGGAATATACTCAATAAGTATCAACACCATAAACGATGATCATTTTCGCAGCATTTACGTATTTATTTGTTAAATCGAAACAAATGATTCTGTGAACATACCCATTCTTGCGCTATGACCAAGGAAACAGCGGTAAGACACAAACGATGTGTCGAATGCTGACAATAAAATGTAGTATTAAAGTGATCATTTGAAGCAGCATTATATGCCGTTATATACTTATTAATCGGGCTGCAAGCATTATTTCAACAACAAACGATTTGCTTCTGATCCGAAGTGGAACAGAACCATTTTTGCAGATTACATACATAAATTCTCACATACACAAGTTCCTTCAAAGCAACATACATGTAACATTTCACACGCCCCGGCTCCTTGCATATTATACATAAATACAAAATATACCACGTTTCTTTAATGCTTTTCGATGAAATGTGGAGTTTTATCAGTGTATTAACAACAGTGAAAATATCGATTTTACTGCAAAATAAGGAGTGAAAATATCAACTTTAAGAACTACTTTTAAAATCCATTGTAGTTTATTCCCCTTGATCAAAACAGAACACTTCACTTTGAACCAGAAAGTGTTGGCAAATAAAATATTTGGGCGTATATTTTGTTGTTGGAAAAACCATAATGAGAGCAACAGTATCATTATGTTTACCTTAAAATAAATCTGTATGTATCTTAGCTTAAGAAGGGCGGTCATAAAAATAAAACATTGAACATTTTATTAACTAAATTCCACTCAATATTAAGGCATGTTGATGCCAAAACCAAATATTAACATATATGTATTTATACAAACAATGCCATACATATTATGTCGCTTTCTACAGCAACTTGACTTTCCGGGATCATTAAAAAAACTCTAGATTCCGGCATTTTTGCGACACAAACACATTGATGACGTGGTCGACATCTATGATCATGCTCTTGTGGCTGTGGATAAGTGACATATGATGACAACCTGTCGCTGTTCATTGTTGTTTGCAGAAAGGTTTTTATTCGTTTCCTTCCACAGAAATCTGCTCATGTTTTCCCCCTACCGTCCGTGCCACCAAATAAACAACAGTTACCACAGAACACCGCGTATTTTGAGTACCTTAACCAAGGTGTTTCTACCAGCCATTTTCCGCTGATTTTTTGTTTTTTTCCTTCCGCTACAAATGCACTGAAAAATTAAAACATGAACATACTAAATATACGATGTATCATTCAAGAAAACATTAATTTGTCATAAAAAAATAATAATATATGCCGATATGGGGATTTAAACCACGGTCTCCCGCGTGCGAAACCTTCACTGATCAAGTGAACCCTCATGACACACTGATGTTATTAAGAAATTGTTTATACTTATTCTTTATCGATATTACCCTAGCCATGTAAATTTTACTGAGCTTGATATGTTCTTGTACAATGTAGCTATATCCAACATTATTCAAGAAAATGTTACATAGTTTCAATAAATTTCATAATTATTATCTAGATAAAACAACTCTAACGTGTTAGAACAATTACAAAACTAAAAGTCTTCAACGTGTTTCTAGGTCATACGAGTAGATCAAATAATAATTCATCTATTTATACACATTATCTAACCGGGATGGAAACTGGTACTGTAGGAACGATTGCAAAGTTCCTTCTAGCAGCTGTTGTGAGACATCCAGAATCAGGTTACTTAGGACTATGCCATATTGGCACCAGACTTTTTACAATTTCAAACAATAAAGCGCCCGCAAAACATTTACCAAGCCGATTGGAAATGATTAAGAAGTGATTTAATAATGATTGTCAATTGATGAGTGAATGCCTTCTTATTGCTGTTGTCTCCTGTTAAAAGTTTTATAGATTCTATTTTGAGGTAGATTATAAACATCAATATAAGATTACCAGTAGTAAGTTATAATCAGACTTATACATAAAGTCTGGATATTTATATAGAAGTTTAGTTTATGGTATTTCATTATTGTCACTAATCACAACAATTGAAAACACAATTTAGTAAGGCATGAAAATGAATTAGGAAACATGTTAATTAATTTTCCAAATGATCTTATGTTATGTGTGTTAAAATCAAAATGAAGCTCTATTTACATTTACTAAATATGTTACCGTGTTGTTTCAATATATTTTCTGCATTATGTAAACTAAGATTTAACATGTCATATAACATGACCCATGATTGGAAATAAAATTTATCTTATCTGTTTAATGTACGGCGTCAAAGCGCAGACTACTGGTATGCAACTTTCGATAAATTATATACCGAACATTAATGTCGTGTGAAAATGTATTATAGAGCAAGAAATTGATAGACTTGAAATACCCGCTATCGATATGTTAAGGCGCATTAGTCGGAATGTCATATTTTAGCCCCTCATCCCCCTATGTCTTCAGTTTTTATTGAGGATTTGGCATTTTTATTTTATCGATTTTTCTGAAAAATGTCTATGCCATTGCCTACATAGCCTATAGGAAGCTACGCCCCTGATAGAGGCACTAATAAACGTTCATTGATTACTGTTCATAAAATATTTGCAATAAAAAAGAGCAAATAATTAACCCTAAAAAAGTATATCAGAGAACTTGTTCTCAAAAAAACGGAAATAGAACATTGACAGCTACGTCATCTGCTATTATAGAGAGAGAATTTGCGTGAGGGGCGTTCCACGGGTTACGGTGTCGCCACTAGTGAACATATGTTTTTCTATGACACTCGTGAAATAAAATACGATATTACACTGAAATAAACAAATATCCTCTATATCCTGGTTCCTTGAACGATGGACACCTAGCTTTTGGAGTGAAGTGGAAACTGTCGAGCATAAATATGTCTTTGCAAAATTTGTCGATACTGTTTTAGACGACAGAACGTGTTATATGATTTAGTCATCAGACAATAATTTCCTCTAATAATAAGAAAAATAACTCTCACAAGGGACAGTAGAAGACAGCTAGCAATATGTGCTCCGTACTTCGTCACAGTGATTGCAATATGACTAAAGTTACATTTTGTATTTATTTCAAGTCATTAATATTCTGTAAATCAGTAAGACTATATAAGAAATATGTTGTAAGATATCACAATCCGAATGGTATGCTATATCCAGGTCCTAGATTATAGTATTACGAAGTATCAGCTATTCCTGTGAAACTACCTTCAATTTACAGTTGGATTCTTTCGAGATGAAACATTATAATCCTAATAAGCTTTTTGTAAAAGATATTCTTAATCTTAAGAAACTGTATAAAATTGTATGTGAAACGACTGCTAATAAATATTTTCAAAATAATACAACAGGAGACAATAATATGTGCCAAGGCCTTTGGTTGATATCAGACAATAAATTGTCTTTGTAATTTGTTCTGAAAGTAAAAAATCAAATCCATTATTCAGCCTTCAATAACATTTTAACTGCCGACGTGACGTCCAGAAGTTTTCTCGATATTAGAAATCACACTTGGGTATTGAAAAGTGAAAAATAAAACTGAATATACGAGCGTTGAGGTGATGAAGAAAACCTACATAATACGTTTTCAGTCAAAATATTGCCACATAACAACGACCTTGACCTTAGATTTGTTCCAAGATAGAAAAAGTTAACTCGCTTTTCCAATTCTAGTAATGGCAATGCTCATATAAGATTACACTCATCGATTTATTTTTTTCTTGTATTTTGACCATTTTTTATGTGTCATTTACTTATGATACATGATTTGCAATCAGCTTAATATGAGTTTATACCAACATAAAATAATGCATTGATTACGGAATTAAATTGATAATCCCAAGCTATTTGGACGAGTTGAACAGTCATAGCTAAAGCGCGACTTATCAGCATACCAATCCAATGATTAGTCGGCCAGAGGTCACGTTGCCAATCTGCATCCATTCTCATTTTCACTATAGAGTTACTTGCTTACATATTTATGCAGAATATGTTCCATTTAGATTATATTATTTTCTAGCAATAGCATACACACATCTCTTTATACCGATGATACTTATTGATTTATGTATTGATTGATTTATTAACACTCTGGAATATTCAAGCAAAGTTGGTTTCAATTATAATTTCATTTACATGATTTTATTAAATTATTTACGCACATTGATGGTCAGTTTCAACGGTAATATTTGGTTGAAACTTAAACGGTGTAAACGGTTTATCTTTCATATTCTCAGAAGTGGTTTGTCATATGGTTTTCTCAGAAGACGCAATGGTTGCGAATGACATATTTTTTTAACTTTCTTGGAAAATTAAACTGTAGTAATTATATAATGTTCATCTCATCAGTGTCACTGTCTCATTCACGAAACATTTTATATATGGTGATGTCGGTGTATGCAGACAATTGTTGGGGTTTGTATTTTGTGAATTAATTGGTTGTTAGTTTAGAATTTACTATAATTACCAAATAAACTTGCTAATGTTATGTATCTTATGAAACTATTACCTTGTTTTTATAGGACACAATATACACCATCAGCCTGCTAATAAATCTATAAGATGGGTTAACCTTTTACGTAATTTGTATATGCATACAGTTCTATAAGTATATCATATAATGTTGGTTACTTATGTTATTTGGCATCGCCTTGTCATCTTGATATACAAATATGACCCCAGAGAGGAATGAATGCCAATAGGTTACTTCGCAGGCAATCAGATTTAAGCTTTAATTGCTCCCAGCTGGTCTTTATTACTACATGGATGCTTATGAAAATCATGCTTATGATCAATTTCACTGGCATATGGTTTGTGGACTTGGGTTTTGTTAATACACCTTTCAAATTTTATATCTTCTTTCAGATACTTATACGAACAAAGATAGTAGATAGTTTTAGCTCGTACAAGATCACATTATTTGTTTTATTTTATTAAAAGTCGTATATTACTTGATATGTTGCTTTTGCCAAATTTAAGAAAATATTGTCCTTCATCAAGCAATATATTTTCAGACGTATTTGTTTGTGTCAGCCAATATAAAGTTTGTCAGAGTGTAGTTGTTTTGTATAATTAATTGTTACTAAGCCAACCAAAGCAGACCAAATGCAACTCTGTAGTTATACCATTGAAGTTTATTAAAAGCAAACATAAAAAGTATAGTATTGTTATATAAACTGATTGTAATGACATCTTAATTGCTTTAGTAAAACAAACAAATCCAATGTTCGTGCAGAGCACAATACAAACGCCATATGAACAATTAGAGAATAGAGAATAGAAGCTCAACAAACTAAATATTTCAAGTGATTTTTTAAGAATTCGCTAATTACTCTTTTATCATGTGAAGGACATCTGTTGTACGATTATATGAGAATATATTTTCTAGAAGTGATCGGGACCAATCATAGACAATACGAAACAATCTAATATTGCAATGTCGTCTGCCCTTCTTGTTAACAAGAAAACTGAAGTTATCGATTGTAAAACCAAAGAATACTTGATTTATATTCAAGTCTACTTCCAATTAATGAGTTTTGAAAATGTATTCAAATCATATTATTTTCCTACCTTCAATCTCTATAATGCACAAGTGCATTACAACACATTCATTGCAACAAAAGAGGTCAATTCATTTACCATTGACGTATTCATTGACCTGGATTCAGTATTTATTGATGTGTGAATATTTGTAACATACGCCTACTCGATTAAAGAATGAATAACACTAAACTGCTTTGAACAAGAAATAATACAGCCACTGTTTCCATAAAACTCCACTCAACTTAAATGATAAGAAAGTAATATAGAGATTGATACAACGCATATCGTTAAGATAGCCGCTGGTCTTCAAAACAAATGTTGATTTTTTGTTCAGGATACATTTGTTGATTTGATATTAAAACTTTACGGTACATTTTTTTAAATAAAGGGTAGTATACAGCTGGTCATTTTGATTAATCCTGGATGAAAACTGCTTCTATAGGTCTACAAATATCTACCCAAATGGCTCACTGTATGGAAAGGCAATTTAGCTGTAATGCAGTATGGAATAAAAAGGTTGTTTATCATCGTCATGGTTAATTACCATTGTCATAATTATATTTATACAGGGAATAATAAAACACTCACCTTTATACACTTAAGAAGGCGGCTTTTTGTTAACAATTTGAATGGCACAGTGCAAGTCAATTATCCGCCTTGTTAAAATAGAAGGCAGCAATGAACCTTGCATCAATTGTACAGTTATTGATCCATTTACCCATCAGAGCATCGTATGTTTCACTCATACTTTTATTAATACCAACAGTTACATTACAGGTTCTTGATCTTGTGACGTGATCAAACGGAATGCCGCACAGAAAGGTATTTGTTTGTAATGTTATCATTCCTGACTAATAAATCAATTTAAGCACAATGGAGGGGGGTAATAAAGTAATACTTATATTCAACAATAATATAATCATTAAGTTATGTAGTGATAATACAATGGAGACTACAAGTGGTCCAGTGGCCTCAACTTTTACCAAGAAGCACAAGGAACAATGCTGAACAATCACGTTCGAGAGATCCATAACGCCACAAAACAAGAAACATTTTAAATTATCGTTAAAAGTACATGTTGGGGTAACCGCCTTCGACGGTTAATAACTTATAAACCCAGAAATGTTGCCAGATGAATGTAAATTATTAATTAATTCCTCGAGTAGCAAAACGATTTGTACATTCACTATGTATATTAAAACTGAACCAAATAAGAATGGAAAAATTCTTTGAATCCAGGTAAGGAAACCAGACAGATGTCTCCAGGCAATGCCATTTAAAACTAATCCAGTTATATAAACTTTAAACATTCAAAAGAATGAAAAATGTTTTTTGTACAAAGAAAAGGCCAATGAGAAAAGAATAAGTGTATTTTGTTTCTTACTAAAAAAAGCCATGCAGATTTCTGCGCAATTCTAGGACGACGTTATGTAACAGCCAAAGGCATGACTTCTGTAAGTGCAGTTCCATAATCTATATACTGGGTTTAGTGGGTGCAAAGGAGCAAAAACAGGTTTTGTAAATTAAATTATGCACTCTGTGCACTCAATTTCTTGTTTTCTGGGAAAACAGTCTGCTGCATTACAGAGCGGCATTAAACCGAGGGTGTAAATTTTCTGTAAATTACATGTCCTGTTTGTATTGAGATATGGGAAAACAAACACCAAACCCGACCTTGGCGTCATGGCAGAGACAATTTCTTTCTCTTTCTCGTTATATCTGAACCTTTAATTATAACAAAATAAAAGAGAGAAAAAACATTACCTGATATGAGATAAAACAAAATGTGTGAAACGAACCTATCCGAAAGTTATTATTAACATAGGAATAAGGCGATTTAAAACATTCTTAGATAAGAGACGTTATAATGATATTTGTAAAAAACCGCGTCATAGTCCATACTTAATATGACATGTGCACATGAGCTTTTGCTGGTCAACGCTGTCCAAAGCATAAGGTATTCCATATATATGTCACAGAAGCTTGCACGTTCGCGTCAAATGAAACAATACATTAAAGTTTTAATAACGAATAACAATGGTAATCCCGAATGATGTTATTGCTGAGGAAATATCATTTTTACTAACAAAACTATCATTGTAAATACGTTGTTTAAGGACAAAAGAATCTCATTGCTTTATGTGTGTGGGGTTGTTTTTTTTCTATTTCGCAACTAAGATTACTCCTGGCTTTACTATACGTCCAAATATATCGAGGACATCGCTTTTTTCTTAACATGCAAAATTCGATTTCTTTTATAATTCTAACGATTGTTAATGCGTATCATTCCATTTTTTTCCTTACAATATCGACTTCTTTCACACAATAATATTAATTTGGATTTGTAAAGAATGTGTTTTTTCTTCGTTTTATTAACAATAAAGACGTCAGCGACCCTTATATTTAAAGGGAATTAAGTTCCTCGTCTCTTATAGCGACCTTATGCTTTTGGAGTTCTATTCTGATAATTCAGAGTTTACCATCTGCAAATAACGAGCGAACGACCAACCGACTGTAAGATGGCTCCAATACAATAACAATTACGATGGCAATTTCCTCCAGCTGAATTGATGTTGTAAACCTACAAATGAAATGAGTCCAGTATGAAATCATATTTTTTTATTCAATATCAAATGAAATCGTGAAAAATATTTATTTAGTTGAGTTATATACCAAGAATGTCACAATAGAAGAGAACATTGAGGTCACCGTAAATTACTTTTTCAATAATTTTTATCAATTAGAAAATATCATTGACTAAGGCACATCGAGGTTACTTACGATAGGTTTTATCTTCAGTTGGGTCTTTTCCAAGTCGCCCTGTTCAAAAAACTCGCTGGCAATCAAATCGGCCACCTAAAATAAATGATTTTCTTAAAACAATGCGGTATAACACTTTCGTCAATCTAAACCTGACCCCGTTTACCATTTAAGATACTTCCGTCAATCTTAACCTGACATATCAACCATTTTATTCAATTTCGGATCCCGGGAAAGGTCTTATCGTGGTCTATGTTAAAGCTACTTCAATCCAATTTTCTTTTATTGTCTTACCAGAATTTTTTTTATAAAAACGTGATGTATGTATTCAGTATGTAAAGTAACCTAGTCCAGTTGTAGTTTGGCATTTGGAAACTCCTTTGAACGGGTTTGCGATAAAAAGAAATATTTGTATCTTTGTAAGTATATGACTAATGATGTAGTCTAGCATTTCGTCGAAAAAACTTGTTTAAAAACCCAGATTGTCACAGGTGAATTCAAATGACATTGATAAATGTGTGTTTTAAAAATATACAAATAAATACCACGCTATTAAAGAAGCTTTGATAATAAAAATCATTGTAATAAAGATCAATTTTTGTCAAATTGCGATTTTAATATCCAAAGAAATTGAAAGATGAACTGTAATTCTGAGCAATATAATATTAAAATAAGATTTTAATGCTATTTTTTTTTCAATATAAATCACGGAAAATATTCTTTGTTCAATGATAAAACATTTATTTAGGCGAAATATCAAGTGTAACCAAATCAGTAAGGCAAAATGCTATCATTGACATTATTTTTGCTTTAGAAAGAAGCAAAAAATGTTATGATAACTTGGTTGATTGCTTAAGCACCTCTAGAAATAAAGGTAATCAAACTGCATATGACAATATAAACATTCAAAAACACAAACTAAAATGTATCCATTACACGTTTTGCTTCAGTTAAATTGCTTAGATGAATAGCGAAAGGCGGGCATA
The DNA here is from genome assembly GCF_026914265.1 of Mya arenaria. Lineage (NCBI taxonomy): Eukaryota > Metazoa > Mollusca > Bivalvia > Myida > Myidae > Mya > Mya arenaria. Next base: position 10,617,122 of record NC_069123.1, on the reverse strand, counting down.
GAGATGCAGAGGTGACTGCTTTCAATGGAAGTATGTCAGTCAATGGGCGAATGAAGTCAATGCATTATATGCTAGTACACATCTTCAACCTTTCTATAAAAAATACACCAACATTATCATTTACCCTTTTTTGCACCTCCCAGGGTTTGGCGATTGCGGACACATCGGAGGCGGTCATGAGCATAGCACGAAGGAGGTCGCGATGTTCCTCCGTGTCTAGATCCATACCATTACTCTCTATCAGTTGGAAAAACTCCCCACGATGTCTGAAGGGGAGATAAGATATTTCGATTCAACTGGGGGAATGTCTGAAAATGACCTTAGATATATCAAATAAAAAGTAAATTAGAAAATATATTTCAAAATGAGATGAGACAAAATATATTTAAAGAAATGAAGAAAAGCAATCAGGAATGTTCAGACAAAAGCAAATGTCTTCAATATTACGGTGTAGATGATAAATCCACTGTACAATTTCAAGGTTATTAAAAAAATGAGTTCGCTGCTCACGGCAAATTTGCTTCATAATCAACTAATTTTACTGAACTAGACGTCAGGAGATTACAATGCACTTAAAGTACAGTGCGGGTTTGGTTCGGTACAAATTGTACCTTAAATCAACCCAGACAATGTGAAACTGTCCTGCACACTTCTGCACTAACAATAGCAAGAATGACAAATTAGCTTCGCTACGATAATTAAATCTACTTCTTCTGAACTAGACGCGTTGGAAACGTACTTGAAGTAGAGGACGAGGACGGTTGATAGAATTGCACACTCGAGTAGACCGATAACATTCTCGTACTCTTCCTGGAAAGTATTGAGGGTTTGTTTTAATGGTATTTACTTCGATAATTTTTTTCTTATCATATTTAAGACAGAGTGTCTAATACGATTGTCTGATGATCTCTTAAAATAATTATTTTAAGAACTGGAAAGAGATTTGCAAAACGGAATTAGGTTGGTATCTTAAAATGCACATATGACATCTTAAGAAACGTCTAGACAAATGGAAATAATTTAAAGTATTTGTTAAAAGTACCTCCCTGCTATTAAAAGTACTACTTCATAATGTACAATACACAGGTGTTTACACTGATATTTATATAAGTCAAAATTATTTCAAAACGTAGTATTAAATCATCCTGTTAAAATCAGTAAACGGCACATACCTCCGTGCTTAATATCATGATACACTGGTCAAAGTGGTGATGTTCCATCGTCGAGGTAGAATACAGCTCCGCCAGAGGCGACATAGCTCTGACAAAATAGGACAGTAATGGATAAAGTAAATATGGTACCTCAACTCTACAACTTAATTTAATAAGGTATAAGCGAGCCAAGGGAAATGATCAGACAAGAGAGTCGGCTTCGCTTACAACACCAGATAGCAATTAACGCGGTGTTCCTCCATCTCTTCACATCTCTTGTTTGACACTCTAAGTTCAAAATCACATCGTTACTTAAAATACTAGAAAAGCGTGAGGTAACACGCAGATTAAGTAGTCGGTTTGTATTATATATAATTAAAGAAAGGACGGATTGGATTTTTTTTATTTATATTCCAAAGACCTTAGTGTCAATACACTGATTGATACTGTTCTACACAATTTACTACGTATAGTGTAATACCATACAAAACCTACTTGATTTGGAACTGGTTGTTGGTGCCCCGATGGTCAAGGTCGTGACACAAGCATCCCACAATTAGGGCGAACACCTCCATGTCGTTCATATACCGGCCCAGTTGACCTTTCTGTAAGTAAAGGATTAAAAATACATTTCGATGCCAATATGGGCAAACATCTTGACGTCAATCATTTACCAGCAAAGTGGAAGTTTCTGTAAGCAAAAGATCGGTGAAGCATTTGTAAGAAGATATAAGCTTACATCTTGACGTTAATCATTTCTAAGATAGTTGACCTTTCGTTGTTTGCATGCTGTGATAGATGTAAAAAAGACAAACAACTTGACGACATTCATATACCGAACTAGTTGACATATGTGTGAACAGAGAAATTCTATAGCAAATAAAAGAATTTATGGTTACAGCTTGGCGTCAATCATATATGTTGAAATTTCTGTAAACAAAGAAAAACAGATATATGAAATAAGTCAAAGCTTAACGTCATTCGAAAAACGAGTTATTTGACTTCTGTAAACGAATAAATGTTGAAACGTTTATATGACATCTTTACTTCAATCTTAGTTTAATTTTCTGTCAGTAATGGCGAGGAACACGTAAATATTGTTGTAACGTTTGTTAGAAAATAGGAGTGCGTATACCGAGCCAGCATGACATTCTGTAATAAATTGATAGGAACCCATACATATTGATGTAACACATGCATCATTGTATACAATATTGTAAGTAAATGGTATTATACTGCTAGATAGGTAACCTCTGTATATCACGTTTCTTAAGTAACATACATCGGCAAACACCCACTAGTATCAAAAACATATCTGATGGGAAAAGGGCGATTTGATTATTTTAAAAATCTCTTTTGGGTTCAGTTGATGCTTCTCAGAATTGCAAGCGTCCATGCAAGCTTCTATTAAGGGTTCCGTAACATTAAAATTTCTCGATCTGCGATTATCCAGAAAGCAAACGTAATAAATGCATGTTTAATCTTGTTTTTGTGCGCCAAATGAGCCGAACACGGAGTCACTTTAATTATTATTGTACGAAGATTGCCAAATATATAAAAAAAATCTATAATAAAGCAGACCACTTTTGACACAAATGAAGTAAGCGTTATAATTGAGCCGCAAGAGACAGCGTTAGAAAGAAATATTAAAAGCTATTACTTCGATTTAAAAATTGTTTGCACATCCAAAAAGGTATCAGATATTAAACTCGGAAAACGTTATTTATTGAGTAAACAAAAGTCCGCATTTGGCACGGTTTTCGCAGACAAAGTCATTTTAATAAATTTACTATTATTCATGTAAAATAGAAAATGTTATAAACTAACTATAATTTACCTTCAGACAACAGAACATAGTTTGTGCGACGTTGAAAGCGTGACGCCAGTTGTGATACGTCACGTTGCGGTAATTCTTTTTGACGGAAAGCAGCCAGCGGCACAGCGTCTAAAAAGAGTGAACAATATTGCCATAAATAGTCGTAAACAAACAAAAATTTCTACGTTCTCGTATCGGAGTAGAGTTGTGATTATGTTCGTCCCGAATGTGTTTCCTTTCTAGAAACCAAGCTTAGTAAATCCAGTCAACTTCAATGTTGAAGAAATTCGGCCTTAAAAAAGACAAATCTCTGAGTACTTCTGAGTACTTTCGGGTGAATTACTTTTAAATTTCTGGGTTAAATTCCTTTGAAATTTCAGGGGTAAATAAAACGTTAACGGTTCTAAATACAACTGACTTATTGGCCCCATTAAACTGGCGTGATGAATCAATCAACGCTCGAAGCCATATGCAGAGACAAGATAACTTATTACTTGGTATTTCTATTACCAAGGTGACAGTTTTGTCATTCAAACTGGGGAAAACTGATTGAATTTCCTGAACACGGGAAGCGAGGTTCTGTCAGAGATTGATATATAACTGAAGGTGAGCGCTTCTAGTCGTATTTAGATTTTTTAAGAGTGATTATCCCATTTTGATAGATATGGCTAAAATCAAGGCTTTGTGAAAAATACACACATCCATTTGTCAGAATGATTGTTTTGCTTAACTGAAAATAAGCACTAACAGAGTTATCTTACCTATTAATCTGGCATGAATAAAAAAGTATACCTTCTTGTCAGCATGCAATGAACATTTTCAGTATCAAACTTTCGCCATAACATAGCTCTGACATCATCGTTGGAATACAAAACCAATGTTATAATAAAACCTTAAAATTTAATAATACTAATGTTGATAAGCTTACATAATTTTATAACATTATTTCGTACAGGTACGGAAATGACATCAAGTACATTCGAATCTCATTTCAACTATTGTAAGTTAAACTTGTTTCGAGAGATTTTCGAGAGAACCGCTTTTCGTATCGAATCGGAAGCTGTCCGTAAAATAATAACATCATCATTTTCAGTTTAGTCACGACGAAAAACCTATTGTAGCAAAGAATACCAAAACAAACACAATTATTTATTTCATACCAAAAATGACACTCAATGTACATGCTTTTTGTAATCATTTCATTTGCCTGTTTGTACTTCAAGCAGTTGCTTCTTCGCCGTCAATGTCTTCGGTTTCCCTTTTTATGGTACTTATGCATTGTTTTCGGCGTTAATTTAATCCTACTTAAACAAAATGATCATGATGACCTCTAAATTACCCTCATCTTAAGTGCACTGATGTTGACGTTAAACACATGGCACTCTTACTTAAGAATAAATCGCAAAGTGTCTCTATAACATAATTGATCCTAAACTTGTCCAGAAGGTCAAGGTCAACGAACATGCGGACACTGGCCTTAAGTGTGTCATCATCATCCAGCCCGACGTCGTTAAACCCGTACTCCAACAGCCGGTAGTCTGTCGTCGTAGGTATCACAGCGTTCTGTGAGGAGTTAAACAAGAAAACGTAAATTAATACATTGTTAATACATGTGTTACTGGAGCTGAAGGTCGTTAAACCCATATTCAAACAGGTGACAGTCAGATGTTGTGGGAAACACGGCGTTCGGAAAGGGGTAAGACCAGCGATGGCAACATACAATTCGTAATACCGGTATTATATGAGTTCCTGGTCTTTTAACCCGTTTTCCAGGAACAGGCGGAATTTTGTCCTAGTTAAGACACTGATCATTATTGTGGATAGTTTGTTTCAACATTAGGTGATACCCTAGCTACAATAGTAAAATCACTAACACCGAAAGGTCCTAGTATTCGGTATTGTGTAAAACAGCACTTTGTTAAGACCTGCTTTATCTTCGTTATGCTTTATAAGTAATTTAAGAGGTTTGAGAGGTTTTTTCAATACGCGTGAGCTGCTTCATGTTCATGTTCTTGAGTGTGAAAGATACCTTGGCGTCACAGATGGAATGTCATGTTGAAAGGATCAGGAAAGATTACGCAACTCAATTTCGCGGACGTTTTCATAATATACTTTTAAATATTAATAAAGAAAATATGCTTACCTTGAGTTTGTTTGTGTCCTCTGGGCAGGCTGACACGTGGTAGGAGAGACCCTCTAGAGCCATGCGCTTTTTGGCGCTCACCTTCACCGTCGTCTCGTACATCCTAGTATTGTAGATCCCCATCCCGCAGAATATTGCAAATGCCTGTATAAAGGATAAAGGTATTTTAGTATTTTATATCAGTTCAAAACCTTTTTCTTCATTTTCTTAAATATGCGAAGTTAAGACATTGAGTTTTGGTCCACTACTTTTCAAGATTGGTTCGTGAGTTTAGGGTACCGTTGTAAACGACATAGTGAGAACAATGAAGACTTCTGAACCCTTTTTTAAATTTAAATTATATAAAAACATTTTAACGTTATGACCTCAAAGAGATTCTCGTCGTTTTTGGTGAAGGATGTGCCGTCTTTCTTGTTGATGAGCTGACTAACACCAACGACCCGCCCCTCCACGTTTTTGATTGGCATACACAGGATTGACCGTTTGCGAAACCCACTCTCTTCGTCAGCCTTGAAGTGGAAATTAAAATATTGAGAAAACAAAAGGTGACAAAAGAATGGTTCATTCAGTTTTAATGGAGTTTTGAATTATACCAATTTTTTTACATTTTATAACGTATACATATAAATGTTCTTTTGGATTATATTATTTAATTAGATGCAGTGAAAAATAAATCATACTCTTTTGGTATATTAGTAGGAAATAAAAATAATTTTCTTCTTACCGTTGGATCAAAGCGCGGGTCTTTATATGCATAAAGAATATTTAAAGGCTGCAAAATAAAACAAATACATTTATTTAAAAAAAAATAGTATCCAAGATAAATTGTATGCATTTAATTAACAAAACGTAAACCTTTCTCAACATTTTTCAAACTTTTGTCATGAGTACATATTTAAATACAACACCATACCCTCATATTTACATATGTAAATAATTGGGATATCTTTACTATCTAACCATTAGAGAATGCATACCTCGCCAGTTGAAGCCACGTGACCTGTGATTCCGATCTGAATAGGGAAACGAGGTTCTGCGGGACTGAAAATAAAGACGCGTGGTAAGCATTGAAATTACCGATTAAATATGCTTTAATTTAATGATAAAACGACAGTTAATTTTTATTTTATGTGTAAGTGTTTAGATTAAATGTCGTGTACATATAACAGTTATCAACGAATTATTAAAAAAACAACAACATTTCATATGTGAAAATAGTGTGTTACAAAATAAATAAAGAACTTTTGCTTTATCTTATGTGAAGAAAATACTAGAAATAAAATTTAAGTTGTTAAAATAAGTTTATGCTCAGTACTAAAACGGTAATATGGAGTGATATTATGGTGCAAACTGCAAAAGCAAATTTGTTAAACAAAACAAAAATAAATTGACATGGTGCTTTACGGGCAACAAAATGTTAAATATTTTAATAAGCGTTGATATCAGCGGGGTAAATAGGTTTTATCACTATGTTAAAATGTACCTTTTACTCATAATAATTTTAGGTGTTTTTCTGGAAAATACATGGCAGTACTTAATTAATTAATTAATTTTCAAAACATAATCGATTCATTAAGAATGGTTTATACTTCCATGCATGAAACTGTTAATGCACTAGAAATGTTTTAGCTATACGCATTACATAGAGAATATACACATGTTTTAAACAGCAGGGGATCCATGGGGAGCATAGCATGACATTATAAAAATCAAGTCTTAAATGACGAGGTCATTGTACCGCCCCTGTGAACATATTGTTATAAATTTTAGTATATAGTAATGATTTGTTTGCGTTTTCTATACGTTATTCTACCAACACTTTTTATCAAAAGCTTTATTTTGATAATAAGTTGCTGCACCCCCCCCCCCCCCCCCCGAAGTTGCCAATAAAAGATAAAAGAAGCAATATTTAAAAAAGTACCCACCCCTCTCTCGTGTAAGTTTCCCTGTTGTCGAAGTCATCCATTGCCAGATCATAAACCTGAGAAAATATACCCTGCAAAAGTACGAAGATATTAAATCAGACATCAACATAATACGCTTATATCATGAAAGCACTTTCCACATTAAGAAAATTACGAAATAGAAACTGAGACAAAATGTTGACAAGTAAGTGTTTTAGACCATTTTCTAGATATTATGTCTACATTTTTGTTCTGAAAAGACGCTTTTTGCTATTTTTCTGTTTATTATTAAGTCTCCTTGCATTTTCCTGGTAACTAGATAAGATTCGTGTTACCAGTTATCTATCAATATATTTATACAAATTATCTACTTATGATTTCCGAATTTCACTTGGTAAGTGGTACCACGCATCTTATCAATTAACCAGTTAGTATGTTACTTACTGAGTGGAATTGGCAAACCATAACTAGATAACCTGTTAGCGCATGAATCTGTAATGCATTTAAAGGTTACTGGTAACACGAATCCTACACGTCTTTAGTCTTATGATATTTATCTTGCCGAAAAAGTTTCGCGCACTACATAGCTAGATAATTATCGCGAAAATTAAGTGCTTTACACGAATCAATTCGCGAACGTTAACAGGTTATCTTACGGCAGTTATATGCCACCATATTTTTGTTCATTAAAGTTCGGATTTTATAGGTTTAGGTATTCACATTATCGATGGCGCTATAATTATCCACTGGTCTGGAGTGTGTCACGTTTTATAGTGTTACTTGCAATGAACAGAAGGAATAAGATGTTTTGTACGACATTACTAGAAGACTAAGACGTTTGTCCAAAATAGGCAAAACAATCATAATATCATGTTTGATATTTCGGTCTACAGCATCAGTTATAACTCATACATATTAAAAAATGACGAAATAAATACGAGCCTGGTCTTCAATAAGATCAGAAAAACACACAGTTTAGAATTATCGAATAAAATTATCACATAAGGTATACCATACTGTCAATATTCAGGAAAACAACTTGCTTTATTCAAAAACGGTAAAGACATGGTTTTATTTTCCTTAAAATCACTCTCAATAATAAAGGAAAGAAAAGAGATACAATTAAAACTACTTTTAAAAAGATCTAAGAGACTAATACAGGTATGTAAAATAAAGATATGACAATATAATAATCATACTGATTTTTTGTCGAATACAGGGGCAATTATGTATGTTGGGAATTGGTGAAAGTAAAAATGTATCTGGTGTTGTGTTTGATAAAATCAAGGCAACTCGTGTGTATTATCAGATGATAAATAAAATGAAAAGCATATGATGAAATCATATATGGTGCGCGTTATATTAGGCATACGTTTTGTAGTTAAGCTAAATTTATGCTCATGTCCTGTTTATCAAATATATACAAGGAAGAAGTGTTATTATAACTTTATTATTTTTTAGGGTTTACTTACGTAAGCAATGATTTTCTCTCATAATTCGTTCTTTGCTTTTGTAAAAAATGTTCTTTCATAACTTGTACTTTTATAATCAATGCTATTCTATCATAACTTCTACTTCTGTAAGCATTGCTTTCCTGTCATCGCCTTCACCTTTATTTATATATTCAATTACTGATAAAAGCTACATAAATGTTACACTACTGAAACACATACTGTTGATCGAACAAAACATCCAGAACAGTTAAATGTCTTTACAAGTTTGTTACATAAGTCACCATTTTACTTGATCTTCTATCATCGTGACGACCAGAATAGTTAACGACCTGAAACAAGTTTTCCTTGTAGACATTTTGGCAGACGAGAACACATTTTCAGCATCAAGAACCAATTGTTGACCAATATGGCATGTACTATCCCTGTAGTTTTGTGTGTATAATGTATTATGAGATTCGACGGAATATTATCTCCTGACGAAATGTGAAAGGTTAGTTGGTTTCCTTGAATGAAATTGCGATAACAAGGCATATGTCTGGACGTTTTATTGAACGACAACAATAAAGAATTACTTTTGTTAAAGCTAGTTACGTTAACACACTTCATCCGTCTAGGACAAGTCAATGTCAATTGGAAATTTAGCTTCACCGGACATTTTAATTGAGATAAAATCCGTCAAAACTCATGCTTGTCTTAGAGACTGCAGTCTATTTTATTCAAATAGTAATACTTACTCAGTGTTTCTTAAATTGTTAACATAGAAAAACAGCACTTTTTATGTTTCAACAGTCATGAAGGAATATTATTTTATGCAATAGTATAAGGTCAAAGGAAAGATAAACGGTTTGCATTTGATTGGCAAAAAGGCAATGGTCGGGACTATTCTGACTTGTACACTACTTGCAATTCCACTCCTAAATCATATCCTCATATTAATTTCATGAGTATAAAAACGATATGAACATTACACTAAATACATAAAACATGATATCACATACAAAGTAGGGCTTTTTTACTTGAGGGCTCTTTGACCAATAACAAAATGGATTGGGGGCTATTGGATAAAAATGAGGGGATTTTAATTTTGAAGTCAATGCTCGACGGACCACTTCAGTTAACAAGTAACAAGAATCGAATCAGCAAGTGTTCAACATCCATGCCTATTTCTAAAATATCTTAAACGTAGCAGGTAAAAGTATCATATTTAAAAAAGTCAAACTTTCTTATTAAAAAATAAATAAATAAATAACTTAAATATAGTGTTTCATGAACAGCTGTAAAATAATTTCGACCACATCATATCAAAACAAAAATAGTCAACTTAGATTGATCCTGTTACAACTATCTTAAGATTGTTCGACAATTTGAGTGTGAACCAGATGTTGCACATCCTTTAAATATATCTATATTAGGCACTGTCCTTGATCCAAAAGCGGCAATCCCGCCAATTTATTGATCTTTCGAAAAACTAACTAGGCTGTTAAACAGCCAAGTATATCGTTAAAGACAAAAATTCCCCCACACTGCACCTGCAACTAATGAGTATAACACAGCTGCCCTAAACTATTTATTTTTGCATTTGTCCTGGCAGTGCATTTACGAGGATCCAGATATTGAAATAATACAAATGCCACTGGTGCCTATTAGGAAAGAAAGACTCTGTAAAAAATATTTAAATGTTTGTCCCTGAATCGCTAGATAATAAACTAAATGTTGATCAGGCCGAAATTTTAGAAATGGAAAGGACATAAACCAAATTATACGTAGCGGAACGTTTCCTAAATAGTTTAACACATGTATATGTTTTGGGATGAAGAAACAAACATAGTTCACGTACAAGATGGCAGCGGGAAGGTCAAAACCAAAATAGATCTTTACTTGTAGCCAGTTGGGATGGCATAACCCAAATAGGCATGTAACATGTAGCCCGAAGGAGAGGCGTTACCAATACAGTTCTGTTACATACTGCCAGCGGAGAGACATTGCCAAAATTGCTCGTTTACATGTAGACAGCGGAAGAAACATAACCGAAATTGCTCGTTTACATGTAGCCAGCGGAAAGACAAAACATAAATTGCTCGTTTACATGTAGCAAGCGGAAAGACAAAACCAAAATTGCTCGTTTACATGTAGCCAGCGGAAGAGACAAAACAAAAGTTGCTCGTTTACATGTAGCCAGCGGAAGAGACCAACTAAAAAAATGCTCGTTCACATGCAACCAGCGGATGAGACAAAACAAAAATTGCTCGTTTACATGTAACTTAAAATGCTCGTTTACATGTAGCCAGCGGAAGAGACATAACCAAAATTGCTCGTTTACATGCAGCGAGCGGAAGAGACATAACCATAATTTCTCGTTTACATGTAGCCAGTGGAAGAGACATAACCATAATTGCTCGCTTACATGTAGCCAGCGGAAGAGACATAACCAAACTTTCTGGTTTTCATGTAGCCAGCGGAAAAGACAAAACCAAAATTGCTCGTTTACATTAGCCAGCGGAAGAGACATAACCATAATTGCTCGTTTACATGTAGCCAGTGGAAGAGACATAACCATAATTGCTCGTTTACATGTAGCCAGCGGAAGAGACATAACCAAACTTTCTGGTTTTCATGTAGCCAGCGGAAAAGACAAAACCAAAATTGCTCGTTTAAATTAGCCAGCGGAAGAGACAAAACAAAAGTTGCTCGTTTACTTTGAGCCAGCGGAAGAGACATAACCAAAATTGCTAGTTTACATGCAGCGAGCGGAAGAGACATAACCATAATTGCTCGTTTACATGTAGCTAGCGGAAGAGACATAACCAAACTTTCTGGTTTTCATGTAGCCAGCGAAAAAGACAAAACCAAAATTGCTCGTTAACATGTAGCCAGCGAAAGAGACAAAACCAAAGTTGCTCGTTTACATTGAGCCAGCGGAAGAGACAAAACCATAATTGCTCGTTTACATGCAGCAAGCGAAAGAGACGAAACCAAAGTTGCTCGTTTACATGTAGCCAGCGGGAGTGACGAAACGAAAATTGCTCGTTTACATGCAGCCAGCGGAAAAGACATAACCATAATTGCTCGTTTACATGCAGCGAGCAGAGGAGACAGATTTTAAGCTCACGATAAGAACACATCCAAATGATTAGCAGAGTGTTGCAAACAAAGTACGGTTGTTGTAGGTAAACATTTTAAAGAAAAAAAATATCTACAATATTTCACCGTAATTTCAAAAGGTAGCATGAGACAATTCTTTAAGCAACATACACGAAAGAAGAATGTTACTTTGGTCGACTCGTCCACTAGCATGACCTGGCACCGCTCACATTGCAGAAGAGACTGTGTGTGCATCATAATCTTCTGTATGAGATTAGCTACGTAACTTTGCTCTTCGAATATCACACGAGCCAGGTCTAATAATACCTGCAAGAATGTGTAAGGATATTCATTCATTTACAATTTACCATGTTTACAAGTGTTTCCTTTGTTTAGGTCTTAATATTAACTCTTCTATCTGAACGGTAACATGTAAGCGGAGGTTACCCGTTCAGAAAGTAGCATGCGGATAAATTGCATCGCTATTCATTTATTCATTCATTCGTGATTGAAATTATACCCTCGCGGTGAAGTGCTCGTGAATCTTTTCAATTACTCAGGTTATGAGTGCAGTAACTATTATATACCCAGTACATATTTGGAGTTCAAAATGGTATTCTGTACGAGTAAAGAAACGTTATTCTGCTCCTTGAATATCACACAAGCCAAGCCCATGCAGGCACATGCAGGGTTATTTATGAATTATTAACCCTTTAATAATTCGATGTGCATGGACCATCTGTTTAAAGGCAGAAATATTATGATAGTTTGCGAATATCGCACAAGTAATAGCCCCACATCTGACATGAAGATGACACTATCAATATGATCAAGTTTATATCCATCTGGTAGATTTCATTAAATAAAAAATGACCAGTAAACATTCCAGTTTTGCAGCAATGTACTATTCAAAGGCATGTGGGCCGTTCATTATAATAGTTTCAAAGGTTTCATCTGCAAATATAATACAGTTCTGCAGGAGTTGTTTCTTCAAACAACCGAAACCTCTTCTTTCATCCATTGCATTTCCTCCTGAATTATCGTTTCCAAATTCTAATAATATACTTTACCTGACTTCGTCGGTTTTCCAAAAGAGATCTTTCGTATAGTTGAGCATTTTATAGGCCAATTCCGCAAAAAGCGAGGTACGAGGAAAATAACTGAAAAACATAAAGCATTTATTATACACCTGTTATTGTTTATAAGCTCTCAAATATCCAAACATCAAATATCTATGCCATAACAAATGTCTTTGAACTAGGCTTTCAAATGCTTTATTCCCTCATGAAGTTCCACTTGTGTAAACATTCACTTAGAGTAAACCGGAATATTTCAAGTTAAATCCTGTTCACTTACAAATTGATGTTAACATGATCTGTACAAGCCAATGATCATGCAAAAAGATTTTTCTGTATGAGATTCAAAGCATTCAGAAAATATTTCGCTTTCTGAGAACATTCCATTGTCCAAACCAAATTTAATTACATATAGATAAAATTATCCACGTTTAACGTTCAGCTTATTTTACGACCGAAAGTGAAACGAATGCACTGAAATCAACAAGTTTGGTTTTACTTTGCATTTTCGTGTCTTTTCCCAAAAATCACCGACTGAGACATTTTTTTGTAATGAAATTCTCTTTGAGAAGCCTCTCTCAAAGGGAAGGAACCGCTGCGTTGAGTTTGCTCAAACCACTAGATATATAGGTTCAGCAACATAAAATAGTTTCTAATATTGTTTGTCTGATTTTTATGTCCTACAATCTACAAAATTAACGAATTCAATTCCTTGCTGGTAAATGAAAGAGACATATTTGCAGTTTGAGACAAATAAATGGCATCTCCGATGATGTAGAATACACTTGGCATTGTACATAAACAGCGATTTTTCGACGACAACATTTAGTCTTATTTCAGTTTATTAATCGCACTTCTGAAAGTTTTGGTTTTTGGATAAAGGTAAGTTATGCTTTTATTTGTCCTTTATTTTATCTTATTACAAAGAGTTCCTTTCCTTGCAATAATATAAGCTACTGAAACACTGATACGAGCTGATTTTTTACAAACGAAGTTGCTGCTAAAACGCCTGGACTAACGATAAAATCATGCAGCCAAACCAGCATCCAGGAATATAATAACAACAGTTTATATTCCCCATAACGTGTAGTTCGTCATATAAGTGAGACAAGTACATTAAGAAAAAGTGCTTAATCACTGTAAAATTTGGTGACATTATCATTGTTCATCGAAATGCAAACTGAATGTATTACCAAAATAAACACAAAAAGTGCAGTGAATTTGGCTATAGTCATACGTATATTCATTGTCACGTTCATTGGTGCATGTCAAAACAAGCAAAGTCTTGGAGGGAACAACAGAACCCAGGAATGCAAAACGGAAAAAGGGTTTTGTAATAAGGTAAGGTCGATATTAAATTGTTATCAATAAAAAATGTCTTAGGCATTAGAAGTACTTAACTTTATTCCGCACACAAAAAATCGTTTTTCAGCAATAAAATACAAATATGATAGAAGTTATCATTTACCATAAATTTCTACTCTTCCACCAATATGAATTTTGATAAAGCATTTCTTGTAAATATTGTTCACTTTCCAACCATATTGAAAAGCACATCAACATGCCAAAGTCTAAATTTACGAAGTAAAGAGCTAAATGTCACTTTTACGACGATTTTCTCCAGCTATTTCTACAATGAAAGAAGTGGTCATGTTCCGTTCTTTTTGTTTGTCCAAGGATAAATGTGTCAGTAGGTTACATATTACATATTACCAATTATGAGCTTAAATCATGCCGCTGTTCTACTTATGGCAATGACTCTCTCTTTGACGAAGGAAGATAAACAACATTTTCATACGTCTTGGTGTTATGAATTAGTCTGTTACCGTCTAGAAAGTCTTGACGCATTTAGAGAAATAAAAGGAAAATATTACTTTGTTTGCGTTTTGATGTGATTATAAACTACGTGTGTCTTGTGTCGGGTTTCTAAATGTCCTGAAACTGTTCCGCTTAAAAGTTTAAGTATTTGACAGTCAATGCACTTAAAGATAATTTTCCTGATCATTTTTTTTCGAATGTGTATGATTTTTACCATTAAAACAGCGTTCGTGACCTGTTCAAAATTTAAGCCGATATGATTTCTGCAAACAAATTTTTGGAGTAAAAATGAAACCTGATTTATTATTAGCCTTGCAAAATTATCTAATTATGTGTTCCCCTAATGCTAACTTTGCTATACGAGTTGCTTAGAAACTAAAAGCTTCAATTAATAATGTTCCAAGGAACAATCTGAATAATCGAATGAAAATATTTACATTAATATGAATAAAAACATCCTGTTTGCATTTGTTCAGCTAGTTCAGATTCATTAATATTTGCCCTGCAGTAGCCAGAACACGTTTAATATCCTCAGAAAGGGTTTAATCATGAATAAATCATGCATAAATCTTTTAAAACGTTTACTGTTACGTGTGCCTTTGAATACACTGGGCTTCTGCACCGGGTATTTTGATATATTTACTTAAAACAATGGAGAGAAATAGGTTGGAAATAAATGCGTATAATATATGCTGATTGCTTACATAAATACTATGGCGAAAAGCATTTCGTCTAGAGTTAAAA
The DNA here is from genome assembly GCF_026914265.1 of Mya arenaria. Classification (NCBI taxonomy): domain Eukaryota; kingdom Metazoa; phylum Mollusca; class Bivalvia; order Myida; family Myidae; genus Mya; species Mya arenaria. The sequence continues at coordinate 10,601,935 of NC_069123.1, read as the reverse complement.
ACACAAGGAGATATTTCAGAACATAATTAAATATATAACTGAAACAATATCATATGCCTTGTACACAAATTCCCTTCAAGTCTAGCTTTGTATGAAAGTATGATAATATGAATGATAAAATGAATGCCAAGTCCCAACAACTTAACATTCATGTATAAGATCTGTGCGCCTTTCTGTTTCAGAATCTTCGGTTCAACGCGGAAATTGACATCCGGATGGGCTACAAAACACAAAGCATCCTTTGATGCAAAAAAGCAATACTAAAGATGACTTGTATCAAACTATAAAAACAGATCTGGACCAATAATCAACATTTGTTTTGAAGACCCGCGGCCAACTAAACGCCGCCTCCACATTACCTTCTTATCATTTAGTATAAATTGAACCATGGGAAGAAAGGCTGCTTTATTTCTCTTTGAAAGCGGTTTATTGTTCTTCATTTTTCTCTCGAGTATGCTTGTGCCCCTGATGCAAATATTCACATAGCAATAAATACTGAATTCAGTTCACAGAATACGTCAATGAAAAATGATTTGACCACTTCTGTTGCCATAAATCTGTTTTACTTCAATACCTTGAGCTATATAAGAGTTAAACACAAGGAAATATAACATTATTTGTTTAATGTTCAAATTTCATTGATGGAAAGAAGACTTTAATATAAAACAAGAACACTTCAGTTTTAAAATTTATTACTTGAACTATTTTTTCTTTAATAAGCCATGTAGACGACATCAGAAAAGGCCTTCTCTAATAAACAAACAGTGTGTGTTCCTTACGTATAATTATGCGGATTCTTAAATTTACGACACGCATAAATATATCAGTATGTTGGTCCAGAAGGAATGTGATCTTTATATTTGTAGTATGTTGAAAGCATCTATTCTCTTTCTTTGTTTGAACCCTTAGTTGTGTTTTGCCGTTCATATTGTGTTATTAATGTACATATGATTTGTTTGTTCTACTAAAGCAATTTCAGACGTCATTACTTTCTGTTTATATAACAATTAGCAGATTCATTTTATGTTTACTTTTAATTTCCGGGCACTTGGCTCTGTAACAAACAATTATACAAAATTGCTGTACTCTGACATACAACGATGTCCTATAGAAACACGCATGCATTGACAAGTACATTTGGAAACTTTAATAAAAACTAATCTGACAACGAATACCTTTACCGAATACGCACATCAGCAATGCGTTGAGTTTAAGAAAATAAGACAACAGTTTGAGAACTACTAACTACGAATAAAACCCATCAACGTAATTGTGAACATAGTTACAACTGCAGCAACAGGTAAAGGTGTGTATACCTTAAATATAATGAGGAAGTATTTGAGTATAATATGTCACGCTTTCTATCAAGATTTCTTAAAACTCTTGCCAATCATAATAAAAGTAAATGTGACAAATGCTTATTAAGGAAAATAATAAACGAAACAAACAATGGCTTAAACACTGCTGGTGGAATATTACCTGATGCATATACAGTGTATAAAAGTTATCCAAATTCGGTGAACTTATGTATAAACCTAAGTAAGATTGAACTATTATTCCATTGTGTAAAAAGATGATCATTGTGACAGTGACATTGTGTTAATCATCAAAATGGGTAAAAGTCAAAGCCGGTTGGATACACCCGTGATTGTTTCTATAGACTTTGGAACGACATTTACCGGGTATGCTTTTACATTTTCATCTAAACCGGCATCTATCTATACGAATCTTGGCGATGTTCGTGAACCAACGTGTATTTTGTTGGATTCTGAACAAAATTTCGTGGCGTTTGGGAAACAAGCCGTTGAAATGTACAACGACCTCTCACCAGACGTAAAGACTGACTATTATTTCTTCAACAATTTCAAAATGGCTCTGTACGAACCAACCATTGGGAGGTTGAAAAGAAACTAAAAAATATCGTATTTTTTGGGTAAACATATGGAGGCAATAGATGTTTTCGTGCTGGCGTTAAAGTACTTGAAACAAAAGATCATGAAACATTTAAGTCAAACTTAAGTCGGCAACTTTGACTCCAACACACTCGAAGAGTAGATAGGCTGGATAATCACAATTCCAGTCATATGGACTGATCCTGCAAGACAATTCATGCGAGAAGCTGCAAGGAAAGCCGGCATACAGGACGAACAATTGAGACTCATCCTCGAGCCGGAATCAGCTGCACTTTACGCAACAAAAAAAACAATCCAAACTTAACCACAAATCGGAAGCATGCAGGTTTTCTGTAGGCGACAAGTACATTTTGGCTGACCTTGGTGGTGGAACGGTTGACATTTGCGTACACGAAGTTATGGCGAACGGGAAATTGACGGAACTTTTTCGCGCAACAGGGGGACACACAGGGGGTCAAAGGTGGATGAAGAATTCAAAGAATTTCTTATCACTCTGTTTGGGTCCAAAGTTCTGAAAGAATATCAAGAGAAGCATACAGAGGAGTTCTTTGATTTGTTTCGAAAGTTTGATGTGAAAAAGAAGTCGTTTAGCACAGACACTCGGGAAGTGACTATCCCATTTGACTATGATCTTGTCACTTTGATTAAGAAAGTGACCGGAAAACAAGTACACGAGGCCATTGCATTGTACCTCGGCTCAGTCAAATTCCAAGAACATGGGAGAAAACTTGTGCTCGACCAACACACGATGGCGGGATTTTTTGAGCCCACAATAAATGTTGTTATCGGCAAAGTACGACATATTTTGGATGTTTGTAAGGAAGATTTGATTTCTACGCTCATGCTTGCAGGGGGCTTTTCAGAGTCGCCTTATCTAAGAGAAAAGCTTGTGAGTGCATTTCCGAAATTGCAAATAATAGTTCCGGATGAGCCATCGCTAGCGGTGGTGAAAGGAGCACTGCTTATGGGATTGGAACCTAAGAATGTCATCCAACGAAGAGCACAGTATTCATACGGATTTGACGTTTCCGAGACATTTGATCCAGACATTCACCCGGACTCTCTGAAAGCTGAGCGAGACGGTGAGGCTTATTGTAAACACATATCCGACAAGCAAATAACAAAAGGTCAGATCCTAACCCACCAACAAGTGTTTGTCAGGAAAACAACAGATGTCTTAAAAATGACAGAATCGAAACAGATGAAATTGTCCGCAGCCGTGTTCAGATCTGACTTGGAAACCCCTAGATACTGCACAGAGGACGGTTGCGAGCTAGTAGGGGTAGTTACTATGACCCCACCACCAGAGGGGTGGCCAGACGTGCCCAACGTAGAGCATCAGCTAATTGTAGGGGAAACAGAACTTAAAATTCGAGTGGTCGATAGGACGACTGGAAGCGAGTACGAGTCAACCATGGATTTCTTGTAAACTAGACATCATGAAGTGATGTGCATTATTTCATAAAGTGCTGATAATGCATTTACTGTTGATGTGCATTATTTCTTTAACTGCTAATATGCATTACATTATTCCCTTTAAAAGAGTAACCCCAACAAAGAACGCTTGGATTTGAGAAAACACGAATAGAAAAAATGACATTAGGAACGATGAACGAGTACTGTATAACTTGAGAAAAGCATTATTCTTATGTTGTCTTTTGTTGGACTGTGATTGTGTTTTTCAACGTGTTGTATTTTAGCACAATCTTTCACTATCCAATATGCTGTCCATTATATCTTGCTATTTATATGAGTTTCGGACCGCAGGCCTTGATGCAATAAATGTTTACATATGTGATAATATTAACAAGTATTAATCATGAAACAATGTCCCTGTGATTGTGTTTATTACGATTAAAAGGTCAAACTCTTCGTTAGAACATCTTATCTAGTCTTCGGATCATATTTTACAACAGACATGTAAAAAACATAATAAGTTTCATACTTTTCTTTGCTTTTAAGTATATAGATTAACATATGTTTTGGACTCGCAATAGCCATAGGGATGTGAAAAAGTCGACAGATTAGCTCGGTTGATAGAGCGTCTGACCTGTAGGCAGATGGGCATGGTTTCGATCCCCGGCCTGGCCCTGAACCGGTGACACATTAACCCTGATTATTCTCCGTATGTGACTATCAAGACTAGATTGGAGACTTATTGAATACGTACCTTTGACAGTTTTATTAAAATTGCAAGGTTGTGTGCCTCATACGTGGACTGATGTAAATATTTTGGCGTATATCTGAATATATATATCTTATACAATTCAAAGCAATGTGGTAAATTTTATTCATCAAACTGAATAGTTCACTATTATTTGTTGATTTTTTTCCTTAATGAATGCCTCTGCAGTTCTCATGTCTTCATTTTTCTAGAACTGTGTATTTCAATATCATACGACATCATCAATTAGCAATTGACGTCTGTACACTAAACTCATATAAATATACCCCCTTACAATAATAGACTTTACTTTGATTGATCAGACATTGGAAAATATCATGTTTGTAATGACGCTAAGGTGTGGAATGATTATATCGCAATTATTCAGAATATCACGTTCATGGGTTATAGAAACAAAATTTTGCCAAATATAATAGTGCGATATGGTAAATGGTTTGGGTGTAGTCAAAACAAGGATGTTATCGAATTATAAGGCGATTCAGGAACTGCTGTGATGTTGATTTAAATAAATCAATACCATCGCATAAAAAGCTACATGAATACCCATTTGGAATCATATAAAATCATAAAATCAAAACACATAGTTACATCAAATACAAAATATGAGTAATTCTGCTGTGACGTAAAGCCAGATTGTGAAACAAGACAAAAAGTCAAATGAACATGTATTTTCAGTGTTTCACAAACATCACTGACAATGTAAAATTTGTATTCAAGATCATGTTTTAACTGCTACAAATCACGCATTGCAGCCCGAATGAGACCAGGACAAGAAACACATGAAAGATATGGGAAAATGTGTTTCACTAAGTACTGAAAAATCTTCCAAGAAAAATAAAACGCGTAATACACAACCGTTTTCTGTGTATATAAAAGATATGCCTATTCACACCGCCTAAGTTTTCAATAGACAGTACTTCTTAACTGACAATGAAATTGCGTATACAATACATTGAAATCGTGACAATCAATTTATAATTGAAACATTTCTTTGAATGATTATTTAAAACTTCGACAGGAGATTCCCCGTGGTCAATCAATCAATCACTCTTGTTTCACATGTTTTCTATTGAAAATTACATTGCTTCCCTCGTTAAGTACACACATTCGTAACCCGATAAGAAGGTATGAAGCAAAGCAGGGTTTAAATTACCGGAGATGAATCGTAAACGGGCTATGAGAAGTGAAGCAGAATAAGTCATTCACTTGATAGGATTACCTCTACAAAAGCATGTACAAATCGGCTTAGGACTCAGAGAAACATTGGCTGGGGATGGGGGGGGATTTGTCGATGAGTATCATCGATATAAAGACATATTTTACTACAAAAAAAACATACGGGGATTAATCTAAAAGGAAAATTGCGTATTTCAAGTTTTTAGTTACACAGACATTGGCTGGGGGATTTGACGATGCGTCTCATCGATATAAAGATACTTTGTGTGTTTTACTGCAAATGAAGTAACTTAATTCAAATGAAACATTGGGGTTTAATCTAAAACGAAAATTGCTTATTTCCACTTTTTAATTGCACACATACCATATTGCCAAAACACAGAAAGAAGAACGAATGTATCATTTAATCTTTTATTATCATATAGCCATCACTATAATGTTATACTACACGTGGAAATGAGGCATAATATAGGTTTATGCTAAAAATAAATAATAAAAAAAACAAATAGTGCATTATAATTACCTGTGCATTTACGGATGAAATATATTAGCGATATATATTGGAGCTTTTTTATTCGTGAAGTTGTGATTCTTAAAGCAAATCAAATCAACCAAGCAGTTTTGTTACAACAAATATCACTTGCAAGTTTCATGTTCGTTATCTTTGCATCTTTTTTCCTCTTACGCAACCATCTTCTAACATCCTTTTTCAATCTTGAACATCTTGATTAATACCCTTGTTAATAACCTTATTCCCAACTTGTGTTCCTTATTTTATATGTAATTTTTTTATCTTTATAAGGTGTCTTTCAAAAAAGAGATGTGAATATCTCTTTCATGGCAAACAAAAATATAAAAAATATTATTAAAGAAGGTGAATCATGGAGATACATGATATATCTGCATCGACCTGATGTTCAACTTACCGAAAGCGAGTTAACAAGTGCAAGGTTTAAGTCATCGGGATATGGAAATATTTTGACTGAAAACCAAGTATCAGAATATTTATATTTTCATCATTCATGGCTCGTAAATCGAGTTTTATGTTTCACTGTCAATACTAAGGTGGAAGCTGTCGAAACATGAGTGAAACCATGTGTTTATGTTTCAATCTGATTAAAAATACCCGGCACGACAAGGGTTTGAGGAAAAATGTTTATAATAAAAGTGGGAAAATCAGAGTTCCCATGTCTGCCAGCTGTTGTTGACTTTAATAAGTACATGGGCGTTGTGGACAGACAATGCGAGAGTGATTCCCCATGGTCAATCAATCAATTCATCTTGTTTTTCTTTCTTTTTTCTTTGAAATATTTTTTCATGCTGCCCTCGTTAAATAAGGATTTTCATGACGCGATTAGAACGCATGGGCAAAATTTAGATTGCCGAATCGTAAACTGGCTATAAGCAGCGAGGCAGAATAAGTCATTTACTTGATAGGATTACCTCAACAAAAACATGTACCAATCGGTATAGGACTCGGCATCATTTAGACAGAAGTTGGCTGGGGGATTTGACGATAAATCTCATCGACATAAAGCTACTGTGTGTTTTTGCTGGAAAATAATTTATTTCAAATGAATCATTGGGGATTAACCTTATAGGAAAATTGCGTATGTCAAGGTATTAGTTACACAGAAATTGGCTTTGGGATTTGAAGATGCGCCTCATCGATATAAAGATACTGTTTGGGGTTTTTTTTACTTGATTTTTTTTTATTCAAATGAAACATTTGGGGATTAATATAATAGGAAAATTGCGAATTTCAAGTTATTAATGACACACACACCATATTACCAAAGGAGAAAAAGAAGAGCGGATCATTTCATATTATAATATCATATAGGCATCGCTAAAATGTTATACTATAGCACGCCTCCAATATGAATGACGCAACGCCATTTGTCCATGATTGGTCAGGTGGTAACCACATTTTAGGTCACTAAATTAGGTATAAAAAATGGCGTCTTTTATCCGTTTCCGATGAATGCATGAAACATTTCCCATAAATATATCAGTGTAAAATGTTGATATATACATTACGGGGTAGGTAGGTGATATACAGGGGGTAGGAAAATATATTCAGATTCGAGCAAGATATGGTTTCCTGTATATCCCACATCGGTTCAACTGTTTACCCAGTAACAGTAAAACATGTAGCTTCAGAGTTGAGTCCTATCTACCTACCGCAGTGCCAGCTTGTCAGTAGAATATATGAAACATTTCACATTTATATATGTAATATGTATTCAATACTATTCATAGATACATGTACTATTAACAGCTGAAACTTAAAACGTATAAACTAACCAGTTGAAACACACCACAAAGAGCATATATTATATAGGTAAGCTCAATGCATAGATTCTATAAACAACTGAAACTTTGAGCATATTAAAACTTCCATCCAGTTTTATTACAAAAATGTTCACTTGTTTGTGCATGTGTGTTATCTTTGCATATCTTTCCTCTAACGCAATCATCTTTTAAGTTTATGCTCTTCGTGTTTTCCTGATACTACATATATAGTATTTGTTCTTAAAACTATCTTAACTAGAAAGGAAGTGAGGATCAACCTAAATGCCTCTTTTTTGGCAAACAAAAGGTCTGAAATTCTTATTCAAAAAAAACGTGTTATCCTTGCATCAACCTGATGTTAAAAACAAAAGTGTTTTTTGTTTTGTTTTTCTTCTACTTGAGACTCCAATGAAGTCTCTTTTATTTTCACCGAACACATGTGCTACCAGGGATCGGGGCACTCCTTGGCAACACTTTCAAATATACATAAAAAATATAACCAGTCAATGTTTCAACAAAAAAATTGTTTCAAAGAAATATATCAGATATACATATAGTTTACAAAATAGCTTCAGGAAGTATAGCCAACAGATTGAAAAATGTTTTAGATACCTTAGTTTCAAAAGATCAAACAGGATTCATAAAAGGTCGAAATATAAGTGAAAACACAAGATTGTTGTATGCTATTATGAAAACATGTGATGATAAGAAAATTCCTGGCCTAGTGATGCTGATTGATTTTGAAAAGGCGTTTGATTCCATATCTTTTAATTTCATTGAGAAAACTTTGTCTCTGTTCAAATTTGGTGATATGTTTAAAAAATGGATAAGAATTTTTATGTATAATACTGAAGTGGCGATCCAATTAAATGGACACCTTTCTGAGTTTTTTAAGAGGATGTAGACAAGGGGACCCTATTTCTCCATATTTGTTTATTTTATGTTCAGAAATTCTGGCAATTATGATAAGAAACAATCAAACTGTAAAGGGTATTGTAATTGATGGTGAAGAGTATAAGATCTCACAATTTGCTGATGATACATCTCTTCTGTTAGATGGTACTGAGGATACAGTGAAAAAGGTTGTAGATTTGTTGTATCATTTTTCACAATTATCAGGGCTCAAAGTTAATAATGATAAGACCAAATTAGTTTGGATAGGACCACTGAAATACGCATCACAGTCCATAAAAACAAAATTTAAATTATCATGGGGCGATACTAGATTCAAATTGCTTGGGTTACATTTTGATGTAGATTTAAATCAAATGGGTAAGATAAATTTTGATGAAAAAATGTTAAAAGTTAAAAACAGTATCTCATATTGGAAAAAGAGGAAACTTACACCAATTGGCAGGCTTGCGGTAGTTAAGTCACTTTTACTACCATTATTCACACACCTTTTGATTAGTTTACCTAATCCAACAAATGATTTTGTTAAAGAGCTAAACAATTTATTATTTGAGTTTGTGTGGAATGGAAAAGCAAAAATTAAGAGTAACATTTTCAAAAAAGATTTTCCAGAAGGTGGTATTAATATGATTGATATTACAAGTTATATTTATAGCTTAAAATTAAAATGGATAAAAAAATGTATATTCAATGGTAGTAGTAAATGTTTCAAACTAATGTCTGTATTATTTGATGTCAATAAAATGTTGAATTGTGGTAAGAAATTTTGTGAAATTATTTGTCAAAAGATGTCAAACACATTCTGGAAAGATGTAATAAATGCATATATGTTATATATAGATAGGTTTTGCATAGACAATGTTAATCAATTTATGCATATGCCATTATTTTATAACCACAATTTTGTTAATGGAAACTATGTATTTATTCATACCCTATACAATAAGGGATTTCGTTGTGTAAAAGATGTTTTTGATGCCAATGGAAATCTGTATAGCCTATTGGAAATTGAAGCAATAATTGATAAGATAATCAACTTTTTACACTATAATGGATTGACTTCTGCAATTAAGGCCTATATAAGACATTGTAATCTTGACCTCAATGTCTTAAATTTTTAGAATGTAGTAACCCATGTATGAACACTTTTATAAACCTAATTTTGACAAAAGAAAATGTTAACAGATTTTTTTACAAAATCTTTCTTGATAATAATGAAATTCCTACAAGTCAACACAAATGGCTGTTACAATATGAAAATGTCAGTATTAATTGGAAAAATGTCTATAGCTGTGTATGTAAGTGTACAAAGGATTCTTACATTCAATGGTTACAATTAAGAGTTCTTCATAGAATATTACCAACAAACTCATTATTATATAAAATGAAGCTAGTTGAAAATGATAATTGCTCCTTTTGTGAATGCTGTCAAGAAACTCTTTTACATCTATTTTGGGATTGCAATAAAATACAGCCGGTATTGCAGGATATGCTACAAAAATTGAATACAAATGACTCAAGTATTGTCATAAACAGTATGTATGTATTGTTAGGTTCTGGGAATAATAACTTTAAATTTGATATTAGAATATAAGAAATTTATTTTTTTGTGTAAAAGAAAAAAGTGTGTTCCAACAGTAATTGGTTTCAGAAATAGCCTTCAGTTAGCATGGAACATTTATAAAAATACAAATATCTCAGATAAATTTAAAAGTAATTGGGCAATTGTAAGAAATTTGTTTTTGTAACTACACTTTTTCAAAAGTTGTTTGTTCATTTCGATACATTGTTTTATTTATTTGTACAATTAGATCATTAACATGCATGTTTTGTGATTTTTTTCTTTTCCTTCCTTTTTTTCCCCAGTCTTTTTTTTGGTTTAGATTGGTTCTACATTCATAGTATCTCAATTACTATTCATAAATAACATAACTGCATTCTTATAGCATGCTTGTGAATTGGTATTATGTAATGTCATACAATGTTATGTAAAATGCATATTGTTGAATAAATCATGTACGAATCAAAAAAAATAAAAAATAAAAAAAATAAAAAAAAATATGTGAAATGGCAAAATTAAAAAAAAAAAAAAAAAAAAAAAAAAAAAAAGATATACATATAGTTTGTAGAAGCAATACAGCAATGCAGTAGCGCAATAAGTATCGTTAAGTGTAGCATCATTCAAGGGTTACTTCCCTTATCTTGTAATTTACTACTTCCGTTAAATTAACATGTGCTAGTGTGTTTTTTTTAGTGTCAAGTTCTTCCAAAGCGAGTCAATATATCTATCTTGGAACAAATCCAATGTTGAGTAATTCAGACATAAGGAATAATTTGACTGAAACGGAATATCAGATTACTTTTATTTCTCAAGAAGGCACGGCACGAATATCGAATTTTATATTTCAATACCGAAGAGAGATTTCAAATTCCGAGGATACGTGGCGGGTTAGGTGTTCTAGAAGGCTGCGTGACTGACTTGTTTATTTACTTTTCGAAACAATAACGTAGACAATTACTGTTTGGTAAGATGAAGATGTACTTCTGAAACGGATCATTTTATACATAATAAGTATGCATAAGTTATGGTTTCACACACAACAGTTTCTTAAGGATATAAATATTACCTGCAAAAACTATAAATCTGATTATGAAATAGAATTGCGCAAGTAAAACACTGTGAAATCAATGTCATTCTAGACGAATTACGGATACTTCGTTCTACTACAATTGTATCACATATATAATATAGAGTCATACTGATTTGCGGAAAAGTAATAAGTAAAAATAAAGACGAAAATTGTTTATTCAGTTACTCATATTCCCTGAAACAAATGTGCATGTATTTACTAATATTTCTAACATCCTTTTGCGAGAGCATGCATGGAATGCCATTTAAAAAGACATGAAGACGACAGTTGTATGTCCCTCGGTGCCAGTAAGATATGAATCGGCATTAATCGTCTATATCAGATAAATATTTCATGGCCCACGTTCAGATGCATTTCGACATATTCAGCTTCTATTCTTCAAGTCGGAAATTTTTTTTCAAACAAATATAACAAACCAAATTACAAGAAATATTATATGTAAATATGATTCCGTTTAGTTTAATACAATGATCAAATGGTTTACTCACTTTACTGTCTGCATGCACGTTTGGAATCAACCCTTAAAGCAAGTTCATATAAAACGCTTCGGGAACAACGATGTTGGTATTCAAACGTAGTATGGTAGGTATAGAATGTTCCGAAAATATACTCGTAAGATCAGCATTTGATACATCGTGTTTGCCTTACCACTGTTACTGGGTCATAGCTAAGAAATGAGCGAGCCATGTTCACTTAATTGTTAGCACGGATCTGCCGAAGGGGATATACATTACGCCATTAAATTCGCGATCGCTGTGGAAACTATCGCTTTTTACAGTTTCGATAACATCTTTTATGCCGTACTGTGCTTCTGTATAATTTCATTGCAACAATTTCATCAATTCACAAAATTTATCACATCTGAAACGCTTGATTCCTCACCAAGTACTTCTTTACAACAAAAGGATTTGAGAACAGAAACAGTGAGCATTACGCGTTTGAAATAAATTAGCAACGGATTTTGAATAAACTATTCCACTACATGAGGCTACATACCAACTATCAAAGGTCTGGGTCGGGTGGTTACAGTTTTCCAAATTAGAGTGTAGTAGAAAAGAATTTTCGGAAGTACAACATACATCCAAAGAATGAAAACATCCATCTTGATTATTCGACAGTAATGATTACCGCAGCAATCTCAACAATTCATTGCAGGTGCTTATCGTTCAATAAAAGAAAACTTGACTGAAAAGTATTCTGTAGAAGAAATATCTTCTGTTTATTGTTCATTTGTGAATAATCACAGCATGATTTATTTTGTATCTCTTAAAAAACAAACTATTCGTCAGAACACAGGAGACGTTCTTTATGTCGATTATGTTTTTATATCATATCTGATGTCTGTAAAATGTGATTTCGAGTTGGGATAAGGTTTTTGGCGTGTTACATTATGTTGGAATCGAGAAACTCATACATTCTTGTGCCAAATAATATTATTGTGGATGCAAGAGAAATGACTATAGAAATAAATTCAAGACATGGCACCTTGCAAACAATGGTATATTTGTTCTGTCTGTTGCTCCACCTTCCCTAGTGAAGTTACACAGATACTCGATAACGTCATTGAGACTCGTTAAATTCCTCTACCAGTTCGGCGTAAGTAAACATTCTGGCGTCTGTGTAATTGATGGCCTTAACAAACAGATGAGAACGTATGAACCAGGTCAAGACAAGAGAGTTTTATCGACTATCGTATGAAGAGGTGGAAGCGAAATAGTTTTTTTTTCTTCCATATTAATGTCCACTTTTGATACTTCGGTATGTTCAACGCATGTAGTTAACTTCTGTTACTTTATATTAATACTGATAATGAAAGTGTTTGTGTCCGGCTTAAGATAATAAAATGGTAAAATTTCGGTCTATCACTGGAGCGCATAATGCGTGTTGCATTTTACAACTTGGTATGAATTCTTTCAACCGGCTATACATTAAGTACATTACAGAGATACATAAGTAGCAAACATAACGTTCTATGTCACGGTTATATTGAGACGGATTATGAACAGCAAATGAAAGTACAATGCCCCTCGATTTGGTTTAAGAGGTATTTTCAAGATCACACACAGAGTCGGGAGAGAACACTGATTAAAATGGGGGTCCGAGTCTGTAAATACATGTAAAAACACACTTTTCAAAACCAAAGTCTTTTTACAAAAATTAAACTTTTTTACCGAGAGAATGGAATTCTGCTGTAGTGCAAAACAATGTATTAGTACACGCATGTCAACCATTTCGAATGGGAAAAGACTCAGTATGTTAGCCGCCTGTATTTTCCCTAGCGGCCTATTCCATATTGTCCGATGACTACTACATATATCACGTTCTGTCGTCTAAAAGCTGTATCGACAAAATAAGTCAAGACAGATTTATCCGTGACAGTTTCTGCTTCACTCCGCGAAAATTATTACCAACGTGCCCGGAACCAAGACGCGTGAAATATTATATTCGTCATGTGCAAGATTGGATTCGTTCAGGAAATCGTTTATGTTTGATAGCTAGTTTACAGTGCGATCTCTAAACTTAAAACAGCCTAAAATTGAGGATTTAATTCGCATTTAATACTTTTATACTTATTCTGAATCTACGTATTTGATTTATCGTTTCTGCCTCACCGGTGTAATCTTGATCATAGCGCAGACATTATAAAGCCATGTTCACTAAATCATTTGCACTGAGTTTACGAAAGTAATACCCATTACACTATTAAATTCGTAAATGTTGCGGAAATTGTCATCAATTTACGATGTTGATACGACTTTGTGCCCATTGTGTTATGCCAGTGAACCTGAATAATTTAATTCAAAACATCATTGAAACCGAGCCCTGCAGTTTCATAGTGGGTGATATTTGTCTGAAGAAGAGCTGAATCAAATGCGCTAAAAACCCTACACACATTTATTGCAAGTACAGGTTGCTAACCAATACATGATAGGAACACATCGATGAATTAAGCAGTGGGCATTTATAACAATAGAATCAACACAGAGGCCTAATTGCATCTTTTCATGATAGAAATAATATTGTGGTGATAATATCTGCAAATAAGACTGCAACCTTATTAGAAATGGCAGGTGAGTGTCGCTAATGCTGCAACAGAAAGGACAGGCTATTAAAAGTCCTGACGATGACAATGACGTCAATACTTCTTTTGTGTCCCAATATTTCATCGATATTATTTCTTTCTTACAAAAAACGTTGGTTGATGAAGTACACACTCGTTTGTTGTTGCTCTTATGACAATGATGTAAACCATCTGGTGGGTTTAATTAAACATTTCTGCGAGTTGTCTAACTATAGAACAAACAGTCGGTCTCTATATCAACTGTTTGTTCTCTTGCGAACAAAACATTATACTTAAAAAGAGTGATAAAACGGCTATGTTATATATATATGTGGATATTGTATACGATCATTGAAATGCATTTTGACTTAGTTACATTTATATAATTGAAAGGCAATATTATATACAAAATCAAGATATTTCTTCACTATCCGATAAAAATCGAGAGGATAATGACAATAAATTTCTAAAATGTGAGCCTTCGACAGAATGAAATTGATCCCACGTATATATACGTAAATTTGTGACTGTCCTTGAAAATTACCAAGGCCATTTAAAAGTCATTAATAAAGAGTATTTAAATACGAAAATGTATGTGTATTATTTAATTTGAATTGTAAAGTTGAAAGAATTGCGTATCCTGTGGAGCATCCGCACCAAACTGGATGCACTGACAAGTATTTCTTAATGAATAATAATGGCAGATTTCAATTTTTAAATGACATCATCAGTAATTACAGTTGGTCAACATTCGTGTAAAGACAAAGTATCGTGAAGGAGTCTTCAAATACATTCCATATGCTTCAAGAACTTTCTGGCAAAATAAAATAACCTTTTGATTCTAAGTTCTCACAGAAACCTGGCAGAGCCATATTTCACACTGACAAGCAAGAGATCCGTAATATACATTTTTTTCTTAAATTCTATTGACGCTATAAAGGGGCTGTCTTGTGTAATCAGAGGCAACTCAATATCAGACTCTGACATATCTTCCCTGGTCTCTGTTCAGGTCTGAATTATGCTTGCCCTCTTGACGACACTGGCATTTGTTACGCACCAATCTGATTAATTTACTCCAGAACATGTTTGGATACTGGATCATGTAAATGACGTTCCGCGTTTCCAATGTTAAAAGAGTTATGTAAGAAAATCTTTGAAGGATGAACGTAAAGAATGTTGATCATATTCAATTTCCTTCCTCGACGTTCATGTTGTTTCTGTACTTATGCCAAGTTCATCAGGAGAAACAAGAAGCTACACCAACTTTCTTATGTTTCTTCCTAAATTAATCTAGTCCAGACATTGTTTTTAATTTAGCATCTGGCAAAACAGTTGTTATATTGTGTATCATCAAACGACATCGCCGTGTTAATTTAGATCGTAAAAAATTATGAAAACCTACACATACTTAGAATTACCTCTAGCATTCAACGGAAGCATTTGAAAATGTGTCCGTAATTTTCAAGAAGGCCATACACTATTTGAAGGGACTTGAACGTTTTGTGTATTCCAAATAACAATGATATGAAAGTTTAAAAAGAACAGATTGTTTGCAAAACAGCAGAGTTAGTTTGCCAAAGGGCTTCTTGTAATTGCTTCCAAATTACCATGTCATACGATATGTATTAAAGGTTGTGTGTCCCTTTGGCGGTTTGTTGCCGCCAGAATAGTACAACGGTTCTATATAATTAGTATGGTATAGCAATAAATGCCATGCTACAAACAAAATTGGTCATGTGTTGATTTCTTTCCAGCTTGGGATGTTTGACGGTTCATATTGGCGCCTTGTGTATCACGTAAACACTGAGAAGTTTATTATATAACTAGTTCAGCTCTTATTTACTTTTGTTTTTACCCATGAAACCAATGTCGACTTTTCTTCCAGTATAGATATATTCTGCTTTGAAAAACGAGCGTTCACAATTGCATGACCATCACCTAAAGAAGCAATCAAAATTGTTTTCACGGCCATTGTGTATTCAAATAATTCCATGAAATGGATCTGATGAGCTTGGAAGGCGTCATAAAACAGCAAATCAAAATTATTTAGGTTTTGATTATTTACGTTGTAGCTACTTAATCAAAATCATCGTCCAATATTTCTGACGATATTATTAAATGGAAGAAAGAAAAATTGCAGTTTTATAGATAGCATGCATGTGTTAATGCATATCATTCTCATAAGGCTCGATGATGTATTATATTCAATGAATATTTCATGCATGTGTGATGCCAATCATTTTTTCTAGGCAAGATCGGATATCTGTTATTAGATGATGTTATCAAATGAATATTTCATGAATCGAGGACAGTTTGCCACACTTTTCAGACAGTTGCTGGGAGTAAGCTGTATACATTGACTATCGTTTCCTTTCCGTACCTTACAAGTAATCGTGAGTATTTGTTTTCGTTCAAAACTGTTTAACCGGACGGGGAATTAGTTTCATTGACCATATAGACTAATAGTTCAAGAAAATCGTTCTTTTTCCGCGTGTACTTCAATACAAAATAGATGTATGTTAATAGACTGGACATTTCATCATCTTTATTTTCCCTCTTATATTCCTCGACAAGATTTTATGTTTTGTCTAACTCATATTTATTTCTAATTAACAGACAGATATAGAATGCATTCAGTACTATTTATCTTCCTAAAACCCGAGATTTTCATCTTGAATTAGCGTAAAAACTGTTCTTTTACTGTGGAAATAGCTGCTGTCAAGAAAAGCGTTGGCTGCATCGGCCTTCTGGTTGCAGTCTATGTACCAGAGAGCGACTGAGATTCAGCAAGGGCTTATCAGCTAGTCAATCACTTATAACTGTTAATCTCCCATTAGCTTCAGCCGAAAGCCTAGCCATCACTAATTGGCCCCCTTTGTTCTTATCTGGGCTGGTGAAGTTGACTTCTGAAGGGTCAAGTTAATTTCTTTAGATGGAGTTCCTCATAATATGTTTTTTTTTGTTTGTTTTTTTAAAAGTAAATACATTTCTTAACTAGAAAGAAGAAGAGGTTTATACTTTATTATTTTAAACTGTTTTGATATTATATAAAATTGAAAGAAATATGAATGAAATAATAAAGCAATATTGATAATTTCTGTATTTTTGTGTTTAAATGATTGTAATAATGGAGTATGAAATTGTCTTATGTTTTAATTATTAGTTTATTTGTATAATGTAATATACAAATAATAATTAATTGATATTTACATTGTATGGTTATTATGGGAACAAAACAAAATCAAATGAAATTTATCCTCATATGAAGGTAAAACATAGCACCGACTGCGCCGCCCGTCCTTTGTCTGCTTCTTTCTTTCCAGTCTGTTTCTTATGCACGGGGACCGGGTCAAAAGTCAATGTCACTCTTAGGTTTTACAATTTACATACAATTATGGAGGAATGTTTCAAGGCGAGATGCATATTTCGATGATGTTACAAACTGTGAAACATGTTGCTCAGATTAATGCTCCGGCTCAGCCTAAAATAGCAGGACAGGGCTCTCTGCTGCATCTTTCAACACCCTACTGTCATTAACTACGCCCTGCTTTGCCCTTTTGCTTCACAGAATCAATTTTCAGATAGTATGAAAAATAACTAAACATCATTTTGACACTAAAGGAAATATAACAGCTTAGGTATTCATAACATACTATGTATTGAAAGTAGTTACGACACATACTCATTAAGAATTGAACATTGGCTGATGCAAGTGTCCATAAGGATCATTCAATGCACATAAGAAGTGCCCTTTCTGACCTAGTACCCTGCCCTTTACAAATTCTGGCTGGAACAATGAATCATAAGTTTGTTAAACCATTATCAATGAATTCGTTTGATGTTATTCAAGAGTGGTACCTTGAAACCCCTCTCATGATTCAAGCTATCTTCAAAGATTTCATAAACAAGGTAACAATAAGGCATGCTGATGACAAACAATCATTTTTGTGAAGATATATACAATATTATAGTGCCAATATGACACGTTTGTGATATCATTGAATGAAAAATAATAATGATACGTAAATGTTTTAATCATTTATTAATTATTAAGTTCATGTGTAATATATTTTTTAGATATATTAAAGTTTGCATTGATCATTACGTCTTGAAAATTCACAATGCAGATTTATGAAATTCATTGAACACTGAATGAACAGTTCTCAGACAGTCCAATTGCACAAAGTATTACTACTTGACTGACTTGTTGAGTTGTTTATTAAAAGCCTGGGCTAAACAGTAATTTTTAAAGGAATCATATGACAAGGGTATTTATCTATCTATCAATCTATCTATCTATCTTCCATTAATGTCAAACCCCTACTACGGACCTAGACATTTATTTTCAGACAATTCTTCAAAAACCCTCTTATTTCAGCATTAGTGTTCATAATTATGTTTATATTTTCATTATGAGTCATAAGAGATAACAACCAATTAGTCTTATTCAATCAAACGTATTGTAACCTTTGTTACAAAATTGTTATAAAGTGTTGAGATAAAAATATCTTTTTAAACCAAATTGAAAATCTCTGTCTTCCTTATTTCTAGAAATGTTCATTTTCTTCCCCCTGCAATGTCTGTAATCTTGAAACTTGATAGGATCATAAAACATTCCAGGATGATACTATCAGCAGATCATGACAAGCCATGTTATTATAATTAAATGCCCATCACTGGCCACCGCATAGATGGATTTCAGATAACCTAAAAATAGATTCTGCATATCATTAACTGACCACGTGTACAAGCTGGGGGCAAAACATTGCTGATAAGCCCCTCCAGGTTAATACATTATATAGTACAATATAGTTCAATGGTCTAGTTTACATGATAGATAGTTATGGCAAACATCAATGATTTGAGTTATTTAAACAAGTTGATTTATCAGATTATGCAAGGAAATGAAAGTGTTTGTGTCAGATATTATCCCAGGGATAATAAAGAAAATTGAGTCAAACTTAAACTATTTTCAGTATTTGTATTTTCATGACAGTATATAAACAGAAAAGAGTGAAAATAGAAAGTCGTAATTTTGGCAGTTTATAGCGATAAACATAAAATAAACAATGAAGACCACAAATATTTGCTTTGCGTTTCTTGTTAGATGTAAACACCTAGTTCTATGTAATGGTTGAAGGCATCAAATTGTCATTCAATAAAGTAAGTTGATTAACAGGAATACTTGAGTCAAGTATAAGAAACTTCCTCATTCTCCCTATGACACGCTCAACATGTATTCTCACATGTGACAATTTTCTGGACGGTTCATTGCCAGAAAGTTGTTTTTTGTCGGGTGAATGAAGGAATCCTCAGTACAGTGCCGGAGGCTGCCATTTCCTCGGCAACAAGGACTCCACTATCTGTCAACTATTCATCACCGGGCAAAAGGATGGACATATATCCTGATTCCAAAGTTATTTGCTTGTCCGACACACGTCCACCCCATCCCTCAGTAATCAAATTTACTGTCCGCGATATAGATATCAAATATTTTATTGAATTGTTATGTTTGTAGTTGCTCCATGTTTGTGCTCTTGTTGTAAGATTATGCGGGCTTTCAATAAAAAATAAAAAAATAATAGATTATTGAAATAACTTTGTTGTAACCAGGTTGAAATGCCTCAGGTATATTTGATTGTGCCACCTCCCTCTCTGGCCAAACAATTAATTGTTTCAAACATTTAGCTACAATTGGTACCAATGTGTTCCAAATTCGAGGAACTGTTGCCCCCAAAAGTGTTAAGCTATATGATACCTATTCCAATTTTCATTAGGACAATCAAGAGTCTTGTCAGTCTTTTTTTAAAGTGAAACTCTGATTCAAAATCAATACATGCACACGTATAACAAACATAAATTTTGAGTGATTAACCTTTAACTTCTTACTAAATGGTGCATTTATGAAAAATATTCATACTGATATCAAGATTGTAACCGTGTATTTAATATCTGAAAACGCAAAAATATTAAATGATTGGTGAGTGCTAAAAGATTCACTGCAATCTTCTTTTGTCTAATTAGGTAGAAATCCAGTGTTTTCTGCAACTTTCTTTCAAACTCAACTCGGTATCCTTCATAAGAACCATTGTTTTTGACATGTATTTATCTGTTTTTGGTATATCAAAACATTTATATTTATTGTGGTAAATCTTATTTGGGGGAGAGAGTGCAACTTTAAGTACATAAGGTTCTATCTGAGTATATATTCAAAACAAAATCACAGGATATACCTGTAAAAAATGTCACCTTGGTGTTGTCTATATTGTCATATGTTACTTCAGAATCTTTTTTTTCTGTATTGTCTGCAACTGCCTACACATATATTCAATGTGTCTACTCAATGGGTATTTAGAAAATATGTGCAAAGATATTCCCTTTTCTTTGTTTTGTCTATTTGCACACCCAACAACACATACACTATAAACCATTTCACCATTTTTACATACAAAAAACATGTATAAACTGACCATACAAATACCAATGAATTGAATTTACTACTGGGGGCTTATCAGCAGCAGAGCGTTCTTGCCCCCACTAAATAATTCATGAGCTGTTCAGTCAGCCATGGTCTTAGTGAAATCCATCTATAGAAATTTTGGGCATGTTCTAAAACCTGGCCTGGCCTGGCCTGGCCCGCCTGGCCTGGCCTGGCCTGCTGACTCCGCATTTTGTGTCAGGCCAGGCCGGGCCAGGCCGGGCCAGGCCGGGCCAGGCCAGATTTTATACATAATGAAAGTTCAAGCTCTGAATATACGCAAACACAATGATAGATCTTTATTCAAAAATTGAACTTCATGTTTAATATAATATTTTTTTAGATTTATCTAGATGAAAAATGTAGTTTATTTAAATGCAAAATTAAGTAATTTTCTTATACATTATTGTTTTTCAATTGAACTATTCATGTAGTTTTGAACAACTTGAATGTTCAACTATATAAACTGTAAGATGGAATTTCTACACAATTAATAAAGACAAAACATTAAAATCATCACAAATAAAATATATGTATTTTTTATGTATGTAAAATATAAAATATATATGTATGTAAAACTTGAATTTGAACACATGTATTTTAAGATTCGATTTGTAAACCAATATCTGTGCACTTATTTTTTTTAATCAGCTTAGTGTAAACAGTGTATTCCCATGCATTCAATTAAACTACTTTTTTATATAAATAAAACTCTGAAAAAATCATAATATTAACATGCAGTTTTATTTCTAAATAAAGGTCTAGGTTTTAGAACATGCCGAAATTTTGGGGAAAAGTGGAAATCTGGTACATATGCGTAGGACTGGTTGGTTGATCGTAAGTTTTGTCGTATTAAGAAGAAATTATAGTCGGAACGGTAAGGAATTTATTACAGATTGTCTTGACGAATACTTTAATTTGCTGTGCGAGAACACAACAGCAAGCAACGCATGAAGGATATCTCTACTATGGCAGTATACATATATTCCTTACTTCTAGGCAAGAGCCGGCGTTTGGACCTCATGCTAATATCTAGTAACGTTTTGAGTAAACGAAAGGCCGAGATTTAAATTCATATGTTTTACAAGGTAAATATTAGATTCTATAAGCGTTTTTTTTTCTGTCTTAAACACAGAAAAAAAGTGTCAATATGACCTTAAAGGTAGTAAAACAGTTCCACATGACCGTAGATTTAGAGACTTGTAATTCCTGCTAATGTCAACCAAATTTATACATCTGCCCATATTGTACAAGTCAAAATATTATCTAAACCACCATTTCCTAAAATATGTGGTGTTGTCGGCAAGGCAGCACTCCTTTTGCTGACCCTATTTATTTTCTGGCTCATTTGAACAGATATTCTTTCAAATGCATTTCAACAGATAATCTTTCAAATGCATTAAGTACTATTTGTGATCAGGAAAGCCGACAAACCTGGAAAATTACTGTGCAATAGCTTTAAGAGGAACTAATGGTCGAATCAATATAGACGCTGATAAAATATTGCCGATTACATTGATTAATACACTAGTGTCATGCAGAATAAAAAACTGACCCCTAGTCACGAGGAGAGAGGTCAAGAGGAGTCATACCAGTAAAAGTACTTGTAAGTATATACAGACTAGTCAATATAGGCCTGTGTTTGGACGTCCTACTAAGCAAGGTCAACCAAACCATGGCAATAACTATATACAAATGCTTATTGTTTTAGAATATTAATTTCCCATGAAAAGATTTTAGAAAAAATAATTAGTTCAGTCTTTAATGCACTGATACTTGTATGTGTTTAACTGGCATGTACAGTACTTGAAAAAAGGCGATCATAGGTTTTGTGTCTTGTATTGGCTTCTTGTATCATTTAACAGATTTATATTCTATTTTTGCCTGATGCATAATGTTTTCATCAAACTAAAACACTATCATTGTAATACGAAACTTGTTCAATAACAAACATATTTGGTAATAATCGAACTTCAAACTATGTCGTCCAATAGATGTTTTTCTTAATGAAAATTTTCAATGCAATACCGCATCAATTACTACGAGTGATGCTGTGACCAAGACCATCTCGGAGTAAAAAAGGATCAATTACATATGAAACAAACTTGCATTATCACATGCTGAGACAGCATACCATAAATGATAATAATAGTTTGGACTGTGTTCACGCACAAGAGGAAGTACTGTAACGATCTGTTCTTAGAAAAGGTCAATGTTTTTCCGAACTAATAACTATATACGTATAGTATCAAACGTCACTTCCTTGCAAATTTCATTCACAAACATATATAAGGTTAAACTGTGCAAAACCAAAGCAATTCTTTGTCACCGCTTCCATTAACAAACTGGAGGCCTATTCCGATTTGGACTCCATTTTTATTTCTAATTAACAGAATAAGTAAGGATGCATTATATAGTATTATGTCACAGAAACCCACAATTTGAACCTACAATGAGCGTGTACAAAGCTGATATTTCATTGTGTAAATAGCAGATGTCAGGAATAAGGCAGCCCCATTGTTCTATTAAGTGTGTCGCAACGCGTGTTTCAGAAGAAGGAAGAGTCGAAACAGAATAGGCGTAATTACGGATCGTCTTGATGAATACATTTGCGGAATATATTACAACGATCGCAAATCGCGTCAAGATGTAAATCTGGATTTGTTTTACTACTGATAAAGTCTAAGGTCGTATTGTAATCAATACAACAATGGAAATAGCAGGGACAAGCCTTGTAGCCTTAACTTTAACCAAAATCCTTTAAAATGACACTCTTATTCAAAATCAATACATACACATGTAAAACAAACATCAATTTTGAGTGATACACCCTTAACTACATATTAAATAATGCATGTATATAAATAATTAATTACTATCAACAATATTAAAACTATGTATCTAATAGCTGCAAACGTAAAAATATTAAATGATTGGTGAATGCTAAAAGATTTATTGCGATGTACTTTGGTCTCATAAGGTAGCAATAAAGTGTTTTCTGCACATTTCTTTTAAATTAAACTCGGTATCCTTCTATTGAGCCATTGTTTTCAACATTTGTTCATCCTTTTTGGTATATTAAAACAATTGTATTAAATGTGTTAAATCTTATTTGGGAGTTATAGTGCATCTTTAGTCATAACCTGCGCCTTATGCCTGTTTTTTGACTCCTTGTTTATAATTGCTACTCATGTCATCCAGGCAACATTCTCTGCATTCATTTTTTGTCTCAGGCATATGTCCATAATACTTTCTGATAATCGGACGACTACAATGCAATAATGGTAATAAAAACTTAATCAATTGCAACCACGTCTAGTTAATCTCAGTCGTAATACACGTAATAGTCGTAAATCCCGTTGGCTCGAACTCCCAGGGACCGGCGAAATTACCTCGAGCTTCGAAAATATGAGCCAAGCAAGAAAACTTACCTTCAGTTAATTGAAATCGGTCCTTTAGATCAAATTCGAGCAAAAGAGGAATTCGAGCCAAGCGAGTTCGAGCCAATGGAGTTCAACTGGATATTTATAATTCCTATTGCGAACGTTACAAAGCAAGACCACGCGAAAGACCCAAAGTATGTAACAGTAATATTGGGAGCCAGTATAGTTTTGTTTCTGGAGATGAACAGAGACCAATCAATCAAAAGGAAACAAAAGTGCATTAAAAGATGCCAAGACAATATGTTATAACAATAGTATATGCTATTTTAAGACTCAATTTGACGCAATGCTCCGACACTCTGTGTATGGGTAAATGCAAAGTACTTTCGTATAACGATATGAATCATTATACATATACACAGACAAGATACAAGAATCTTTATTCAAAGTCGGGTATGTGTTAACAAGAAACATAAGCTCAATGAGTTATTTTCCGACATGAATAACAGACATATATATTTTCCGGCATGAATAACAGACATACATTACATATCACTAAACTTAATCACCGTATTCATTGTTTTATACATAACAATAAATTTAACAAAGTGATCTATAGAAAACAGAACATTTAAAGTGTAAACGTTAAATGATGTTATTCACCAAGCACCAACTATCAACTTGATTTTAAGGACCATGTGTTTCATAAACGAAATAAGAAGATGTAATGCTAAGGCCAAAAACAAATACCTGTGTTTCCGGTAACCCGACCGACCCTTTTTTCCTCGCCGACCCTAATCTTTTTTTAGACATAAAAGTAAAAAAATAAATATTAATTCTATCATATTTTTTTATATATATATTTTTAAAATATATCGTCATTATTTTCGTGGTTTGTCTTTCTATGTCCTCGAAGAATAAACTATCATTCCTTATTATGTATTACCGAGACGCTATGTCAACAGGAAAATAAAATGGCGGAGGGCGGCGAACCCTGTCCGATATCTTCAAATTGGCGAACGCATGATTACGGTCCAAACACGTGGTTAATCACAAGAGACATATGTTTCTGTCTTTTAAATGAAAATATTTAGGATTATAGCTCGCGGTGTTATTTATTCATGTCCAAAATAAAACTTACTTTTTACGACTAGGCTTTGCGTATATCATGCAGGCTTCTTACGATTAGGCTTTGCGAATTCATGCAGGCTAACTGCCAGGTTCCAATACACATTTCATTAATCGTAACTTTAATTTATTCGCAATTATTAATGGTAATTTATTTCGCCTTATTTTCCCATCAACTGAAATCCAAACAAAAACCTTCGATAGTTAACGACACATTTGTTGAAATGTGTCGGCTGCAGATCAAACAGTACAATTTGTGACGTCAGAGCACGAGCGGTGATAATATCAAAGGCGCGTGGCTATGGTTTGTATTTTATTCGGTCAGTCGGATACCGTATGATCCCGTTTGATTGCCAGGAATTCGCCTAGGCTGGTAAGAAAATACCATGCGATCGAAAAATCAATAATCAATATTCATCGTCTGGGAATCTTATAACAATGACCTACATGTTTGAATTCATTATAAATATGAATGAAAGGTTGATTATACGAAAATAAGATAAGTAAAAAATCCATATCCGCATTTACTTGTTCTATTTTTAACCTACCTCCACTTGAAGGCCTAGTTTAAGGAGCTCACAGTTGACAAGAAAATCGGCAATTTTCCTCAAGCAAATTAACAAATTCAGTTGATAATTGACTGTTTGGGTAGAACACTATCACAGATTTGAAGAATTTAAGTGCTGAATTTGTTCTAAAAACCGATCGCGACTTATAAACGAGTATTGTATACAAAAAAACACCAGATTTCATGGTCAAAATTGGCGGGAAAATACGGTAGTTAAGGGAACGATTTCACACATTAAACAATGCTGTTTTTCTCTGACTTTTTGTAAATTATGAAACGCTTAGATATAACATAATTGATCTGATTCAACAGAAAATTGCATGATATGGAAACTGAAATAAATAAAAAAAAAAAAAAAAAAAATCCCGCCCGACCGACCCTATTTTTTTGCCATGTTACCGGAAACACAGGTATTTTTTTGGCCTTAAAATAGATCTTGATTCATACCTGAAGAAGTTACATCAAGTTTTCTGGAAAGGCATTAATACTTAGTACTAATTTGGTGTTGATATCTTAAAGGAAAATTGAATTTTAACGTAGCATTCCTCAATATTTTTCTTTATTCCTGCTTAACGTGTTTAAGTTCTTCAAATACAACTAGCGAATTTACTTTCCGCCCACTTCCATTTCCAAGAAATCTTTTTTTCTTGTTATATAACTTGTCCATCCCGAAGAAGTTAAGAGACTGGATATCCATCGTTTTGCGAAGTGCGTATTCCCAGTATATACCCCCTACCCACCACCAATGCATTGCTGCATTGGCCTAAATGCATATGACATATCGCTTCATATGACATTTCTAATATCGTAAAAGATATCCTTACTCATATCCAAGCACGTGTTACTTCTCTTTGACAAAATTAAGCCATTTAAAATGGCGGTCTTTGCAAAACACTGTCATAAACAGACAGATACATGAGTTAATCGGACTAGCATCGAGCATCGATTAGCATCAATATAATTTCTATGTTTAATTTATTATGACTAACCATTATATTATTTTCGCAGTAAGTACATGTTTAAATAACACCACAATGACGCTACTATCATGACATATTAAAGGGACGTAATAAAACAAAATTTCACTTTGATATTATAGCAATTGTATTAATTTGTTTCTTATGTTACCTTCTGCATATATGAAAAAAGATCGCAATGAAAACTTAAATATTATTCAAAGTAAACATTTTGTGAATGAAACTTTAAAATTAGCATTTTTTTGTATGAATGGTGGATGGGTTTTAAATGTACCATTTCTAGGCTTATCTATGTAGTTAATAAAATTATGATAGGATTCGTATTTAAATATTTTATAAATAAAAAGTTGCGTGTGCCATTAAACAAGTTCACAAAACGAATTGGGCTGCTATGTTCTAAATTGTTTCATCAAATTATATCTAGAGGCGTAATAAAATAATGTTTGTTTCCGGTTAACCGACCTTCCCTATTGTTATCATTTGTTTGATTTGTTTTCTTTTGAAAGTTAAAATAAATGTTTTTGACTTTCGCAATTTCAATTTTGTGAAAATATCTGTTTTAAATAACATTCTAGAAATAATTAACAGCTTAAAATTAGTGTAAAATACATGAAAATAATCACATACTATTAGTATGATGATGTCACTTCTTCTCCCCAAAAAATAGATATGTCCCTTGACGATTGAAAACACATACACCACGGGTACAATATGAGCGCCGCCATGATGGACTAATTTTAGAGACCCGTATAATATCCGCGGCCATATCTGTTGAACAATGGCCGAGATGTTCCGATTGGTGCTTCCAAATGATCTCTCTCTCTCTCTCTCTCTCTCTCTCTCTCTCTCTCTCTCTCTCTCTCTCTCTCTCTCTCTCTCTCCCCCTCTCTCCCCCTCTCTCTCTCTATCTCCCTACCCTCTCTCTCTCTCTCTCTCTCTCTCTCTCTCTCTCTCTCTCTCTCTCTCTCTCTCTCATTTTCGCGAATCACTAATGGTTTACCCTTCAACCAACCACATATACACATCGAAACCCTTCCAAAATGTACAACTTATCATAGACGGTATTGCATTTAAATAGTCACTCAATAAACAAGTTGTCTAAAATTGACAAAAAAGAGCTGGGGTTAACAAAAAAGCTAGCCTTATGTCATAAATATTTTTTGATAATTTATGCTTCTAGCAACGGTTAAGAATGCCTTTGAATACAATTAATTTTAACAAGAATTAAATCGAGGGGTGAAAGCGAAAAGGTTTTATCTTCTTCTTTATTTAATGTCACGTAGAACCTTTTCGCATTCACCCCTCGAGATGAAAGTGCAAGTAGCATTCATGCAATGTTAATATAAATTATACTATTAACTTTAAGACCAGGTATGGGGTGAACTTTCATTGGGCTAGGATGAAAATGCTTTATTTAAAGATGTACTATTACTCTTAGATTAGATTTACCACAATTCATACATTTGTTTAAATATACCATAAAGGATGATTAAATGTCGAAAAATTCTTTGAAAAAAATGCGCAGATTTTTTTTATCTTATTTCTATCACTGTAAATATTTTAACATTCACCAATCATTTAATATTTTTGGAGTTTCAGCTATTAAATACACGGTTACAATCTGAAATTTAGTAATTAATATTTTCCATAAATGCATTATTTAGTAAGTAGTTAAAGGTTTATCAGTCAAAATTGATGTGTGTTAAACATATGTATGTGTTGATTTTGAGTAAGAGTGTCACTTTAAGACTAGGTTTGGGGTGAACTTTCATTAGGCTAGGATGAAAAAGCTATATTTAAATGAATACATATCAAATGTTTCTATATACCGAGTATCCAAGCCTTAAACTTTACAGTACGTGTTCAAGATAACAAATAAGACTTGTTTTAATACAAAAAAAAATTGTTGGTCTGTAAAATGTAGCGGTAATTTAGTGTTGCCATACAGCCATCAATAAAGAATAACTCAGCAATTAATTGGTGGTACAAATCGTCTAACTGGCTATATTTATTGTACAAACGTCTGCAACTTGCTCAGAATGTAATTTGATACATCTATGCCGATTTACTTCTGTCTACAAAAGGAATGAATTAATTTATCTTCAAGGCAATTTAAAGCCCGTCATAGGAAGCATTGACGTCATTCCTTGAAATTTATGTAAGCTCAGCTAATGAAGTGTTCGTCGTTTTCGAGGACTTTAAGATTCAGAATAAGTTACAAAATTCAGTTGAGCATCCCGAAAGCCTTTAAGCGGACAATCTAAACTTCAAATGATTTTTTTTAATATAAGTTATTACAACATGCAGTTACACAAATATTGTGCATAACTATAAAAAAAACTATTCACAGTTAATTAAATGACAGAACGAATTGGAGTTGTACGCTCATGGTTAAAACGATTTTGTAAACCACGTGCTTTTTTTGTCTGGCACTCTTTCTAGCTGCTTACTTTCTCTTTACAGATAAACTCTTACTTCAAAAAAATATTTCAACAATTAATAATATTGTTTTAATATTACAAAAAGGATGAATAAATGTCGAAAACAAAGGTTCTTATGAAGGATACCGAGTTTAATTTGAAAGAAAGTCGCAGAAAACAAGGTATTTCTACCTAATGAGACTATAGAAGACCACAGTAAATCTTTTAGCATTCACCAATCATTAAATATTTTTTGCGCTTTTTGCTATTAAATACATACACGGTTACAATTTTGTTATCAGTAATTAATATTTCCATAAATGCATTATTTAGTAAGTAATTGAAGGTTTATCAGTCAAATATGTGTTTGTTATACATGTGTATGTATTGATTTTGAATAAGAGTGTCACTTTTAGTAAAGTAAATAGTTAACAATGATTACAACACTGGATAATAATTGACAATTATAAAATTATGATCCTTGCGAAAAGGGCAACAATGCTTCTGATTTTTTTTTAAAAAACATACTTGAAAAAGGCTCTTACAGATAACAGCTTGAAGGTAAAGTTTATCACCTTTCAAAGTGCAATTAATCTCCACGACAGAACATTGTACAGACTGGTTAATGTCATGTCTGGATGCTATTTACTATATTTCTTCATGAGAATGCTGTCTTTATTACTCTCGCCCGTTTGCAGGGGGGTACACGTATTCCGAATCTGCAAGGGTTTAAGTGAGGTTTTGGAGCTTGATATGCAAGATGGCGGCGAAACCATGACGAAATAGGATTTTTGGAACCTGTTTTCGCCTGGTAAGTGGTATAAAGTATATATTTCAAAAATATCATGACGTGCATTCGGCTCTACAATTACCATGCCTCACTCGGTTTTTCATTTTATGCTTTTAGGTTACGGAATAAAAACGTTATTGAAGGAAAACTTTCGGCCAGTCTGTTGTTTACAAATGTGGGAAGCGAGAATTTGATTCTTTTTATGACGTTTAAGTTTCAAAAACACATATTTTTGCAATGGTTTCTGCTTTAACATTATTTAAATGTGGTATTTTAATTTCCTGACAATTCCTTTGCTGTACAAGAGCCTTCATGGTAATTTTATTTTGGTTTAACAACCTAAATGTGTGCTGAAAATAGTTCAACCACCTTTTGGCATCTGCACTGAAGTATGAAGTATGTAATAACACTTTTTGCAACAACATCAGGTGTCAAAACCTTTTTCATGTTAGTGGAAGTTGAGATGAGAATACTATTTGTTGTCTTGTGGCATGATGTGTCTCTCGTCGTGTGTGTGTTTGGCCTTGGTCAAAAAGCCAATATATTTTAACAAGATGACGTGCGTTTAAACAGGATAATCTGCCTTTAAACAAAATCACGTGCCTTTAAACAGGATAATCTGCCTTTCAACAGGAGCACGTGCCTTTAAACAGGTTAATTTGCCTTTCAACAAGATCACGTGCCTTTAAACAGGTTAATTTGCCTTTCAACAAGATCACGTGCCTTTAAACAGGTTAATTTGCCTTGCAACAAAAGCACGTGCCTTTACAAAAGATTAAGTGCCTTTAAACAATATTACGTGCTTCAACAGGATCATTTGCTGCTGTGGTTGTCTCTGTAGGTTCTATCGTTTGATTATTCTTCGTAAAATCTAGGTCATCTATATAACGACTGATTTTATAAGTATTCTATACGTTATAAATATAGGTATTACAATACATTCGTATTTAATACTTTTTTCATCAATGATAGTGAAGGTGAACTGTCTGATGTCATGAATTATGGGTTTTCTAAATCGCGAGACAGTAAGTATATGACTTATGTATAAAACCTTGTCAATATTAGTAATTATTAAACTATAATTATTCTTTTTCTGATCATTTGCTCCTCCCATTCCATATCCCGATAATTAATGCCCTACATAAATCTAAAATAAGTGACAAGCGAACATAAAATAGGCATTCACTTATGACAGTCTGGCATTCGTTGTTTCTGTAATTGAAAGCAGTTTGCGTAAGCGAACTAAAACCCTGATCGAATCAGCCTCTTGCTCTAATCTAGACTTACCAAGCACTGGCACCGGACTTTCAAAATAAATTTTCTTCCTTTATTTAAATAAAAAAAAAATATAATTCCAAACTAAAAAAAAACACAAATTTGTAATATTGAGAACCAAAATTATTAAAAAAATATTTTTCACTATTTTTTTTTTCACATCTTTAGTATAATAATTTTTAGTTTGGAATTATAAGACTTTTTAAAAAATGATGAGTTTGAAAATCCGGAACCAGTGTTACCAAAGCAGCATGAAATGCAAATCAAGTACTTGTTATTACCAACGCAATTCACTTTCCAGTGAGTGAAGGTAAACAAGCGAGATCAAAGGTTTGTTTCTGGAAAAAAAGTAAAAGTATAATATGCTTCTGCGATTACAGTCACAATCCATTAACTTTCTGGTTAATCGGTGCCATCAGCGCTTAGGAATAATATTTATTCAGTATAAAATGCACCTCATATTCGCGATCAGGTTGAATTAAATGTACTTTAATTCATTAACATTTTCATATGTATCTTGACGTCATTTCTTGACTTCAGTTCACTTGATCCTATCTGTGTGACTTAGTAATTAAAGTGTCTTATTACTTTTGATGCAGAAAAAATAGAAGCTTATGTTTCCTATAAGACTAATAAATTTCGAAACAAAAATAAGTACTGGTGATCCTTAGAAAAAATTGAAAAGTATACATACAATAATCAAGTAAAAAAATCTAAAGGACTTTATATGTATAAAATTGTTTATTATTATTATTGTTTATTAATTCATACACAAAATATATAACAACCAGTCAAACTGATTGACCAGAGGACCATCCATCAGTTGGTGCGACTTACGTCACCATGTACTTTCAATCACCATGTATGAACGCAGAACGTCACTATAATCATGTCTGTATACACGACGCTGTCCAATTTCCCTTAAAACCAAACAATCAATCAAACTACCTTCAAGTATCAAGTCAAAAATCGTTCATTCAGTCACACTTTATTCATGGCAAAAGAGTATACATACTGTACGTTTGACCAATTCCGTTACAATCCAGTCATCACAAGATAAGATGTCGCAGGAACAAATCGGTTAGTTCGGTTAGCCAATGATATTGCAGTCTGTTAATAACATTAATTCAAACGACATCGCTTTCACATAATTATTTTATAATAGGAATACTTTGGAGTAACTCCTTTATGATGTCATGATAATTTAAATAAAACAAACATTTTTAGCCAAGATCCTGCTTTCAAAAAAGGAATATGGATCATGGTCAAACACTCACTCACGTGATATACGTTATATAACGTCACAGAACAATATCAAATAAGCGTAATTCGTCTTCAAGTAGCGATCATAATTATGTCTAATTCTTTTAGATTTGCTCCAAATTATGATGAAAAAACAAATAAAACTTCGAACCAAGAAACGTTGCATCCTTATAAAAACAAAATCGACGGCTACGAGTTTGAACAAAAATCAAAATAGTTTAACAAGAAAACTCTTTGGTGTGAAAGAAACACGTGACATTTGTATCAAAGAGAGCGTTTTAATTGTAAGTTATCTTCACTTATGGAACCATGCAGAGGAAGCCAAGGATTTGCGTATTAAAGAAATATATCAAGTAGGATGCTAAAAAACGTCTTAGTACACTTGCACCGCAGACAGGGGGCTCCTAATCATTTGATGCACAGGTGCACCATCAGGCTGGGAAATTGACTTTGGAACTCTGCGTAAATTTCTTGGTTTCTGAAGATGTCGAGATCACGAAATAGTCTGCTACATTTCAGAGCGTCATTTTATCGAAAGTGTAAGAGAGTTGCCAATTATACTTTCCTTGGCTGTTTTGAGAGACGAAAACTCGACCACGGTTTCAAGGATGAGACAATTTAAAAGTTCCTGACGAGAAAGGTGACAAGGAGCTTCACAACATCATGAAGAAACGATGTACGTCATTATGTATTTTTGGTCATTTATATATGGAAACTCTCTACGTCATAATAGTGATTTGGCAAATGGGGAACATTGACAAATACGAAAATATATCTTGTTATGTCTCTAGGTTGCAAAATATTGAAAGAAAATAATAAACCTTTATTTGATAAAAGATGAAAGTTGTTGGCAGGAAACAAACGGAAAGTCAAGCTGGCCATATGTTTACGGTGATGTAATAAATGTTCAGACACGAGTCGGTCTTATGATATTTGTTTAATACAGACGATGCCAGAAGGCCCATGATATATACACATGGCATTTCCACTTTAGCAGTTGATGTTCAAATATGTTTAAAGCATACATTATTCCATATATGTCACACATTCTCGTCCGTGTTCTTGGAAGGAAGAGACATTTTGATTTTTATAACGAACAACGATGACATTCAAGGATGGTGCTGTATTTTTGACGAGATATCATTTTATTAACAAAATGTGGAGGACTTCTAGCTAATAACTAACTAAATAATGCATTTACGGAAAAATTATCTACTGATAATTATTCCCCCAAGATAGAGGATTCGACCAAGCATGTTTAAAATTGTTAAAATACTGTTACCTAAACATAAGACGATTCTTAACAGTTTATCTAATTTCTTGTGTAAATGTTTTATTAAACGTCTTAATTTGATAAATAGTATAACTTAATAACGCAAATCACAGTCCAGTCGATTGTATTTGTTAACATATCTCTCTCAGCTTATTTTATGTATGTTTTTATCATGCACTGACTTAAATGTTTTCGTTAACTTTGTGCATGAATTAATTATCATGTATATTTTGAAATGAAAATTCTTTTCGATATGTATTCATCTTTTTTAGTATATTATAAAAATTGTATTATTTTTTGTAAAATTGTATTTGGGATTAAGAGTGCACCTTTATGGACTTGTGTTCCAATCTCTTTGTTATACATTTATTAAAGATTACTCCTGGCTATTCATGCTTCTACAAATGTCACTTTCTCTTAACATATATATTGCTTTCTAACAATGATAAAAATAAATCTAATCATAGCGAAATGCATATCGTAAAATTCTATTTCTAAATATTACCCTCACTCGCACAATCAAAACAAATCTTAGATTTGCACTGAAATTTGTCTTGGTGCGCGTTTTAAAAAAAACAATATTGACGTCAGAAAATCAAATATTTTCCAATTAAAGTTAAATCTTGTCTGTGCTCTGGAATTATCTGCACAGTTGGGATGCAGATAACTACTTGCTGTTTGCGTGCATGCATTCCATCTGAAATTAACGAGGCAAAACATGTTTGCAATTGTTTGAAGGTCGGGAAGCTGATTGGTCACATATTTAAAAAAAAATAGGTCAGCTACAGAATAGCTCTTGAGATCGAAAACTTCCTAAACGTTCTCTTAAATAGATGTAGATTATTTTATATTTCAATTATCAAATTAACCCTACCAACGAAATGGGCGCCGACCCTACCGTTTTTATAGTCATTTAAAAAAAAGTGTGTGTTTAAATATGTAGTTTAAAAACTTTAAAGCTTTATACAAAACATAACTTTATCATCATTCTCCAATGATGACAATAACGCTCTTATATGAATGAGTGAGTGAGTGAGTGAGTGAGTGAGTGAGTGAGTGAGTGAGTGAGTGAGTGAGTGAGTGAGTGAGTGAGTGAGTGAGTGAATGAATGAATGAATGAATGAATGAATGAATGAATGAATGAATAATTCTACCTGTTTTTGAAAAGGATGTTACCCTAACCAAACCAATTGCTTTGGCCTTACTGTCAGTGGGGGTGGTCTGGTGTTTATTGTATGGGAAATATTGATATGCCTATTACTTGAGAAACCACCAAAGATAATCAAAAATAAGATTTTCAATATGGTATGTGCTTCTGTTTGTAATTCGGATGATCAGTCTAAAAAAAATATTGACATGTGATAATAAAATAGACATTTACTTTATTCAGTCCGACGTTTATTGTTATTGGATCAGAACAGGCTCTTCTTTTTAAAGCTGCACTTTCACAGATTGACAGCTTTGACATTTGTTTTATTTTTTGTCTCAGAAACAGCTGATTTTAGCATCAATGCCTTCAATCCAGTCATATAAGATAACTCACGATAAAACAGATCTCAATTGTTTGAAAAACTTCCGAAATTTTATTTTTTCTTAAAGCGTTAGTCACGCTTTTAGCCATAAAACATAAATTTTCGAACTTTAATACGAAAAACTGCGATCTGATCGTTTGTAAGCAGTCGTATATCACTGTATTCAAGGCAATTGCAAAATTGTTTGGCTCATTCCAAGACAAATACTAAAAGAGTTGTCAAATCTGTCAATCTGTGAGAGTGCAGCTTTAAAGGCAGATTAGCCGCAGTTTTGGTTCAATCAAATATTAAAATTCTTTACAATTTGTAAAGCCTATGAAGGCGATAACTGAAACCATGATATTAATTTCATAAATTAAATAAAATATTTAGAAATTGAAATAAAAAAAAATATTGCACCGGCAGCGGATTCTATCCGTGGTTCTTTCGTGAACGCTTTCCATTTCACCATGGTAGACTATAAGTATCTTCCTTGGCTGATAGTGTAAGATAGATTTCTCCCAACCCGAGCGCACTGACTACTGAGTATGTCTTTTTGTGGAAAAGAGGTTAACCGAGTATCTGCAGAACACCCTGCGCGAGGGTTGGGATGAACCTATCGTACACGAGCGACCATGGTAGATGATTTTTCTCCCTTTTAAGTTAAACAAAAGATGGTAAATATATGTAATTTTCTCTGGAACTCTTTTGTGCGTAGTTACAAAAGGTTGTTTCATACGGGTACCCGTGGGCAAAATAAGTATTTCCAGCACGGCGAAAAAATAGTTGGATCTTCTTATCTGGTGTGGGAGAAATACGCCTTCCCATGGTTCTGTGTAGAATACATACACTAATTTTAATCGTGGCAGAATGTGTCAACATAGCAGAAAATAAGTTGATTTATGTGTGTTTGAACAGGTTAAGTGATCATACTTATAAGTATACAAAATAAGTATCTTCTTTTTTGTCGACTATGTTTGCTATCAGACAAGAAAGTTAAGAAGCGTCAAAAAGAGGCCTTATGCAGCCAGTTATTTGTTTCTTGGTGCATTAAAGTAAATAAATATATTGGCTTAAACCTGAGAGTAAGACTTTAAGCTGCACTCTCACAGATTTAGCGTTTTGACAACTTTTTTTTGTCTTGGAATGAGCCATTTTTGCGTAAATATTTGCAAACCAGTGATATAAGACTGCTGACAAAAGATCAGATGGCAGATTTCCACATCTCTGTTCGAAAGTTGTCGTTTTATGGCTAAAAGCGTTACTAACGGTTTAAGAAAATGCATAAAACATCAGTTTTTGAAATTAAATATGAAAATCTGCGCTCTGAGTTTTTGTCAGCAGTCTTATATTACTGGTTTCCATGCATTTTCGCATACATTTGTTCGTTCGAAGACAAATATATAAATGTTGTCAAAACGGTTAATCTGTGAGAGTGCAGCTTGAATGCAATACAAATGCAAATCGTTTACTAGTATTACGAATCAATATCAGTTATTTGTCCTTGAAAGGGGTTCAAGCGAAATGCTTGTGACAATAAAACCATCTACAATTACAATTACGATGCCAATATAAAGCTCCTTGTGAATTGATCATTTATACCCTTGTGAATCGATCCCACTATAGCAGGCGCGGGACAATATCAATACCTATCATATTTGATATGAAAACAAAAATATACATCTTGTTAAGAAATATCATATTATCATTGTTCATTTGAAATTTCAAAGTCGGCTAAAGAATAGAGGTGGTCTATTCTAGTTGAAACATATTTTTTATTCAAGTCAAAGAAATACAAAAATGAATGCACAATGTTCTGATAAATAATGTAATAGATCGGAAGACAAGCTTTTTAAATTCTTGTTTAAGTTTAATTTGCATTTAGCTTTCCACTATTAAATTGTGTTCAACCCTTTTCTACTTACAATTGATCTGACCTCATATTGATAAAGGAAAGGAAATGTGCCGGGAACTTCAAAGGAACCTGGAAGCAAAAAAAATAAAAGACTTTGTTTGAATAGAAAAGAACATTGAGGTCGCCGTAAACATACTTTTCCTGCTATACCTTAACTGTAGGCTTGTGTGCAAGTGAAACATTCACTTTTGACATCTTCAAATAAAGATAGTATTCATTAGCGGCTCCAGAGGGGAGGGGGCGAACCCGGTGCCCCACTTAATTAGTCCGAGTTTTCTTTTTATTTCAATTTAGGAGAAAAGAATATTAAAATACCCCAAAATGCATCATTTCGGAAAATAAGTTGTTATTTTTTGTCAAGGTGGAGAGCCCCAAATACCATTGCCAACTATCTAAACCAAATTAACTTCGGTTCTGAGGGAGGGGCGCAAGTCAATAGGTCACGACCCTAAGTTACGACCCCTCTAACGTACAATCCTGGATCCGCCCCTTATAGTTTCAATGTTATAACAAGACATCGCGGGAAGAGGAAAAAAGATTAAACGTGACAGGAAAGATCTTATAACAAAAGAAATTCGTGACTGAAAAACTTAAAGAACACGAAACTGAAAGGTTATAATCTTGTGACGTTAGTGTCTGTTGGTTTTTCATCCTTGTTCAGTTAAACATGTTCATTCAGGGGCGTAGTTTGACGAGGAATAAAGTGTTTTATGTGTAGCTTATATGTCGGTATATATATGGGTGAATCGAGCCCTGTGTTATGTTTCGTTCAGCTAGATTGCTGAAGGTGCATTTTGGCTTAAAGTGACAATCGTATTTAAAATGAATTCCTACACATGTATAACAAACATAAATTTTGAGTGATAAACATCGAACCACTTACTTGATAAGGCTTTTATGGAAAATATTAATTACATATATCAATATTATAACCGTCTATCTAATACCAGGAAACGGACAAATATCAAATGACTGGTGGGTCCTAAAAGATTTACAGTGGTCAGTTTTCGACTCATAAGGTAGAAATAACGTGTTATCTGCAACTTTTTTTTAAACTAAACATGTTACTCTTCATAAAACCAATTTTTTTTATATTTATGCATCTTTTTCGGAAAATTAAGACAACAATTGTTGTATATCTTTTTTGGGAGTAAGAGTGCATCTAAAGGTACACCGATGTCCTTATATTTTACTTAAGAACATTAAATTTATACGTCTGTTGTTATTTTATTTGACGATTTATGGGAAAGAAATGGTAGGCCCATGGCCGATGGGAAGCTACGCCCCTGTCACTGTACACGCTTTCACTCCTGTTATCGTGTCTGCGGTTTCCACTGTAACAATAAAAGCTCTAATAAAAAAAGTTCATGAGATGGAAATGTTCCTAAAACATGAGACTTTGAAAGGTTTCAACTTAAAGACCCTGATTGTACAATGCCATTAGCGTGCCTAAATATAGTCGTTTTTAATTAAGAAGATGTCTCAATTTTGCTGCGGTACTAGAAAGCACTTTCTTGAACAGGCGCGTGCTATGTCAATGTCTTAAACAATAATTGCAAAAGAAGATATTTTAACGAAACTTCAAAGAAAATAAATAAGTGTTATTCTCGTTTAACCAGCACGAAGCTGAACCACACTTTTCTTTCTGTATGTTGTGTATATAAACATTAAATATACATTTGTTAAAGTGACCTTATTACTATAGAATTGTTAATGTGGATATAAAAATTAGTTTGTCTCTCATCTTGTTACTGTAAGAAGTGCATGATTGGTACAATTCAGGACAAATATTAAACAATTTAAATCCGAAACAGGATAATAATAATCGATCAGGAGGAAGTTAAGCTCAATGTCTGTTTGTTTCTGAATAATGTGCAATGTGTTGTTCATTAGCGGATCCGGAGGGGGGGGGCGCAATCGGCACAAGCCCCCCTTCCCCCGAATATTAACTAAATTGTCCAAGTTTTTATATCAATATAGGAGAAAAAAATGTAATAAAGTACGCCCAAAATGCACCATAACATACATTCAATTGTTAAGATTTCCACTAAGGAATACTCCCAAACACCCCTCCCAATACTTTAAAAGAAATAAATTTCGGTGCTGAGGGAGGGGCGCAGGTTAAAAGGTTGCCCCCATGAGTTACGCCCCCTCTAACGTCGACTCCAGGTACCGCCCCTGTTGTTTATATTATTCAAAATGATATATGGCCATTACTGCTGACACATATTAAAAGGGCAGTGCAAAATGTTTCATCATAGTAATGGTGTCTATGTGTTTAACAAAAACTGTGTTAAGCATAAATGTTATGAGCCATGTTTTAGAACATGAAAACCCTGTTAACCCTGGGAAGACAAATCGATTACATCCCACAATGCATGATGTGTTTCCGTTCACGATCTAATGAAATGTCGGTGAAACGTGAAGTTGGTGATTTTTTCAAGTGCATAGTTAAAATTTAAGATCCTATTTTTTCTGATATATCTGCACGCGCCGCGAACAAGATTTCCTAATTAGATAATGCATGTACAGGTCTTTAAAATCTGATGAGCTCGGCTTGTCTTCTGAGGATTTTAACATCACGAACATGTCTGCGACTTTATATCATGGTGTTAAGAGGGAGACGTGTACACATTGTGTGATTTATGTTTTGAACCAAGCAAAAAAGAAAAAAAAGATACATCACGGATACATTATGATTTCCTTATTTAAAGCTACACTTTCACAGACTGATTTTTTGACATCTTTATTATGTTTTGTCTTGGAATGAGCCATTTTGGCATCTGTTCTATTGTGAGTTATCTTATATGACTAAATTGAAAGCACTGATGACACAGTGAGCTGATTCTGAGACAAAAAATAAAAAGGTAAAAACTGTCAATTTGTGCTTTAATGCATTTCTCTAAAGTTGGTTTCTATTTTGGTTCTTTCGAGATGAAATAATATAAGATTGTATGTGAAAAGACCAATAATTAATATTGTCAAAATAATACAAAAGGAGACAATAATATGTGTCAAGGACTTTTGGTGATGTCAAACAATAAATTGTCTTTGTAATTTGTTCTGAAAAGTTAACAAGTCCATTATTTAGCCTTCTATAACATTTAAACTGCTTACGTGACGTCCAGAAGTTTTCTCGATATTAGAAATCTCACTTGGGTATTGAACAGTGCAACATAAAACTGAATATACGAGCGTTGGGTTGATTAATAAAACCTACATGACCTATATGTTCTCAGTCAAAATATTGCCACATAACAACGACCTTGACCTTGGATTTGTTCCAAGATAGAAAAGTTAACTTGCTTTTCCCATTCTAGTAATTACAATGCTCATATCAGATTAATCTCATCGATTTATACTTTGTCTTATATTTTGACCATTTCGTTTATATGCTATTAATTTATAATACATGATATCTTATCCGGTAAAAGTTTATACCAACATAAAATAATGCATTGATTACGGAATTAAATTAATAATTCCAAGCTATTTAGGTGGGTTGAACAGTCATAGTTAAAGCGCGACTTATCCTCATACCAATCCAATGATTAGTCGGTCAGAGGGCACGTTGCAAATCTGCATCCATTCTCAATTTCTCTTCAGAGTTACTTGCATATTTTAGGCAGAATATGTACCACTTAGATTATATTATTATTTTCTAGCAATGGCATACACATATCTCTTTATACCGATGGAACTTATTGATTTATGTTTTTATTGATTTATTAATCCTCTTGAATATTCAAGCAAAATATGCTTCAATTATAATTTCATTTACATGTACGCACATGGATGGTCAGTTTCAACAGTAATATCTGGATGAAACTGAAACGGCGTGAAACGGTATATTTTTCATATTCTCAGAAGAGGTTTGTGTATGACACATTTTAAAAGGGTGTCATATGTTTTTTCAGAAGACGCAACGGTTGCTTGAATGACATATTTTTTTTAACTTTCTTGGAAAATTAAACTGTAGTTCATTATATAATTTTCATGTCATCACTGTCAAGGTCTAATTTAAAAATCATTTTTTTCTATGGTGATGCAGACGATTTCTTGGGTTTGTATTTTGTAAATGAATTGGTTGTTAGTTTAGAATTTACTATAATTACCGAATATACTTGCTAATGTTATGTATCTTATGAAACTATTTCCTTGTTGTTAGACTACACAATTTACACCATCAGCCTCTAATAAATCTATTCATGAGTCAGCCTTTTACGTAATTTAAATTTGCATACAGTTTTGAAAGTATATTATATAAGTTGGTTACTTGGGTTATTTGGCATCGCCTTGTCATCTTGATATTCAAAAATATGACCCCAGAGAGGAATGAATGCCAATGAATTACTTCAGAGGCAATCAGGTTAAAGCTTTATTTGCCCCCAGCTGGTCTTTATTACTACATGGATGCTTATGATAAGTTTCTTTTGCCAATTTTATGAAAATATTGTCCTTCATCAAGCAATATATTTTCCAATTTCAGACGTATTTGTTTGTGTCAGCCAAATGCAACTCTGTAGTTATACCATTGAGGTTTTTTAAAAGATAACACAAAAAAATAAAGTAGTGTTATACAAACAGATGGTAATGACATCTTAATTGCTTTAGTAGAACAAACAAATCCAATGTTCGTGCAGAGCACAATACAAACGCCATATGAACACTTTGGATTTCAAATAAATAAAAAATAGACGCTTTCAACAAACTAGGTATTTATAGTGAATTTTTAAGAATTCGCTAATAATTCTGTTATCATGTGAAGGACATCTGTTGTACAATTATATGATTATATATTTTCTAGAAGTTTCCGGGACCAATCATAGACAATACGAAATACTCTAATATTGCAATGTCGTCTGCCCGTCTTGTTAACGAAAAGATCTGAAGCTCAAGTTTAAAAAAACCTAAGTACACTTGATTTATATTCAAGTCTACTTCCAATCAATGAGTTTTGAAACAGTGTTCAAATCATATTATTGTTCTGCCTGTTATCTCTATAATGCTCAAGGTACTACATTACAACACTTTCATTGCAAATAAAGAGGTCAATTTTTTACCATTGACGTATTTCATGACCTGGATTCAGTATTTATTGCGGTTGGAATATTTGTTACAGGGGCATAAGCTTACTCCAGTGAAGAATGAATAACACTAAACCGCTTTGAAAAAGAAATCATGGAGCCACTGTTTCCATAAAACTCCACTCAACTTAAATGATAAGAAAGTAATATAGAGATGATACAACGCATTGCGTTAAGATGGCCGCTGGTCTTCAAAACAAATGTTGATTCTTTGTTCAGGATACATTTGTTGATTTGATACACTCAAAACGAGGGTTTTTTTTAAATATTTTGTTCTTTGGGGACGGTACATTTTTGAAATAAAGGGTAGTATACAGGTGGCCATTTTGATTAATCCTGGATGAAAACTGCTTATGTAGGTCAACAAATATCTACCCAAATGGCTTACTGTATGGAAAGACAATTTAGCTGTAATGCAGTATGGAATGAATAGGCTGTT
Organism: Mya arenaria; assembly: GCF_026914265.1. Classification (NCBI taxonomy): domain Eukaryota; kingdom Metazoa; phylum Mollusca; class Bivalvia; order Myida; family Myidae; genus Mya; species Mya arenaria. The sequence continues at coordinate 10,559,235 of NC_069123.1, read as the reverse complement.
TACCATCGTCATGGTTAATTACCATTGTCATATATTTGTACAAGAAATAATAAAACACTTACCTTTATACATCCAAGACGGCGGCTATTTGTTAACAATTTGAATAGTACAGTGCAAGTCAATTATCCGCCCTGTTAAAATAGAAGGCAGACATAAACCGTGCATCAATAGTACAATTATTGATCCATTTACCCATCAGAGCATCGTCGGAAACGAAGTTAATCACTGTGTTTCACTTTTATACTATTATTAATACCAACAGTTACATTACAGGTTCTTGATCATGTGACTTGATCAAACATAATGCCGCACAGAAAGGTATCTGTTTGTAATGTTATCATTCCTGACTAATACAATCAATTTAAACACAATGGAGGGGGGGGGGTAATAAAGTAATACTTATATTCAACAAAAAAATAATCATTAAGTTATGTAGTGCTAATACAATGGAGACTACAAGTGGCCCAGTGGCCTCAACTTTTACCAAGAAGGCACAAGGAACAATGCTGAACAATCACTTACGAGAGATCCATAACGCCACAAAACAAGAAACATTTTAAATTATCGTTATAAGTACATTTTGGGGTAACCGCCTTTGCACGGTTAATAACTAATTAACCCAGAAATTTTGCCAGATGAATGTTAATTATTAATTTAGTTCTCGAGTAGCAAAACGATTTGTACATACACTATGTCTATTAAAACTGAACCAAATAAGAATGGAAAAATACTTTGAATCCAGTTAAAGAAACCAGACAGATGTCTCCAGGCAATGCCATTTAAAACGTATCCAGTTATATAAACTGTAAACATTAAAAAAAAAATGAAAAAAAATGTTCTTTTTACAAAGAAAAGGCCAGTGAGAAAAGTATAAGTGTATTTGTTTTAACTAAAACAAGAGCTGTCACAGTATGTGACGAATGCCCCCGAATGTGACATTGACCTATGAACAAGGTCAGTACATGAAAAGTTGATCTTGCCTTTACGTGTCAAATACATATGTCAAGTTATCTTAAATTGCCTCTGAACATAAAAAATACCACCCATACTTGACAAACCTTACACTCTAATGTCCTCATATTCAGCATTCCATTATGAATAAACACCTAAGTGTATATTTCACCTTAGAGGTAGGGACATGGGTCTTGCACATAACACGTCGTCTTGGTATGTCAAACACATGTGGCAAGTTATTTTAAAATCTGTCCATACAAGAAAAAGTTACAGCCCGGACACGACAACCTATACTCTATGTCCTTATGTGCAGCATTCCATTGTGAATAGACACCTTCCATTGTGAATAGACACCTAAGTGTGACCTTGACCTTAGAGGTAGGGACACGGGTCTTGCACGCGAAACGTCGTCTTGATTTGTCGAACACATGTGGAAAGTTATTTTAAAATCTGTCCATACCAGAGAAAGTTACAGCCCGGACACGACAACCTATACTCTATGTACTTATATGCAGCATTCCATTGTGAATAGGCACCTAAGTGTGACCTTAACCTTAGAGGTAGGGACACTGGTCTTGCACGCGACACGTCGTCTTGGTATGTGAAACACATGTGGCAAGTTATTTTAAAATCTGTCCATACAAGAGAAAGTTACAGCCTGGACACGACATCTATACTCTATGGCTTTTTATGTGCAGCATTCCATTGTGAATAAACACCAAGGGTGACTTTGACCTTAGAGGAAGAGACACGGATCTTGCACGCGACACGTCTTCTTGGTATGTCAAACACATGTGGCAAGTTCTTTTAAAATCTGTCCATACAAGAAAAGTTACAGCCCGGACACGACAACCTATACTCTATGTCCTTATATGCAGCATTCCATCGTGAATATACACCTAAGTGTGACCTTGACCTTAGAGGGAGGGACATGGGTCTTGCACGCGACACGTCGTCTTGGTATGTCAAACTTATGTGGCAAGTTATTTTAAAATTTGTCCATAAAAGAGAAAGTTACAACAAGGACACGAGTTATTGAGCTGGACACATGGACGGACGGACGGACGGTGTGATTTTAATATGCCCACCTTCGGGGGCATAAAAAGCCATGCAGATTTCTGTGCAATTCTACGACGACGTTATGTAACAGCCAAAAGCCTGACTTCTGTTAGTGCAGACCCATAAGATATACACTGGGTTTAATTTGTGCAAAGGAGCAAAAACAGGTTTTGTAAATTAAATTATGCACTCTGTGCACTCAATTTCTTGTTTTCTGGAAAAAACAGTCTGCTGCATTAAAGAGCGGCTTTATACCGAGGGTGTAAATTTTCTGTAAATTACAAGTCCTGTTTGTATTGAGAAATGGGAAAACAAACACCAAACCCGACCTTGGCGTCATGGTAGAGACAATTAAATAGTTCCTGATCCGCAGTCGGACAAGAAGCTAGACAACAACATGAAAAACGATGTTTGTCACTATATGTTTTTGTTTGTTTTGTAATATTTTCTCACTGAATCATGATGATGATTTGATAAAATGAAGAGGAATATATAACATAAGGATAACCTCTTTCTCGTTATATCTGAACAATTATAACAAAATAAAAGAGAGAAAAAAACATTACCTGATATAAAATAAAACAAAATGTGTGACACGAACCTTTTCGAAAGTTATTATGAACATAGGAATTAGGCGATTTAAAACATTCTTAGATAAGAGACGTTATAATAACCGCGTCATAGTCCATACTTAACATGGCATGTGCACATGAGCTTTTGCTGGTCAAAGCTTACCAAAGCATACAGTATTCCATATAATTATATGTCACAGAAGCTTGCACGTTCGCGTCAAATGAAAAATACATTAGAGTTTCAATAATGAATAACAATGGTAATCCCGAATGATGTTATTGCTGAGGAAATATCATTTTTACTAACAAAACGTTCATTGTAAATACGTTGTTTAAGGACAAAAGATCCTCATTGCTTTATGTGTGTATGGGTTTTCTATTTCGCAACTAAGATTACTCCTGGCTTTACTATTATACCTCCAAATATATCGAGGACATTGCTTTTTTCATAACATGCAAAATTCGATTTTTTTATAATTCTAACGATTGTTAATGCGTATCATTCCATTTTTTTCTTACAATCTCGACTTCTTTCACACAATGAAATTAATTTGGATTTGTAAAGAATGTGTTTTTTGTTCGTTTTATTAACAATAAAGACGTCAGCGACCCTTATGTTTAAAGGGAATTAAGTGCCTCGTCTCTTATAGCGACCTTATGCTTTTGGAGTTCTATTCTGATAATTCAGAGTTTACCATCTGCAAAATAACGAGCGACCGACCAACCGACTGTATGATGGCTCCAATACAATAACAATTACGATGGCAATTTCCTCCAGCTGAATTGATGTTATAAACCTACAAATGAAATGAGTCCAGTATCAAATCATATTTTTATATTCAATATCAAATGAAATCGTGAAAAATATTTATTTAGTTGAGTTATATACCAAGAATGTCACAATAGAAGAGAAAATTGAGGTCACCGTAAATTACTTTTTCTGCATAGCCAACTGAATTGGAAATATTCAAACAGTTTTTCGGGAACACAAAATTTCGATTCCTGGACACAATTCAATGCTTGGTTGCAATGCTCTGTAGTTTCCATATTGTAAAAAGCAAGGGGAAAATGGTTTAGCAAGTTTATTGTCTTTACCTGTATAAAAACATCGATACTAAGAGCCTTTTTCTTAATACAGAGAGGTAAAAAAATGAATAATAATACCAACAAATTTAAATTGCATTGACCCCTACGGCATGGTTTAATAATAAAAATCCAGTGGGCCGATCACAACGACAATATATAACACTGAATGACTTAAACAATTCAATGAATTATATTTAAAAAAATCTAATTATTTTACTTACAAAACGAAAATTTTATTTGCAAATTGTATGAAAAAAAAATAAACGCAAGAAAAGTAATCTTGCGCTTTTTCCTACAGTTACCAAATATACAATAGTTTGCGAAACGCTCATTTAAAAGGCTTAAATATAGAGAAGTTCGATTCCATTGTTTTGAATTGAATATGTTAAAATGTTTTACCACTAACTAGAAATAATATACAACAGTCTTCGAAGATATTAACTTTTACATAGAACGTTTTGTTATTAGAAAATGACTGTCATTTTAAATTAATTCAAACGCAGTTATTATTTATATACATTTAAATAAAGTCGCACTAGTTTTAAAGATAAAACAAAGGATTTCTGTACATAATATCACAGTTATATTAAGGCATTATTACGCAAAATAAGCTACACAGGTACGAAAAATTCTTACTTTTTGAAATTCAATTAACTTTGTTAGATGTAATCTTAGAAGATATTTTCATGAATGTGCTTAAATATTCGCTGAATTAAAAGGATTTATCTGTTTTAAAAAGATTACTTTAACGGACCGAAAATGGTCATTATCCGCAGAAGTTTTGATGCGGTATAAACATGCTTCATATAATACGAATAATCATACAAAGGAATCATCGCTAGAAGAAAATGCTTCAACACAGAATAATAAAATAGTTCACTATTCTGTGTAATGCACATGAAATATTAAAAGAAATACAACAATAAATCTCGCACGGTCATGTGATATATCACAGAAAACAAAACAAAAATGTAATTTGGTGCAAAAGTGATATGGACATTTGAAACAAATGTGTCAATAAAATGCTTTATAGTACAAGTCACATAAAACAAAAGTCTTGGTCTTCAACTGAATGAGATGCGATTAAAATTCTATACTATTTATGAATAATATAGCTATTTATATATTCAGAGCTTTAAAAAGTCACAGCCGTCACAGCTATATGTCGGCGTTATAGTTCTTTTAAGAATAATGTGGCCTGCGTAAGTCCATGGGCCTTTCATTGATTGTGATCAAACAAACATGCGAGTGTTTTACTTTCATGCGACCCTTTGTCGTTCTTCCATAACGTTAGTATACATAAATGAATCACAAAGTGATATTCCTTTCCTTCCTGAGGTGTTTTCTACTAATGCCGTTATTGAATCTAGTTTTCTTTTTGTCAAGTCCTTTCTCTATCATACAACCAAAAATGCTCGTGCCAAAATCACCGTTTCAAAAATATAAAATAACACATCTAGCACTGTCTTTTATGAAATTGTTCCCAAAACAAGACTGTAAATCACAACCCATTTAAACATTGTCAAACCATGTTGTAAATTTTCCACACATAAACGTTATACCAACACTAGTGCTTCGTAGTTATATCACATATTCATTCAACTGTTGGTTAACTGCATATAGATCACAATGTGAGTGTAGTGATTCTGTTTGCTCGCTGAATGTGTCTTTACTAACTCGGAGGCGAGAAATAAGTCCAACTTCCCCATGGACCATTCAACCATTCAGAGCAGGCCACACTTGAACTTATGTCAGCTGTGCGACTTGACGGTCTCTCTCTGGTCGGGATCACTCTCTGCCTTGTTGATTTGTTGCACCAGTTTCTCCCAGTTATCTCTATTATGCTGGCAGCCGTCAAGCAGGGGTCTCAGGTCTGGCTGGAGCTTGGCCATAGCCTGTTAAGGGGAATGGGATAGATTAAGATTGTCTAGAACGTTATACTTCGTTTTTGGTATGACCATCGAATATCAAAGACAAAGAGCTATAGTTAATTTACAAAATCTATTGTAAAAGTGTTCTGTTTATAATTATTATATTATTATCACTATTATTATCACTATTATTATTATTATTATTATTATTACTAGCAGTAGTAGTAGTAGTAGCAGTAGTAGTAGTAGTAGTAGTAGTAGTAGTAGTAGTAGTAGTAGTAGTAGTAGTAGTAGACGTAGTAGTAGAAGTAGTAGTTGAAGTAGTAGTAGTAGTAGTAGTAGTAGTAGTAGTAGCAGTAGCAGTAGTAGTAGTACTTTATTATTATTATTATTATTATTATTATTATTATTATTATTATTATCAACATTTTACTATTAGTGTTTATAAATATTTTTTAGCAACTAGCAGCTTAATACCACAACGATACCAAATAGTTTAAAGATAATACCTTATAAATAGGCAAACAAATGGTGTCGATGAAATTAACCTGCATCACCGGAAGTTTGTCCTTCTTGTCTCGGTCCATCATTTCCTGAAAACATCGTGATTTATGTGATGTTCTTAACCTCGAAACATGCATAAAATCCCCATAATCCAGTGTAGGGACAATCTACAAATTTTATTCCAATGATTCCAAGAATATATTTAACATCGATTTTGATCAGAAACTGTAGAGGGTTGATATGTGAAATAGTATACATTCTTGAAAGCTGATCCATTTCCATGACAAGCTATTGTGGATACAAACTTTCGTTTAAATAGCTGACGGTTTAAGACATATATATTGAAAGCCCTTCTTTTTACTTCTAAGTTGATACATCCGAATATCAACGGGACAATACCATTAGCAATCATTATGCAAGGTGTATCACAAAAGCGTAAAATCATAAAAAAAATCATTCGGTAACCCGTACTTCAAAATTTCAGAGAAAAAAATCTGTATTCCTGGAATTGCATTTTTTGGTCACGATTTACACAATGCTCTGCCCCATATTACACGCATATAAGCTGTGATTAATTCTTTCACCTATTTGATCACCATATATTGCCAATCATTTCTTCCTTTTCAAAAATGTACATAAAATGACGATATCACAAACAATAAGTCTCATTACCTAATACCAACTCAAAGGATAATATCCATAAATTCGATGCAAGAACATGGCAATTATTCTTATAATAAACCGAAATGCATGACAATTAGAAACTATCATTGACTTAGGCACATCGAGGTTACTTACGATAGGTTTTATCTTCAGTTGGGTCTTTTCCAAGTCGCCCTGTTCAAAAAACTCGCTGGCAATCAAATCGGCCACCTAAAATAAATGATTTTCTTAAAACAATGCGGTATAACACTTTCGTCAATCTAAACCTGACCCCGTTTACCATTTAAGATACTTCCGTCAATCTTAACCTGACATATCTACCATTTTATTCAATTTCGGATCCCGGGAAAGGTCTTATCGTGGTCTATGGTTAAAGCTACTTCAATCAAATTTTCTTTTATTGTCTTACCAGAAAACATTTTTATAAAAACGTGATGTATGTATTCAGAATGTAAAGTAACCTTGTCCAGTTGTAGTTTGGCATTTGGAAACTCCTTTGAACGGGATCGCGATAAAAAGAAATATTTGTATCTTTGTAAGTATATGACTGAAGATGTACTCTAGCATTTCGTCGAAAAAAAAATGTTTAAAAACCCAGATTGTCACAGGTGAATTCAAATGACATTGATAAATGTGTGTTTTAAAAATATACAAATAAATACCACGCTATTAAAGAAGCTTTGATAATAAAATCATTGTATTAAAGATCAAATTTTGTCAAATTGCGATTTTAATATCCAATGAAATTGAAAGATGAACTGTAATTCTGAGCAACATAATATCAAAATAAGATTTTAATGCTATTTTTTCAATATAAATCACGGAAAATATTCTTTGTTCAATGATAAAACATTTATTTAGGCGAAATATCAAGTATAACCAAATCAGTAAGGCAAAATGCTATCATTGACATTATTTTTGCTTTAGAAAGAAGCATAAAATGTTATGATAACTTGGTTGATTGCTTAAGCACCTCTAGAAATAAAGGAAATCAAACTGCATATGACAAAATAAACTTTCAAAAACACAAACTAAAATGTATCCATTACACGTTTTGCTTCAGTTAGATTGCTTAGCTTCAACCTTTCTATAAAAAATACACCAACATTATCCTTTACCCTTTTTTGCACCTCCCAGGGTTTGGCGATTGCGGACACATCGGAGGCGGTCATGAGCATAGCACGAAGGAGGTCGCGATGTTCCTCCGTGTCTAGGTCCATACCATTACCCTCTATCAGTTGGAAAAACTCCCCACGATGTCTGAAGGGGAGATAAGATATTTCGATACAACTGGGGGAATGTCTGAAAATGACCTTAGATATATCAAATAAAAATTAAATTAGAAAATGTATTTTAAAACAAATCAAGGGTTGTCTGAAGATGAGACAAAATATATTGAAAAAAATGAAGAAAAGCAATCAGGAATGTTCAGACAAAAGCAAATGTCTTCAATATTACGGTGTAGAGGATAAATCCACTCTACAATTTCAAGGTTATTCAAAAAAATGAGTTCGCTGAGCACGGCAAATTTGCTTCATAATCAACTAATTTTACTGAACTAGACGTCAGGAGATTACAACACACTTAAAGTACAGTGCGGGTTTGGTTCGGTACAAAGTGTACCTTAAATCAACCCAGACAATGTGAAACTGTCCTGCACACTTCTGCACTAACAATACCAGGAATGGCAAATTAGCTTCGCTACGATAATATAATCTACTTCTACTAAACTAGACGCGTTGGCAACGTACTTGAAGTAGAGGGCGAGGTCGGTTGATAGAATTGCACACTCGAGTAGACCGATAACATTCTCGTACTCTTCCTGAGGCAACCCAGAAAGAATCTCGTTACCCTGGAAAGTATTGAGGGTTTGTTTTAATGATATTTACTGCGATAAATCATTTTTTCTTATCATATTTAAGACAGAGTGTCTAATACGATTGTCTGATGATCTCTGAATATAATTATTTTAAGAACTGGAAAGAGATTTGCAAAACGGAATTAGGTTGGTATCTTAAAATGCACATATGACATCTTAAGAAACGTCTAGACAAATGGAAATAATTTAGTATTTGTTAAAAGTACCTCCCTGCTATTAAAAGTACTACTTCATAATGTACAATACACAGGTGTTTACACTGATATTTATACCTCCGTGCTTAATATCATGATACACTGGTCAAAGTGGTGATGTTCCATCGTCGAGGTAGAATACAGCTCCGCCAGAGGCGACATAGCTCTGAAATAATAGGACAGTAATGGATCAAGTAAATATGGTACATCAACTCTACAACTTAATTTAATAAGGTATAAGCGAGCCAAGGGAAATGATCATACAAGATAGTCGGCTTTGCTTACAACACCAGATAGCAATTAACGCGGTGTTCCTCCATCTTTTCACATCTCTTGTTTGACACTCTAAGTTCAAAATCATATCGTTACTTAAAATACTAGAAAAGCGTGAGGTAACACGCAGATTAAGTAGTCGGTTTGTATTATATATAATTAAAGAAAGGACGGATTGGATTATTTTTTTTAATTTATATTCCAAAGACCACCGTGTCAATACACTGATTGATACTGTTCTACACAGTTTACTACGTATAGTGTAATACCATACAAAACCTACTTGATTTGGAACTGGTTGTTGGTGCCCCGATGGTCAAGGTCGTGACACAAGCATCCCACAATCAGGGCGAACACCTCCATGTCGTTCATATACCGGCCCAGTTGACCTTTCTGTAAGTAAAGGATTAAAAATACATTTCGATGCCAATATGCCAATATGGGCAAACATCTTGACGTCAATCATTTACCAGCAAAGTGGAAGTTTCTGTAAGCAAACGATCGGTGAAGCATTTGTAAGAAGATATAAGCTTACATCTTGACGTTAATCATTACTGAGATAGTTGACCTTTCGTTGTTTGCATGCTGTGACAGATGTAAAAAAGACAAACAACTTGACGACATTCATATACCGAACTAGTTGACATATGTGTGAACAGAGAAATTCTATAGCAAATAAAAGAATTTATGGTTACAGCTTGGCGTCAATCATATATGTTGACATTTCTGTAAACAAAGAAAAACAGATATATGAAATAAGTCAAAGCTTAACGTCATTCGAAAAACGAGTTAGTTGACTTCTGTAAACAAATAAATGTTGAAACGTTTATATAACATCTTTACATCAATCTTAGTTTAATTTTCTGTCAGTAATGGCGAGGAACACATAAATATTGTTGAAACGTTTGTTAGAATATAGGAGTGCGTATACCGAGCCAGCATGACTTTCTGTAATAAATTGATAGGAACACATACATATTGATGTTACACATGCATCATTGTATACAATATTGTAAGTAAATGGTATTATACTGCTAGATAGGTAACCATTGTAGATCACGTTTCTTAAGTAACATACATCGGCAAACACCCAAAAACATATCTGATGGGAAAAGGGCGATTTGATGATTTTTAAAATCTCTTTTGGGTTCAGTTGATGCTTCTCAGAATTGCAAGCGTCCATGCAAGCTTCTATTAACGGTTCCGCAACATTAAAATTTGTCGATCCGCGATTTTCCAGAAAGCATACGTAATAAATGCATGTTTAATCTTGTTTTTGTGCGCCAAATGAGCCGAACACGGAGTCACTTTAATTATTATTGTACGAAGATTGCCAAATATATAAAAAAAACATCTATAATAAAGCAGACCACTTTTGACACAAATGAAGTAAGCGTTATAATTGAGCCGCAAGAGACAGCGTTACAAAGAAATATTAAAAGCTATTACTTCGATTTAAAAATTGTTTGCACATCCAAAAAGGTATCAGATATTTAACTCGGAAAACGTTATATATTGAGTAAACAAAAGTCCGCATTTGGCATGGTTTTCGCAGACAAAGTCATTTTTAATAAATTTACTATTATTCATGTAAAATAGAAAATGTTATAAAGTAACTGTAATTTACCTTCAGACAACAGAACATAGTTTGTGCGACGTTGAAGGCGTGACGCCAGTTGTGATACGTCACGTTGCGGTAATTCTTTTTGACGGAAAGCAGCCAGCGGCACAGCGTCTAAAAAGAGTGAACAATATTGCGATAAATAGTCGTAAACAAACAAAGATTTCTACGTTGTCGTATAGGAGTATAGTTGTGATTATGTTCGTCCCGAATGTGTTTCCTTTCTAGAAACCAAGCTTAGTAAATCCAGTCAACTTCAATGTTGAAGAAATTCGGCCTTAAAAAAGGCAAATCTCTGAGTACTTTAAAAAATTTGGGGTGAATTACTTTTAAATTTCTGGGTTAAATTCCTTTGAAATTTCTGGGGTAAATAAAACGTTAACGGTTCTAAATACAACTGACTTATTGGCCCCATTAAACTGGCGTGATGAATCAATCAACGCTCGAAGCCATATGCAGAGACAAGATAACTTATTACTTGGTATTACTATTACCAAGGTGACAGGTTTTCATTCAAACTGGGGAAAACTGATTTAATTTCCTGAACACGGGAAGCGAGGTTCTGTCAGAGATTGATATATAACTGAAGGAGAGCGCTTCTAGTCGTATTTAGATTTTTTAAGAGTGATTATCCCATTTTGATAGATATGGCTAAAATCAAGGCTTTGTGAAAAATACACACATCCATTTGTCAGAATGATTGTTTTGCTTAACTGAAAATAAGCACTAACAGAATTATCTTACCTATTAATCTGGCATGAATAAAAAAAGTATACGTTCTTGTCAGCATGCAATGAACATTTCAGTATCAAACTTTCGCCATAACATAGCTCTTACATCATCGTTGGAATACAAAACCAATTTTAAAATAAAACCTAAAAATTTAATAATACTAATGTTGATAAGCTTACATAATTTTATAACATTATTTCGTACAGGTACGGAAATGACATCAAGTACATTCGAATCTCATTTCAACTATTGTAAGTTAAACTTGTTTCAGAGATTTTCGAGAGAACCGCTTTTCGTATCGAATCAGAAGGTTTCCGTAAAATAATAGTATCATCATTTTCAGTTTAGTCACGCCGAAAAACCTATTGTAGCAAAGAATACCAAAACAAACATAATTATTTATTTCATACCAAAAATGACACTCAATGTCCATGCTTTTTGTAATCATTTCATTTGCCTGTTTGTACTTCAAGCAGTTTCTTCTTCGCCGTCAATGTCTTCGGTTTCCCTTTTTATGGTACTTATGCAATGTTTCCGCGTAAATTTAATCCTACTTAAACCAAATGATCATGATGACCTCAAAATTACCCTCATCTTAAGTGCACTGATGTTGACGTTAAACATTGACGTTGGCGCTCTAACTTAAGAATAAATCGTAATGTGTCTCTACCTCATAATTGATCCTGAACTTGTCCAGAAGGTCAAGGTCAACGAACATGCGGACACTGGCCTTGAGCGTGTCATCATCATCCAGCCCGGCGTCGTTAAACCCGTACTCCAGCAGCCGGTAGTCTGTCGTCGTAGGTATCACAGCGTTCTGTGAGGAGTTAAATAAGAACACGTGAAGTTATACATTATTTATACATGTGTAACTGAAGCTGAAGCTTGTTAAACCCATAATCAAACAGCTGGCAGTCAGATGTCTTAGGAAATACGGCGTTCGGAAAGGGGAAGACCAGAGAAGGTAACATACACATTCGTACAGGTATTATGTGAGTTCTTGGTCTTTAAACCCGTTTTCCAGGAACAAGCGGTATGTTTTTAAGACACTGATCATATTGTGGATAATTTGTATTAGCATAAGGTACCCTAGCCACAAAATGTAAAATCAATACCACCGGAAGGTCCTAGTATTCGGACTTGTGTAAAACAGCAATTTGATAAGACCTGCTTTAACAGATCTCTGTTATGCTTTATAAGTGATATAAGAGGTTTGAGTTTTTTTATACGCCTGTGAGCAGCTTCATGTTAATGTTCTTGAGTGTGAAAGACACCTTGGCGTCATAAATGGAATGCCATGTTGGAAGGATTAGGAAAGATTACGCAACTCAATTTCGCGAACGTTTTCATAATATGCTTTTAAATAATAAACATATATGCTGACCTTGAGTTTGTTTGTGTCCACTGGGCAGGCTGATACGTGGTAGGAGAGACACTCTAGAGCTACGCGCTTTTTGGCGCTCGCCTTCACCGTCGTCTCGTACATCTGAGTATTGTAGATCCCCATCCCGCAGAATATTGCAAATGCCTGTATAAAGGGAAAAGGAATTTTTGTATTTTATATTAGCTCAAAACCTTTTTTTTTCATTTTCTTAAATATGCGAAGTTGAGACATTGAGTTTTGGTCCACTACTTTTCATGATTGGTTCGTGAGTTTGGGTTACGGTTGTAAACGACATCATGAGAAAAATAAAGACTTCTGAATCTGTTTTACATTTCAATTAAGTAAAAACATATTATCGTAATGACCTCAAAGAGATTCTCGTCGTTTTTGGTGAAAGACGTGCCGTCTTTCTTGTTAATGAGTTGACTAACACCAACAACCCGCCCCTCCGCGTTTTTGATTGGCATACACAGGATTGACCGTGTGCGAAACCCGCTCTCTTCGTCAGCCTGGAAATAAAGTGGAAATAAAACTATTGAGAAAACAAAAGGTGACAAATGAATCGTTCATTCTGTTTTGAGTAAAGTTTTGTTTTATATACCAAATTTTTTATTCCCATGTGTTAACAATTTTATAAATGTTCACTTTATTATATAATTCAATTTTATGCAGCGAATAAGTAATCACCCTCTTTTTGATTCTAGTAGGAAACAAAAATAAAATGTGTCTTACCGTTGGATCAAAGCGCGAGTCTTTATATGCATCAAGAATATTTAAAGGCTGTAAAATAAAACAAATATATTCATTTCAAACAAACTGTATCAAAGATAAAAGTATATACATTAAATTGTATATACAAATGTTTAATAAAACGTGAACCTTTCTCAACATTTTTTATACTTTTGTCATGAATACATACTTAAATACAACACCATATACTCATATTTACATATGTGAATGATGGGGATATCTTTACTATCTAACCATTGAGAGAGTACATACCTCGCCAGTTGAAGCCACGTGACCTGTGATTCCGATCTGAATAGGAAATCGAGGTTCTGCGGGACTGAAAATAAAGACGTGTGGTAAGCATTGAAGTTATCTATTAAATATGCTTTATTTTAATGATAAAATGACAGTTATATTTATTTTATGTGTAAGTGTTTAGATTAAATGTCGTGTATACATAACAGTTATCAATGAATTGTTAAAAACAACAACATATCATATAAAAACATAGTGTGTTACAAAATAAATAAAGAACTTTTGCTTTATTTAATGTGAAGATAATACTAGAAATAAAATTTAAGTTGTTAAAATAAGTTTATGCTCAGTACTAAAACGGTAATATGGAGTGATATTATGGTGCAAACTGCAAAAGCAAATTTGTTAACAAAACAAAAATAAAATGGCATGGTGCTTTACGGGCAACAAAATTATTTAATAAGCGTTGATTTAGCGGGGTAAATAGGTTTTGTCACTATGTTAAAATGTACCTTTTACTCATAATAATTTTAGGCGTTTTTCTGGAAAATACATGGCAATACTTCGTTAATGTTTATAACATAAAAGATTTATTAAGAATGGTTTATACCTCCATGCATGAAACTGTTAATGCACTAGAAATGTTTTAGCTCAACGCATTACATAGAGAATATACACATGTTTTAATCAGCAGGGGATCCTGGGGGAGCATAGCATGGCATAATTACAATTAAGTATTTAAGTGTTGACGAGGTCATTGGACCTCCCTCATGAACATATTGTTATAAATTTTAGTTTATAGCTGTGATTTTTTGCTTTTTGATACGTTTATCTACCAACACTTTTTATCACAAGCTTTATTTTGATAATAAGTTGTTGCGCCCCCGAAGTTGCCAATGATAGTAGTAAAAGCATTATTCAGTAAGACACCCACCCTTCTCTCGTGTAAGTTTCGCTGTTGTCGAAGTCATCCATTGCCAGATCATAAACCTGAGAAAATATACCCTGCAAAAGTACAAAGACATTAAATCAGACATCAAAATAATACGAGTATATCATAAAAGCACTTTCCACATTAAGAAAATTAAGAAATACAAACTGAGACAAAATGTTGACAAGTAAATGTTTTAGGACATTTTCTAGATATTGTGTCTACATTTTTGTTCTGAAAAGTCGCTGAAAACTATTTTTCTTTTAATAAAATAATCCTTGCCCTTTCTTTGTATTTTCGATTTGACTTTTAATAAGAAGTAGATGTTAAAAGGTCTTAGGTTAATAGGGAAAAGGGGGCTTTATTTAACTGCCAAAGACGAGTTATAGTGAAACGTTTGGCAAACAGAAAATGACATGAAACATTACATACTGATTTATTTTTATTTTATTGATATATTTTGTGATACATGTTGATATTTATGGAACATAATGGAGGTTTAAGAAGAGTAAGCTCAATGCGAATGGGTTTTACGATTATTTTTTCAATAAACCAATCAATAATTATTGTCATCATAATGTAGTGGTAATCGTTTGAGATGATGTAATGTTTCACAAAAGGGTGATTTCAAACAAACACACTCAACACCAGTGTTAAAACACTTCAATTGATACTCAATTCGCGTTTCTGTGAGATATTTTTTCCTTGAAAGTTTACGAAATCTAGAACATTTGTGTAACTCGTTTATCATGGGTTAGTGAAGTTTATGTTCCATTGAACTCCCTCGTGGGAACAATTCTATTTCAAGGCATGCTATGGTCCAGCTCAATGTCATATTTTATTCCATTTCTGGACGTAAATGCTTAAACCATCAGGAAGATCCTTGTTTATTGGTGATTTGTTTTGTCATAAAACCCGACGCCTCAATTTCATGCAAACCGACTCTTATCATTTCGGGATAACAATATTCTTGACAAGATAGCTACGTTTCTGTATGGTGGCATATAACTGCTGGCGTAAGATAACCTGATAGCGTTCGCGAATTGTTTCGTGTTAGCCAACTAAATTTCGCGATAACTATCTAGCTACCTAGTTAATATTCGCGATATTTTTTTTGTAAGATAAATATCATAATATAAAAAACAGACTTGAAAGTGGCCAGAACTGTCACCAATAACCCTTTTTAGCTTTACAACACTAATAGGTTAACTAGTTGTGGTTTGCGAATTCCACTTAAAAAGTAACATAATAACTGGTTAATTAGATAAGATGCGTGTTAGCGCTTATCTATAAATGCGCTTTTAGCTTCTAGCTAGTAACTGATTATCTAGTTATGGTTTGCAAATTCCACTTAATCAGTAACATAATAACTGTATAACTAGATAAGATTCGTGTTACCAGTTACCTATCAATATATTTATGCAAGTTATCTACTTATGGAATTCGCAAACCATGACTAGATAATCTGTTAACGCCTGAATCTGGAATGCATTTAAATGTAACTGGTAACACGAATCTGATACGCGAGTCTTCAGTCTTATGATATTTATTTTGCCGAAAAAGTTTCGCGAACTACATAGCTAGATAATTATCGCGAAAATTAAGTGGTTAACACGAAGCAATTCGCGAACGTTAACATGTAACCTTACGGCAGTTATATGCCATCATATTTGTGTGCATTTACGTTCGGGTTTTACGTTAAGGTATTCACATTATCTATGGCGCTATAATTATCCACTGGTCTGGAGTGTGTCACGTTTTATAGTGGTACTTGCAATGAACAGACGGAATAAGATATATTGTACGACTTAACTCGAAGACTAAGACGTTTGTCCAAAATAGGCAAAACAATCATAATATCATATTTGGTATTTCGGTCTACAACATCAGTTATTACAAATACATATAAATGACGAATTGATTACGAGCCTGGTCTTGAATAAGATCAGAAAAACACACAGTTTAGAATTAACAAATTGAAATTGTCACATATGATATACAATATTCAGGAAAACAACTTGTTTTGTTCAAAAAAGATAAAGACATGGTTTTATTTTCCTTAAAATCACTGTCAGTTATAAAGGAAAGAAAAGAGATACACTTAAAACTTCTATTTTACATTTTTATAGATCTACAGTGACAAACAATTAAAGCTCTACGAGATTAATACAGGTATGTAAAATAAAGATATGACAATATAATAATCATACTGAAAAAAAGTTTTCGAATACAGGAAAATTTATGTATGGTGGGGATTGGTGAAAGTAAAAAAGTATCTAGTGTTGTGTTTGATAAAATCAAGGCAACTCGTGTGTATTATCAGATGATAAATAAAATGAAAAGCATATGATGAAATCATATATGGTGCGCGTTATATTAGGCATACGTTTTATAGTTAAGCTATAGTTAAGCTCATGTCCTGTTTATCAAATATATACAAGGAAGAAGTGTTATTATTACTTGATTATATCTATCTCGCTTTGATATATGTGTTACCGTAGAGTCATTGATCAACGATTATTGCGAACAGTTTTGCGCAATTCCTAGCTAAGCCGCACCTTGGCGATGTATTAAATGGCTCTCGTATTATTTTTAGGGTTTACTTAGGTAAGCAATGATATTCTCTCATAATTTGTTTATTTCTTTATTTTTATAAATAATGTTCTTTCATAACTTGTACTTTTATAATCAATGCTATTCTATCATAACTTCTACTTCTGTAAGCACTGCTTTTCTATCAAGGCCTTCACCTTTATTTATATGTTCAATTACTGATAAAAGCTACATAAATGTTACACTACTGAAACACATACTGTTGATTAAACAAAACATCTAGAACAGTTAAATGTCTTTAAGTGTAATCTAAACGCACTCTGTTATGAAATAAAGGTTTTTCTAGGACATCGTGTATATCTGGTTTGTCTACACCACCGCTTTTATGCTGCTGTTAGGAGTTTCACTACAAGTTTGTTACATTAGTCACCATTTTACTTGATCTTCTATCATCGTGACGACCAGAATAGTTAACGACCTGAAACAAGTTTCCTTGTTGACTTTCTGGCAGACGAGAATACATTTTCAGCATCAAGAACCGATTGTTGACCAATATGGCATGAAATATCCCTGTAGTTTTGTATATACAATGTATTATGAGATTCGACGGAATATTATCTCCTGTCGAAATGTGAAAGGTTAATGGGTTTCCTTGAATGAAATTGTGATAGCAAGGCATATGTCTGGACGTTTTATTGAACGACAACAATAAGGAATTACTTTTGTTAAAGCTAGTTATGTTAACAATCTTCACCCGTCTAGAACAAGTCATAGCCAATTGGAAATTTAGCTTCACCGGATATTTTATTTGAGCAAAACCCGTCAAAACTCTGTTTTATTCAAATAGTATTACTTACACAATGTTTCTTAAATTATTAACATAGAAAAACAGCACTTTTGTATGTTTCAACAGTCATGAAGGGATATTATTTTATATAATAGTATAAGGTCAAATGAAAGATAAGCGGTTTGCATTTGATTGGCAAAAAGGAAATGGTCGGGACTATTCTGAAGTTTAATGTTTGTCTCTGAATCGCTAGATAATAAATTAAATGCTTATTGGGCCGACATTTTAGAAATGGTAAGGACATAAACCAAATTATACGTAGCGGAATGTTTTCTAAATAGTCTTACATGTAGATGCTTTTGGATGAAAAAACAAAAATAGTTCACGAATAGGGTCTTTATATGTAGCCAGTTGGGATGGCATAACCCAAATAGGCATATAACATGTAGCCTGCAGGAGAGGCGTTGCCAACACAGTTCTATAACATACTGCCAGCGGAAGAGACAAACCCAAAATTGCTCGTTTATAAGTAGCCAGCAGACGAGACATAACAAAAGTTGCTCGTTTACATGTAGCCAGCAGAAGAGAGCAAATAAAAATTGCTCGTTTACATTAAGCCAGCGGAAGAGACAAAACGAAAATTGCTCGCTTAGGCCACAACAAATTGATCATATGTTCGTCGGATTTGCCGCACCTAAAATTCGAAAAACGAAAAAAAAATAATAACTTTTTTTTTGCGCCCGCACATATTATTTGTTCGCGCGGATTTTTTTTTGTATACTTCTGAATTTCCACTTTTTTCTTAAGTTGATTTACTTAAAATTTAAACCTATAACGTCGACTTCGTCTATTGTTGAAGGTTTTTCCATGCTTTACATTCTTCGCGAGCAAACTTTTCTCGTGTCAGGACAAAATCAGGTCCGGGTGACCGCAAAACAGCCGATATTTGTTGACAGTCTTTTTTGTCGGGAATATTTTGCAGGACACACCGTTGTTATTTATTTCCCGTATTCATTTTCAGTTTACCAAATCAGTTTTCGTAATGTAAAATACACGTGGTTTAAGTAAAAATCAGTGTCATAGTCAATGGATTATAGCCTTCAGTAAACAACAGCAGTTTCACAGCGTCGAAGGCATTAATTATCTATGTGTGTTTTAAGTAATTCATTGTTTTGTACTCAAAATTTAGTGCTAAATAATGACTAAATCAGATTTTGAGTGCAAAACTTCTATTCAAATACACGCCGGACACACGACTTACAACCATTGAACATGTTTGCGTGAGTTATTTTTTTTTAAATTCTAAACTGCATTTCTCAGTATTCATATACTGTACTCATAAGTGTTATAAACAGAAAAAAATAGGACTTGTAAATGTTTTAGAAACAGTCTGTATTTATACATACAGTATTAAAATGCACCAGTCTATTGTAACCACGGCTCCCCCCGGTGCGGGGGTATACTGGGAATAGCCGGGGAAATGGGCCGTGTTTTTACCTTTCAGGTGGCCCCGCAGTGCCGGGTGAATGCGGTGTTTTTTTTTCTCGCAAAATATAGCAGGGAATGTGCCTTCCCTGGGGTGCGTGGACATTTGCCGGGGATTTTACCATCAGTTCGTGCCCACAGGGCGGAGATTTTACCTGGGTTTGGCTGGACCAGAATTCAAAGTCCCCGTTATTGCCCAGACCTTTGGGGCGTGGTTACAATTGACTGGTGCATAATTACATCAGTAAAATCAGAAAATAAAACCTTTTTTAAGTAAATGACTGTTTGAATTTTCTAAAATTTTTGTTCTTATCGCACTTATTTTCTTTGATCAATTAGTGATAAAGTGGCCTGTTTCTTACAGGCATTGAAGCTATGGAGGCTGTCATTTTATTCTTTTTCAAGGCACAGACCTTTAAACCATAGGTTCGTGGTAAAGGTGAGGTCTTGAAACGGAAACATCTTTATTCCACCACCTGCTCTATAATGACCAGGCCACATTTGCAGATTTGTTTAACACTGCTTCAATGTTCATTGTATTTTTTCAGAAATGTTCTCTGTGTTATATACATTTTTATATTCTGCCATGTTAATGTCACTATAATTTTATCGTGTAATTCAGGAGGTTCAAATTTAGACCTGACCCAATATTTAGAAATGCTCAAATGATGAATTACTCTTACTAGACTAAAATGTTTTTGCGTGATAGTAAGTTAGATTAGTACGGAATGAATGAAATAGTTTGTTCTTTTTGGTCTTCGAATAATTGCACGTTACTGTGAGGAATGCTATCTTTACAATACATCCACAATTAAATTGCTCACGCAATGAAAGTAAATAGTAAAGCAATTGATCGTATTGCCCTTTGTTAAATATTGAGACAGATTTTCATGTGATGCTTTCAAAACCTTTTCATTTATAACTGAGAACCTTTTTTTGCATTTAAAAAGCATTTCTTGACATAGTTGTATGATAAATTTGGTAAGAAATATACATTTTTTTAATTTTCGCTCTTCGCTCGCCTCTGATTTGCCATAAATTTAAAAAAAAGTATTTTTTTTTTTTTTTCGCTCGCTCGCTCCTACTTTTTTTTTGGCAAAATCCGTAGAACAAATGATCAATTTGTTGTGGCCTTACATGCAGCCAGCGGAGGAGACAAAAACCAAAATTGCTCGCTTACATGCAGCCAGCGGAGGAGACAAAAACCAAAGCTGCTCGTTTACATGCAGCCAGCGGAAGAGACGAAACCAAAATTGCTCGTTTACATAGAGCCACCGGAAGAGACGAAACCAAAATTACTCGTTTACATGTAGCCAGCAGAGAGACATAACAAAAGTTGCTCGTTTACATGTAGCCAGCAGAAGAGAGCAAATAAAACTTGCTCGTTTACATGTAGCCAGCGGATGAGACAAAACCAAAATTGCACGTTTACATTAAGCCAGCGGAAGAGACGAAAACCAAAGCTGCTCGCTTACATGCAGCCAGCCGAGGAGACAAAAACCAAAGTTGCTCGTTTACATGCAGCCAGCGGAAGAGACGAAACCAAAATTGCTCGTTTACATGCAGCCAGCGGAAGAGACGAAACCAAAGTTGCTCGTATACATGCAGCTAGCGGAAGAGACATAACCAAAATTGCTCGTTTATATGCAGCCAGCGGAAGAGACGAAAACAAAGTTGCTCATTTACATGCAGCCAGCGGAAGAGACATGACCAAAATTGCTCGTTTACATGCAGCCAGCGGAAGAGACGAAACCAAAATTGCTCGTTTATATGCAGCCAGCGGAAGAGAAATAACCAAAATTGCTCGTTTACATGCAGCCAGCGGAAGAGACATAACCAACGTTGCTCGTTTAAATGCAGTCAGCGGAAAAGACATAACCAAAGTTGCTCATTTTAAATGCAGCCAATGGGAGGGGCATAACTCAAATAGTTCACTTTCATGTAGTCAGTGGGAGGGGCATAACCAAAACAGTACATTAACATGTAGCTAGTGGAAGGGCATAACGTAAATAGTTCACTTACATGTAGCCAGCGGGACGGGCATAACCCAAATAGTCCATTTACGTGTAGCCAGTGGGAGGGGCATAACCCAAATAGTTCACTAACATGTAGCCAGCGGGAGAGGGCATAACCAAGTTAACTTACATGCAGTACATGTAGGCACGGGAAGAATCATAACTAAAAAGAGTTCGTTTCAGTGTACGGAAACAGATCACTTACGTGTTTGTCAGAAGATGGACAGATTTTGAGCTCACGATAAGAACACATCCAATGATTACAATGTCTTAACAGGGTGTTGCAAACAAAGTATGGTTGTTGCAGGTATACATTTTAAAGAAAAAAAAGATCTACAATATTTCACCATAATTTCAAAAGGTAGGCTGAAACAATTCTTTAAGCAACATACACGAAAGAAGAATGTTACCTTGGTCGACTCGTCCACTAGCATGACCTGGCACCTCTCACATTGCAGTAGGGACTGTGTGTGCATCATAATCTTCTGTATGAGATTAGCTACGTTACTCTGCTCCTCGAATATCACACGAGCCAGGTCTAATAACACCTGCAATCATATGTAAGGAAATTCATATATTTACAATTTACAATGTTTATAAGTGGTTCCTGTGTTTAGGTCTTAACATTAACTCTTATATCGGAATGGTAACAAGTAAGCGGAGGTTACCCGTTCAGAAACTAGCATTCGGATATATTACATCGCTATACATTTAGTTGCTGAACGTTGCCCTTGATTCACATAAGTATTCATGGTAGAAAAGACAGTTACGTCACCCAATACCTTCGTGATTGAAATTATACCCTCGCGATGAAACGCTCGTGAATATTTTCAATTTATTTCAGGTTATGAGTGCAGTAACTATGACTTAACCAGTACATATTTGGAGTTCAAAATGGTATCCTGTACAAGGAAAGAAACTTTATTCTGCTCCTTAAATTTCACACAAGCCAAGCCCAATAGCACATGCAGGGTTAATTATGTATTATTAAATATAAATATTTGGATGTGCATCGACCATCTGTTTAAAGGCAGAAATATTATGATAGTTTGCGAATATCGCACAAGTCATGCCCAACAGGTAACATGAAGATGACACTATTGTTTTCCAGCAATGTAATATTCAAAGGCATGTGGGCCGTTCACTATAATAGCTTCAAAGGTTCTATCAGCAAATATAATATAGTTCTGCAAGAGTCGTTTCTTCAAACAACCGAAACCTCTACTTTCATCCATTGCATTTCCTCCTGAATTATCATTTCCAAATTCTAGTTATATACTTTACCTGACTTCGTCGGTTTTCCAAAAGAGATCTTTCGTATAGTTGAGCATTTTTCAGGCCAATACCACAAAAAGCGAGGTACGAGGCAAACACCTGAAAAAACACAAAGCATTTATTACACACCTGTTATTGTTTATAAACTCTCAAATATCCAAACATCAAATATATATGCCATAACAAATGTCTTTGAACTAGGCTTTCAAATGTTTTATTCCCTCATGAAGTTCCACTTGTATAAACATTCACTTTTCGGAAACTGGAATATTTCAAGTTAAATCCTGTTAATTTACAAATTGATGTTGATATGAACTTTACGGTCCAATGATCATGCAAAAAGATTTTTCTTTATGAGATTCAAAGCATTCAGAAAATATTTCGCTTTCTGGGAACATTCCATTGTTAAAACGAAATTTAATTACATATAAATAAAATATAAAACATATAAATAAAAAGAATTATGCGTTTTACGTTTAGTTTATTTTACGACCGAAAGTGAATCAAATGCACTGAGTTCAACAAATTTAGTTTTACTTTGCATTTTTCGTGCCTTTTCACAAAAATCACCGATTGAGACATTCTTTTGTAATGAAATTCTCTTTGACTTTGAAAAGCCTCTCCCCAAAGGGAAGGAACCGCTGCGTTGAGTTTGCTCAAATATATAGGTTCAGTATCATAAAATAGTTTCTAATAATCAAGTAGTAGAAAGAGACATATTTGCAGTTTTAAACAAATAAATGGCATCTCCGATGACATAGAATACACTTGACATTGTACATAAACACGGATTTTCCGCAATTTCATTTAGTTTTGATTCAGTTTATTAATCTCACTTCTGAAAGTTTTGTTTTTTGGATAACGGTAAGTTATGTTTTTATATAGTCATAAGTATATTTATTGTCACTTTCATTGATGCATGTCAAAACCAGCAGAACACCAAAACCCATGCATGCAAAACGGAAAAAAGGTTTTGTCGATATTAGATTGTTTTAAATCAAAATGTCGTTAAGTATTAGACATACTAAACTTTATTCCGCACACACAAAAATTGCATTTTCAGCAATAAAATACTAATATGATATAAGTTA
This sequence comes from Mya arenaria, assembly GCF_026914265.1. Classification (NCBI taxonomy): domain Eukaryota; kingdom Metazoa; phylum Mollusca; class Bivalvia; order Myida; family Myidae; genus Mya; species Mya arenaria. The sequence goes on along the minus strand of NC_069123.1, from coordinate 10,535,322 downwards.
TCATTTATCATAAATTTCTACTCTCCCACCAATATGAATTTTAATAAAGCATGTTCTTGACCAAATTGTTCACTTTCAAACCATGTTTAAATGCCCAAGTCTAAATTTACAAAGTAACGAGCTAAATGGTACTTTCACTTCGATTTTCTCAAGCCATTTCCAGAGTGTTAGAAATGGCCATGTTTCCCGTTCTTTTTTGTTTGTACAAGGATGATTGTCTAAGCTTTTAAGTCAAACTTTCGGACAATGTGGCGATCTTGTGCTATATTGTTGAATTTCATGCTTAAACCAATTAAACACCAAAACATACACACCCAAATTGAATTTCATTGATACATACTTTTTCATCGTGTTCGTTGAAGGGCAGATTTCTGTTGACCACTTTATTGACCGCCTGTGCGACACCGATCACCTCGCCCTCGCTGTCCTTGATCGGCATGGACAGGATGCTTTGTGTTTTGTAGCCCATCCGGATGTCAATTTCCGCGTTGAACCGAAGATCCTGAAACAGAAAGGCGCACAGGTCTAATACATGAATATTAAGTTGTTGTGACTTGGCATTCAAATTATCATTCATATTATCATACTTTCATACAAAGCTAGACTTGAAGGACATTTATGTACAAGGCATATGATTTTGTTTCAGTTATATATTTAATTAAGTTCGGGAATATCTCCTTGTGTTTTTTACTCTAGACGAGTTTGTAACCGAAATGCGTTTCTTCATAGTATTTAACAAAGCAAATAGCATAAACGTATTTATTTCCAACCTATTTCTCTCCATTGTTTTAAGTAAATATATCAAAATACCCGGTGCAGAAGCTCATTTTATTCAGGTACACGTAACAGTAAACGTTTTTAAAGATTTATACATGATTAAACCCTTTCTGAGGATATTAAACGTGTTCTGACTACTGCAAGGCAAATATTAATGAATCTGAACTAGCTGAACCAATGCAAACAGGATGTTTTTATTCATATTAATGTAAATATTTTCATTCGATTATTCAGATTGTTCCTTGGAACATTATTAATTGAAGCTTTTAGTTTCTAAGCAACTCGTATAGCAAAGTTAGCATAAGGGGAACACATACTTAGATAATTTTGCAAGGCTAACAATAAATCAGGTTTCATTTTTACTCCAAAAAATTTGTTTGCAGAAATCATATCGGCTTAAATTTTTAACAGGTCACGAACGCTGTTTTAATGGTAAAAATCATACACATTCGAAAAAAAATGATCAGGAAAATTATCTTTAAGTGCATTGACTGTCAAATACTTAAACTTTTAAGCGGAACAGTTTCAGGACATTTAGAAACCCGACACAAGACACACGTAGTTTATAATCACCTCAAAATGCAAACAGAGTAATATTTTCCTTTTATTTCTCTAAATGCGTCAAGACTGTCTAGACGGTAATAGACTAATTCATAACACCAAGACGTATGAAAATGTTGTTTATCTTCCTTCGTCAAACAGAGAGTCATTGCCATAAGTAGAACAGCGGCATGATTTAAGCTCATTATTGGTAATATGTAACCTACTGACACATTTATTGTCCTTTGAGTATAACACTTTTTATATATACATAAAAAAATCCTCATTTCTGCAGATATTAAAGCAGTCTTACTCTTAAGGTACTGTCGACATATATGCTTTCAGCCTTTTCAGGCAGTAAGCCATTTTGGTTGAAAGACGACATTTAACTTTCGTAGATATACAAAAATAGTGTTCATCCAAGATTAATCAACATAGTCAAATGCATATATTTACATGATAAATACCCGTTTTACAAAGCTCACAATAGCAATACTAAAGTTTCTGTATCAAACTATAAAAATAGATCTGGAACAAAGAATCAACATTTGTTCTGAAGACCAGCGGCCAACTAAACGCCAGTGTTGTATCCACATTTTTATATTACCATCTTATCATTTAGTATAAATTGAACCATGGGAACAAAGGCTGCTTTATTTCTCTTTGAAAGCGGTTTATTGTTCTTCATTCTTCTCTCGAGTATGCTTGTGCCCCTGATACAAATATCCACACAGCAATAAATACTGAATTCAGGTCACAGAATACGTCAATGGAAAATGAATTGACCACTTTATGTTGCCATAAAATCTGTTTTAATTCAATACCTTGAGCTATATAGGAGTTAAACACAAGGAAATATAACATTATTTGTTTAATGTTTCAAATTTCATTGATGGAAAGAAGACTTGAATATAAATTTATAACACTTGAGTTTTAAAATGTATTACTTGAACTATTTTTTTCTTTAATAAGACATACAGACGACATTGAAGTATTAGAAAAGGTCGTCTTTATTCAGTTGCGATATGTTCAAGAAAAAGGCCTTCTCTAATAAACGAACAGTCTGTGTTCTTTACGTATAATTATAAGCGAATTCTTAAAATTACGCCACGCATAAATATATCAGTATGTTGGTCCGAAGGAATGTGATCTTTATATTTGTAGTATGTTGAAAGAATCTATTCTTTCTTTATTTGAACCCTTAATTGTGTTTTGCCGTTCATATTGTGTTATTCATATACATACGATTTGTTTGTTCTACTAAAGCAATTTCAGACGTCATTACTTTCTGTTTATATAACAATTAGCAGATTCATTTTATGTTTGCTTTTAATTTCCGGAAACTTGGCTCTGTAACAAACATTTATACAAAATTTCTGTACTCTGACATAGTTTTTATTGTTTGACACCATGACGGCTGAAATAGGACTACAACGATGTCCTATAGAAACATACAGGCATTGACAAGTACATTTGGAAACTTAAATAGAATCTTATCTGACAACGAATTCCTTTACTGAATACGTACATCAGCAATCTGCATGCATTGAATTTACGAAAATAAGACAATAGTGTGAAAACTAATAACTACGAATAAAACCCATCAACGTAATTGTAAACGAAGTTACAACTGCAGCAACAGGTAAAGGTGTGTATACCTTAAATACAATGAGGAAGTATTTGAGTATAATATGTCACGTTTTCTATCTAGATTTCTTAAAGATCTTGCCAATCATAATAGAAGTAAATGTGACAAATGCTTATTAAGGAAAATAATAAACGAAACAAACAATGGCTTAAACACTGCTGGGGGATTTTTATCTGATGCATATACAGTGTATAAAAGTGATCCTAATTCAGTGCACCTATGTATAAACCTAAGTAAGATTGGACCGACAATTAATTGTGTAAAAAGATGATCATTGTGACAGTAACATTGTGTTAATCATCAAAATGGGTAAAAGTCAAAGCCGCTTGGATACACCCGTCTTAGTTTCTATAGACTTTGGAACGACATTTACCGGATATGCTTTTACATTTACATCTGAACCGGCAACTGTCTATACAAATCTTGGCGATGTTCGTGAACCAACGTGTATTTTGTTGGATTCTGAACAAAATTTCGTGTCGTTCGGGAAACAAGCCGTTGAAATGTACAACGATATCTCGCCAGAAGTAAAGTCTGACTATTATTTCTTCAACAATTTCAAAATGGCTCTGTACGAACCAATCATTGGCAGATTGAAAAGAAACTCAAAAATATCGGATTTTTCGGGTAAACATATGGAGGCAATAGACGTTTTCGTACTGGCGTTGAAGTACTTGAAACAAAAGATCATGAAACATTTAAATCAAACTAAAGTCAGCAACTTCGACTCCAACACACTCGAAGAGCAGATAGGTTGGATAATCACAATTCCAGCCATATGGACTGATCCTGCAAGACAATTCATGAGAGAAGCTGCAAGGAAAGCCGGCATACAGGACGAACAATTGAGACTTATCCTCGAGCCGGAAGCAGCTGCACTTTACGCAACAAAAAAACAATCCAAACTTAACCACAAATCGGAAGCATGCAGGTTTTCTGTAGGCGACAAGTACATTTTGGCTGACCTTGGTGGTGGAACGGTTGACATTTGCGTACACGAAGTTATGGCGAACGGGAAATTGAGGGAACTTTTTCGCGCAACAGGGGGACACACAGGGGGGTCAAAGGTGGATGAAGAATTCAAAGAATTTCTTATCACTCTATTTGGGTCCAAAGTACTGAAAAAATATCAAGAGAAGCATACAGAGGAGTTCTTTGATTTGTTTCGAAAGTTTGATGTGAAAAAGAAGTCGTTTAGCACAGACACTCGGGAAGTGACTATCCCATTTGACTATGATCTTGTCACTTTGATTAAGAAGGTGACCGGAAAACAAGTACACGAAGCCATTGCACTGTACCTCGGCTCGGTCAAATTCAAAGAACATGGTAGAAAACTTGTGCTTAACCAACACACGATGGCGGGATTTTTTGAGCCCTCAATAAATGTTGTTATCGGCAAAGTACGACATATTTTGGATGTTTGTAAGGAAGATTTGATTTCTACGCTAATGCTTGCAGGCGGCTTTTCAGAGTCGCCGTATCTTAGAGAAAAGCTTGTGAGTGCATTTCCGAAATTGCAAATAATAGTTCCGGATGAGCCATCGCTAGCGGTGGTGAAAGGAGCACTGCTTATGGGATTGGAACCTAAGAATGTCATCCAACGAAGAGCACAGTATTCATACGGATTTGACGTTTCCGAGACATTTGATCCAGACATTCACCCAGACTCTCTTAAAGCTGAGCGAGACGGTGAGACTTATTGTAAACACATATTCGACAAGCAAATTACAAAAGGTCAGATTCTAACCCATCAACAAGTGTTTGTCAGGAAAACAACAGATGTCTTAAAAATGACAGAATCGAAACAGATGAAATTGTCCGCAGCCGTATTCAGATCCCACTTGGAAACCCCTAGATACTGCACAGAGGACGGTTGCGAGCTAGTAGGGGTAGTTACTATGACCCCACCACCAGAGGGGTGGCCAGACGTGCTTAACGTAGAGCATCAGCTAATTGTAGGCGAAACAGAACTTAAAATTAGAGTTGTCGATAGGACGACTGGAAGCGAGTACGAGTCAACCATGGATTTCTTGTAAACTCGACATCATGAAGTGAAGTGCATTATTTCATTTAGTGCTGATAATGCATTTACTGTTGTTGTACATTATTTCTTTAACTGCTAATATGCATTACATTATTCCCTCTCAAAAAGTAGCCCCAACAAAGAACAAAGATTTCAGAAAACACGAATAGAAAAAAATGACTTTAAGACCGATGAACGAGTATTGTAGAACTTGAGAAAAGCATGATGCTTATGTTGTCTTTTCTTAGCGAGTGATTATGTTTTTAAACGTATGGTAATTTAGCATAAGCTTTCACTATCCAACATGCTGTTCATTATATCTTGCTATGCATATGAGTTTCGGACCGCAGGCCTTGATAAAATAAATGTTTACATATGTGATAATATTAACAAGTATTAACCATGGAACAATGTCCCTAATGTGATTGTGTTTATAACCGTTAAATGGTCAAATTCCTCATTAAAACATTGTATTTAATCTTCGGAACATATGTTACAACTTACATGTAAAAAACATAAGAAGTTATTCAATATTTCGCTTTGTTGTTAATAAAATTGTTTTATATATGTTTTGGACTCGCACTAGCCATAGGGATGTGAAATAGTCGGCCAATTAGCTCGATTGAAAGAGCGTCTGAACTGCAAGCAGAAAAGCATGGTTTCGATCTCCGGCCTGGCCCTTAACCGGTGACACATTAACACTGATTATTCTCCATATGCGACTATCTAAGACTAGATTGGATACTTATTGACGTGGTTCGAGTTAGTGGACTGCTTTATGCCATTTTTTCTTTATGCCTCGTGATGATATCAATATGCATATCACACCAATAATATGTAATTCTACTGCAAAGCTTTTCAGTGAAGTTGTTACCGAAATAAGTTATTTAGAAGAAGACGTACCATTGACAGTTTTGTTAAAATTGCAAGGTTGTGTGCCTCATACGTGGACTGTCGTAAATATTTTGGCGTATACCTGAATATTAATATCTTATACAATTCTAGGCAATATAGTAAATTGTATTCATCAAACTGAACACTATTATTTGTTGGATTTTTTTCCCTAATAGCGTGAATGCCTCTGCAGTAGCCATTTATTCATTTTTCTAGAACTGTGTATCTCAACATTATACCACATCATCAATTAGCAATTGACGTCCGTACTCTAAACTCATATAAATATACCCCCTTACAATAATAGATTTTACTTTGATTGATCAGACATTGGAAATCATCATGTTTGTAATGACGCTAAGATATGGAATGATGATATTACAATTCTCCAGAACATCACGTTCATGGGTTATATAGACGAAATTTTGCCAAAAATGATAATGCGATATGGTAAATGGTTTGGGTGTTGGCGAAACAAGGATGTTATCGAATTATAAAAAAACTACATGAATATTCATTTGAAATCATAAAAAAACATAAAATCCGAACACATAGTTACATCAAATAGAAAATAAGAGTAATTTTGTTGTGACGTAAACCCAGATTGTGAAACAAGACATAAACTCAAATGAACATGTATTTTCAGTGTTTCACAAACATCACTGACAATGTAAAATTTGTATTCAAGATCATGTTTTAACTGCTACAAATCACGCATTGCGGCCCGAATGAGACCAGGACAAGAAACACATGAAAGATATGGAAAAAATGTTTTCACTACTGTAAAATCTTCCAAGAAAAATAAAACGCGTAATACACAACCGTTTTCTGTGTATATTAAAGATATGCCACACCGCCTAAGTTTCCAATAGACTTTACTTCTTGTATTTCTTTGAATGATTATTTAAAACTTTGACAGGAGATTCTCCGTGGTCAATCAATCAATCACTCTTGTTTCACATTTTTTCCAATGAAAGTTCTATTGCTTCCCTCGTTAAGTACAAACATTCGTAACCCGATAAGAAGGTATGAAGCAAAGCAGGGTTTAGATTACCGTAGATGAATCGTAAATGGGCTATGAGAAGTCAGGCAGAATAAGTCATTCATTTGATAGGACTACCTCAACCAATGCATGTACCAATCGGTTTAGGACTCGGCATCAGTTACAGAGAAACATTGGCTGGGGGGGGGATGTCGATGAGTATCATCGATATAAAGATATTGTGTGTTTTTTGCTAGAAAATTATTTACTACAAAAAAAACATACGGGGATTAATCTAAAAGGAAAATTGCGTATTTCAAGTTTTTAGTTACACAGACATTGGCTGGGGGATTTGACGATGCGTCTCATCGATATATTAAAAGATACTTTGTGTGTTTTACTGCAAACTGAAGTAACTTAATTCAAATGAAACATTGGAGTTAATCTAAAAGGAAAAATGCGTATTTCAACTTTTTAATTGCACAAATACCATATTGCCCTTAACACAGAAAGAAGAACGAATGTATCATTTAATCTTATATTATCATATAGCCATCACTATTATGTTATACTACACGTAGAAATGGGGCATAATATGCTAAAAATAAATAATAATAAAACAAATAGTGCATTATAATTATATGTGCATTTACGGATGAAATATATTAGCGATTTTGAAGCTTTTTTTATTCGGGAATTTGTGATCAGATCTTAAAGCAAATCAAATCAACCAAGCAGTTTTATTACAACAAATATCACTTGTAAGTTTCATGTTTGTTATCTTTGCATCTTTTCCTCTAACGCAACCATCTTCTAACATCCTTTATCAATCTTGAACATTTTGGTTAATACCCTTGTTAATAACCTTATGCCCAATTTGTGTTCCTTATTCTATAGCTAAATTGTTTATCTTTAGTGTCTTTCAAAAACGAGGTAATTGATGTGAATATCACTTTCATGGCAAACAAAACTATTGAAATCATAGTTCAAGAAAGTGAATCATGGAGATACATGATATATCTGCATCGACCTGATGTTCAACTTACCGAAAGCGAGTTAACAAGTGCAAGGTTTAAGTCATTGGGATATGGGAATATTTTGACTGAAAACCAAGTATCAGAATAATTATATTTTCATCACTCTGACACGGCTCGTAAATCGAGTTTTATGTTTCACATTCAATACTAAGGTGGAATCTGTCTAAACATGAGTGCAACCATTTTTACATGTTTCAATCTGATTAAAAATACCCGGCATGAAAAGGGTTCGAGGAAAACGGTTTATAATAAAAATGGGGAAATCAGAGTACCCATGTCTGCCATGAATTATGGAATTAAATAAGTACATGGGTGGTGTGGACAGACATAAGAGAGATTACCCATGGTCGATCAATCAATTCATTTTGTTTTGCTTTTTTTTGCTTTTGAAATATTTTTTTCATGCTGCCCTCGTTAAATAAGGATTTTCATAACGCGATTAGAACGCATGGGCAAGATTTATATTACCGTAGAAGAATCGTAAATGGGCTATAAGCAGCGAGGCTGAATAAGTCATTTACTTAATAGGATTACCTCAACAAAAGCATGTTCATTTCGGTTTAGGACTCGGCATCATTTAGACAGAAGTTGGCTGGGGGATTTGACGATAAGTCTCATCGACATAAAGATACTGTGTGTTTTTTTGCTGGAAAAATAATTGAATTCAAATGAAACATTTGGGGATTTATCTAATAGGAAGGAGTATGGATCATTTCATATTATAATATCATATAGCCATCTCTAAAATGTTATACTATGCGGCACGCCTTCAATATGAATGACGTAACGCCATCTGTCCATGATTGATCACGCGGTGACCATATTTTTAAGTCACTAAATTAGGTCTAAAAATGGAGTATTTTTTCCGTTTGCGATGAATACATGAAACATTTCCCATACATAGATCAATGTAGAAAGGTTGCCGACGTGATATATACATTACGGGGTTGGTAGGGGATATACAGGGGATAGGAAACCATATTCGAGTTCGAGCAAGGTATGGTTTCCTGCACCCCGTATATCCCATATCGGTTCAACTGTTAACCCCGTAACTTATAAAACACGTAGCTTCAGAGTTAAGTCCTATCTTCCTACCGCAGTACCAGCTTGTCAGTAGAATATTTGAAACATTTAACAAAGACCATCTTTTATATATGTTATATGTATTCATAGATATACGTACTATAAACAACTGAAACTTAAAACATATCAACTCAACCAACCAGTTGAAACACTTCACAAAGAGCATCTACGAGTATTATATTGGTAGGCTGTATGCATAGATACTATAAACAACTGAAACTTAAAACATGTCAAAACAACCAACCAGTTTTATTACAACAAATATCACTTGTTTGTGCGTGTGTGTTATCTTTGCATATCTTTCCTCTAACGCAATCATCTTTTAAGTTATTCTTATGCTATTCGTGTTTTCCTGATTCTACGTAATATTATACAGTAATTCTATTTGAGACTCCTATGAAGTCCCTTTTATTTTCACCGAACACATGTGCTACCAGGGATCGGGGCACCCCTTGGCAACACTTACAAATATACATAAAAAATATAACCAGTCAATGTTTCAACTAAAGAATTGTTTCAAAGAAATATATCAGATATACATATAGTTTGTAGCAGCAGTCCCTAATCTTGAAATTTACTACTTCCGTTAAATTTACATGTGCTTCAAATTTATACAGTGTTTTTGTGTCAAGTTCTACAAAGGCGAGTCAGTATATCTATCCTGGAACAAATCCAATGTTAAAGTAATTAGGACAAAGGAATAATTTGACTGAAACGGAGTATCGGACTACTTTTATTTCTCAAGAAATCACGGCACGTATATCGAGTTTTATATTTCACTTTTAATACCGAAGAGAGATATTTCAAATTCCGAGGAAACGTGGCGGGTTAAGTGTTCTAGAAGGCTGCGTGACTGACATGTTTATTTACTTTTCGAAACAATAAGATAGACAATTACTGTTTGGAAAGATGAAGATGTAATTCTGAAACGGATCTTTTTTATATAATAAGTATGCATAAGTTATGGTTTCAGACACAACAGTTTTTTAAGGATATAAATATTACTTGCGAAAACTATAAATCTGATTATGAAATGGAATTGCGCAAGTAAAACACTGTGGAATCACGGTCAGACAAATTACGGATACTTCGTACTACTACAATAGCTCGTACCATTCGGCTGCTGACCTTGTATCACATATATAACATGGAGTCATACTGATTTGCGGACAGTAAAAAGTAAAAATAAAGACGAAAATTGTTTATTCGGTTACTCATATTCCCTGAAACAAATGTGCATGTATTTACTAATATCTCTAACATACTTTTGCGAGAGCATGCATGGAGTGCCATTTAAAAAGACACGAAGACGACAGTTATGTGTCCCTCGTTGCCAGTTAGATATGAATCGGCATTAAACGTCTATATCAGATGAATATTTCATGGCCCACGTACGTCTGCAATTTATAGACCGAATTCAGATGCATTTCGACATTTTCAGCTTCTATTCTGCAAGTGGAGTATTTATATCCCTTAATAAACCAATTTTCAAAATATAGCTTTTATGTAATAATGATTCCGATTGTTTGAAGACCATAATAAAATGGTTTACTGTATACATGCATGTTTGGGGTCAAACCTTTTAGCAAGTACCTTTAAAACGCTTCGGTATCAAACGTAGTATGGTAGGTAATGAATGTTGCTAAAATCTCCTCATAAGCTCATCATTTTATAAATCGTGTTTGGCTTACCACTGTTACTGGGTCGTAGCTCAAAAAAGAACGAGCCATGTTTACTAAATTGTTAGCACGGATCTGCCGAAGGGGATTCATTACCCCATTAAATCCGCGATCGCTGTGGAAACTATCATTTTTACAGTTTCGATACATCTTTTATGCCGTACTGATGTGCTTCTGTATAATTTCATTGAAACGATTTCATCAATTCACAAAATTTATTACGTCTGAAACGTTAGATTTTTCACCAAGTATTCCTTTACCACAAAAGGATTTGAGAACAAAAACAGTGAGCATTACGCGTTTGAAATAAATTAGCAACGGATTTTGAATAAACTATTCCACTACATGAGGCTACATACCAACTATCAAAGGTCTGGGCCGGGTGGTTACAGTTTTCCAAATTAGAGTGTAGTAGAAAAGAATTTTCGGAAGTACAACATACATCCAAAGAATGAAAACATCCATCTTGATTATTCGACAGTAATGATTACCGCAACAATCTCAACAATTCATTGCAGGTGCTTATCGTTCAATAAAACAAAACTTGACTGAAAAGTATTCTGTAGAAGAAATATCTTCTGTTTATTGTTCATTTGTGAATAACCATAGCATGATTTATTTTGTATCTCTTAAAAAACAAACTATTCATCAGAACACAGGAGACGTTTTTTATGTCGATTATGTTTTTATATCGTATCTGATGTCTGTAAAATGTGATTTCGAGTTGGGATAAGGTTTTTGACGTATTTCATTATGTTGGAATCGGGAAACTCATACATTCTTGTGTCAATTAATATTATTGTGGATGCAAGAGAAATGACTATAGAAGACCATAATTATTATAAAAGATTTCAGGCCGTAAACGTTATTGAGCCACAAATAGTATATCTGACTATCCGTCTACAAAGACCTTATCAATCATATGCATACCTATTCAGTATTGTATATAAACGTACCTCAATTTACCACGAGGAACAAATGTAACTCTTGGTGTATGACATTGGTTCAGTACATTCATATGTTAGTAGACACTGGAAACTCTAGTTTGAGAGAAAAAGAACAGTATGTTACCTAGTATATGGACAAAGTGAATGTCTAGACAGAAGTGCACGAACGTATTGACCATTTATTCGAATCATTCGCCAATAAGTGTGACTGCAACAAGTAATAACCTTAGAATTTAGACGGCATGTCAACGAACAGCTATTAGGAATAAATTATTGATATACGTTTTCACAGCATAGTTATAATTTGATACTCGATCAAATAGTATATTTGCTAAAGGCTAATCAGGGGAATTTGCAAAACTAAGAACAATTCCCGGAATGAGATATTCGTGACAACTTCGTGATACAGTGAAACAATGTTTCCTCGAACTTGTGTGAAAACCTTGATAACATGTTATCTTCAAGACGGTAAGTTTCTCAAAACAGGATATATTTAGACAAAAAATATTCAATTGCTACAAGAGGTTTTTTTTCCTTAGCACTTTCATAACACATGTGATATTTCTGATCGGCATGTCGTTTCTTGCAAAGGCATGAATAGGTTACCATTACACGATGATGTAATCATGACAACATCACTTGAACATTTAATAGTTATCTTGCTTTATACACACTAAAATGAGACCTAAATTTGTTTAAAAAATGCCATTTTGCAATACAAAGGCATACATGTAATACCAAACTGGTGACCAAATTGTTTTACAGAACTACTATAATTCAAAATAGATCAAATGCATATATGTTTACATCAATACTAGTTTTAAACGAAACAGGTCAAATAAATTCAAGACATGGCACCTTGCAAACAATTGTATATTTGTTCTGTCTGTTGCTCCACCTTCCCTAGTGAAGTTTCACAGATACTCGATAACGTCATTGAGACTCGTTAAATTCCTCTACCAGTTCGGCGTAAGTAATATTCTGGCGTCTGTGTAATTGATGCCCTTAACAAACAGATGAGAACGTATGAACCAGGTCAAGACAAGAGAGTTTTATCGACTATCGTATGAAGAGGTGGAAGCGAAATAGTTTTTTTTCCTTCTTTTTTAATGTCCGCTTTTGATACTTCGGTATGTTCAAAGCATTAAGTTAACTTCTGTTTCTTTCTATCAACGCATTGATAATGAAAGTGTTTTTGTCCGGCTTAAGATAATAAAATGGTAAACTTTCGGTCTGTCCGGCACTGGAGCAAAAATGCGTGTTGCATTTTACAACTTGGTATGATTTCTTTCAACCGGCTATACATTAAGTACATTACAGAGATACATAAGTAGCAAACATTACGTTCTAGTTCACGGTAATATTGAGACGGATTATGAACATCAAGTGAAAGTACAGCGCCCCCTCATATAGATTTAAGAGTTATTTTCAAGATCACAAACAAAGTCAGGAAACAACACTGATTGAAATGGGTCTGAGTAATTACATGTCAAAACACACTTTTCAAAAAAAAATGTCAATTTACAAAAAATAAACTTTTTTACCGAGAGTATGGTAAACTACTGTAGTGCAAAACATGTGCTTACAAGGTATCAGTACACGCATGTCAACCATTTCGAATGAGCAAGGACACTGTATGTAAGCCGTCTGCTAATGTTCCTAGCGGCCAATTCCATATTATTAAGGCATAATTTTCTGATGACTACTTCATATATCACGTTCTGTCGTCTTAAAGCTGTATCGACAAAATTAGTCAAGACTGATTTATGCGCGACAGTTTCTGCTTCACTCCGCAAGAATTATTTCCAACGTGCCAGGAACCAAGACGCGTGAAATATTATATTTGTCATGTACAAGATTGGATTTGTTCAGCAAATCGTTTATCTTTGACAGCAAGTTTGCAGTGCGATCTCTAATCTTAAAACAGCCTAAAATTGAGGATTTAATTCGCATTTAATACTTTTATACTTATTCTGAATCTACGCATTTGATAAATCGTTTCTGCCTCACCGGTGTAACCTTGGTCATAGCGCAGACATTATAAAGCCATGTTCACTAAATCATTTGCACTGAGTTGACGAAAGTAATACCCATTACACTATTAAATTCGTAAATGTTGCGGAAATTGTCATCAATTTACGATGTTGATACGACTTTGTGCCCATTGTGTTATGCCAGTGAACCTGAATAATTTAATTCAAAACATCATTGAAACCGAGCCCTGCAGTTTCATAGTGGGTGATATTTGTCTGAAGAAGAGCTGAATCAAATGCGCTAAAAACCCTACACACATTTATTGCAAGTAGAGATTGCTAAACAATACATGATAAAAACACATCGATGAATTAAGCAGTGAGCATTTATAACAATAGAATCAACACAGAGGCCTAATTGCATCTTTTCATGATAGAAATGATATTGTGGTGATAATATCTGCAAATAAGACTGCAACCTTATTAGAAATAGCAGGTGAGTGTCGCTAATGCTGGCAACAGAAAGGACTGGCTATTAAAACTCCTGACGATGACAATGACGTCAATACTTCTTTTGTGTCCCAATATTTCATCGATATTATTTCTTTCTTACAAAAAACGTTGGTTGATGAAGTACACACTCGTTTGTTGTTGCTCTTATGACAATGATGTAAACCATCTGGTGGGTTTAATTAAACATTTCTGCGAATTGTTGAACTATAGAACAAACAGTCGGTCTCCATATCAACTGTTTGTTCTCTTGCGAACAAAACATTATACTTAATAAGAGGGATAAAACGGCTGTGTTATATATGTGTGGATATTGTATACGATCATTGAAAAGCATTTTGACTTAGTTACATTTATATAATTGAAAGGCAAAATTCTATACAAAATCAAGATATTTCTTTACTATCCGATAAAATTCGAGAGGATAATGACAATGAACTTCTAAAATGTGAGCCTTCGACAGAATGAAATTGATCCCACGTATATATACGTAAATTTGTGACTGTCCTTGACAATAATTGAAAGTTCAAAGGTTCTCTTGTACCGACTGAAGCCGAACTCTTTTTTCAAAACATATTTCACATTTCAAAAGCCAAGATCATTCTTCATTGTACGGTGAAAATTAACAAGGTCATTTAAAAGTCATTATAAAGAGAATTTAAAAACGAAAATGTATGTGTATGATTTAATTTGAATTGTACAGTTGAAAGAATTGCGTAGCCTGTGGAGTATCCGTCCCAAACTGGATGCACTGACAATTATTTCTTTATGAAAAATGATGGCAGATTTCAATTTTTAAATGCTATCATCAGTAATTACAGTTGGTCAACATTCGTGTAAGGACAAAATATCGTGTATGAAGGTTCAAATCCATTCCGTATGCTTTAAAGGACTTTCTGGCAAAATAAAATAACCTTTTGATTCTAAGTTCTCATTTGTTACGCAGCAGCCTGATTAATTTAATCCAGAACATGTTTGGAAACTGGATCATGTAAATGACATTCTGTGTTTCCAATGTTAAAAGAGTTATGTAAGGAATTCTTTGAAGGATGAACGCGAAGAATCTTGATCATATTCAATTTCATTCCTCGACGTTCATGTTGTTTCTGCGCTTATGCCAAGTTCATCAGGAGTAACAAGAAGCTACCCCAACTTCCTTATGTTTCTTCCTAAATTAATCTAGTCCAGACATTGTTTTTAATTTAGCATCTGGCAAACAGTTGTTATATTTTGTATCTTCAAATGACATCGCCGTGATAATTTAGATCGTAAAAAATAATGAAAACCTACACTACACTAGAATAACCTCTAGCATTTAACGGAAGCATTTGAAAATGTGTCCGTAATTTTCAGGAAAGCCATACAACTGCATTTGAAAGGACTTGAACGTTTTGTGTATTCCAGATATCAATTATATGAAAGTTTAAAAAGAACAGATTGTTTGCAAAATAACAGAGTTGGTTTGACAAACGGCTTCTTGTAATTGCTTCCAAATAACCATGTCATACGATATGTATAAAAGACTGTGTGTCCATTTGGCGGTTTGTTGCCGCCAGAATAGTACAACTGTTGTATGCAATAAGTATGGCTTTCTAATAAATGCCATGCTACAAACAAAATTGGTCTTGTGTTGATTTCTTACCTGTTAGGGATGTTTGAATGGTCATATCGGCGCCTTGTGTAACACATAAACGCTGAGTAGTTGTTTATATAACTAGTTCAACTCTTATCTCTTATTTACTTTTGTTTTTACCCATGAAACCAATGTCGACTATTCTTCCATCATAGATATATATACTACTTTAAAACACAAGCGTTGACGATTGCATGACCATCACCTAAACAAGCAATCATAATTGTTTTTCTTGTTGATTCCATGAAATGGACCTGATGAGCCTGGAAGGCATCATAAACCAGCAAATCATAATTATTTAGGTTTTGATTATTCACGTTGTAGCTACTTAATCAAAACCATCGTCCAATATTTCTGAAGATATTATTAAATCAAAGAATGAAACAGTGCAATATTTTATAGATAGCATGCATGTGTTAATGCAAATCGTTTTTATTAGGCATGCTCGTATATATTTTATTCATAAATAGTTCATGCTTTTGTTAAAGTAACTCGCTTATGGTTTGTAAAATGCACTTTTTTAATTACGAAATAAAGTGTGGCAAATCATAAGGATTGTAAAAACAAAAATACTGAAACCCTTCAGCAACTGTTGATATTTGCTCAAATATCGTCTTTGAAGACCACAATTTTCATTAGCGTTCATAACGCGATTGAAAATTAATTACGGCGGTGGTGTTGCGTGATTGGTTGACATTATCACGTGATGTTATCAATGTATCGTTAACAGGTCAACATATCCACCCCTTTGTTAAAGTCCCAGTGGCTGTGTGGACTAGTCGGTGTTTTCTAATGTTTTATTGACTTTACCGGTGTAGGTTCGAACCCCACTAAAACAAAACTGTATTTTTTCTGCAATTGCGATATAATAGAGTAAAATAATGATAAAATAAGTGTTTTTAGATGCATTACCAGGAAAACTAATTTTGGTCCAAAAACATGAGCGAGTCACTTAAATGTCAATCATTTTTACTAGGCTAGATCGGATATCTGTTATCAAATGAACTTTTCGTGAATCGGGGACAGTTGCCATATTTTTCTGACAGTTCCTGGGAGTTTGCTGTATAAATTGACTATCGTTTCCTTTCCGTACCTTACAAGTAAACGTGAATATTTGTTTTCATTCAAAACTGTTTTCCCGGACGAGGAATTGGTTTCATTGACCATAGTTCAAGAGAATCGTTCTTTTTCCCCGTGTACTTTAATACCAAAATAGATACATGTTAATAGACTGGACATTTCATCATCTTTATTTCCCCTCTTATGTTCCTCGACACGATTTTATGTTTTGTCGAACTCATATTTATTTCTAATTAACAGACAGATAGAGAATGCATTTAGTACTATTTATCTTCCTAAATCCAGAGATTTTCATCTTGAATTAGCGTAAAAACTGTTTTTTCACTGTGGAAATAGCCGCTGTCAAGAAAAACGTTGGTTGCATCGTTCTTCTGGTTGGTTGATCGTAAGTTTTGTCGTATTAAGATGAAATAATAGTCGAAACAGTATGGATTTTATTACAGATTGTCTTGACGAATACTTTAATTTGCTGTACGGGAACACAAAAGCAAGCAACGCAAGAAGGATCTCTGAAAGTTTTTTCTAATATAGCAGCATACGTATAGTCCTTACTTCTAGGCAAGTGCCGGCGTTTGGACGCCATGCTAATATTTAGTAACGTTTTGGGTAAACGAATGTCCGAGATTGAATGCTTATGGTTTTAGAAGGTGAACTATTAATATTCCCAAGGGGGGGATTATTTCTGTCTTAAACGCAGAAATAAAACGTGTCAACATGACATTAAAGATAGTAAAAATAATTCCACATGACGGTAGATTTAGCAACTTGTAATTTCTGCTAATGTCAACCACATTAATACATCTGACTATTGTGTACAAGTCAGAATATTATCTAAGCCACCATTTCCTCAAATATGTGTTGTCGGCAAGGCAACACTCCTTTTGCTGAGCCTATTTCAGCTGGTTTCTGGCTCATTTGAACAGATATTCTTCCAAATGCATTAAGTACTATTTATGATCAGGAAAGCCGATAAATCTGGAAAATTACTGTGCAATAGCTTTAAGAGGAACTAATAGTCGAATCAATATAGACGCTGATAAAATGGCCGATTACCTTGATTAATACATTACTGTCTTGCAGAAAAGAAAAATGACCCCTAGTCACTAGGAGAGAAGTCAAGAGGAGATCAGTAAAAGTGCTAGTCAGTATATACATGATAAATATAGGCATTAGCTAAAGAACTTCAGCGAACACGTTATATATTACCTTTTGGGACGTGTTCGCTGAAGAGAACGCCGTATCCAAACCCAACCAGAATTCGTGACATTTTTATGTCACGCTGTTATTTCACTTGTATGCATTGTACAGACAAAAAAAGCTATATTATCAGGTAAATGAAGGAAAATGTAGTTCACAAACGCCTTTTCAAAACCAAAAAAAACAACGCTTAATAGATAGGTGTTTTACCTTTATAATAAATTCGATTATAAACGTGCCTTAGTTAGGTCATTGTTGTGTTCAAATTTAATCACGTGATAACAAGATTTTCAGAAAATACCAACGTGACCTACATTTGACCTCACAAATGTAAAGTTTATTTTGCCGTAATTTTCCCATTTTGAATGATTAGAAATCTAACAGATAACAAATTTGGAATATATTAATTTATTTTCAACCTAACTGCAATTGGTTTCATCTAAATAAACAATGTGAAGCCGATGCTAATATTAGAATCAATAGTCGTCATCACGGTCATGTGATTGCCGATGATCATAGTAGTCAGTTGATTCTCGTTGACTTTAGTATTGGGGCTACGCCATAACTTTAATCTGTAGTAAACTTCAAAAAAATAAATATCTACATTACATAACTACAAGTTATGGAAGCCAGAACTATACAGGCATGTGTTTCGACGTTCTTCTTATAGTGAGTGTGGTCAACCAATCCATGGCAACAACTATCTACTAATGCTTATAGTTTTATAATATTAATTTCCCATGAATAGATTTGACAGAAAATAATTAATCTTTAATGCACTTATACTTATACTGATATGTGTTTACCTGGCATTTACGGTTGAAAAAAGGCGATCGTAGGTTTTGTGTCTTGTAATGGTTTCTTGTATCATTTATGCACCAGCCAATTGTAACCACGCCCCCCCCCCCCCCTCCCCAGGTCCGGGGAATAGCGGGGACTTTGACTTTCGGTCCAGCCAAGCCCGGGTAAAATCTCCGCCCTGCGGGAACAAAATGCAGGTAAATCCCCGCCAAATGCCCCCGCACCCCAGAGACCCTAGGTAAGGCCCACCCCCGCTATTTTTGGCACGAAGACAAAACCACCGCATTCACCAGGTACTACGTGGCCACTTGAAAGGTAAAAACACGGCCCATTTCCACGGCTTTCCCCGGTATACCCCCGGACCTGAGGGGGCGTGCATACAATTGACTGGTGCATAGTGTGTGTTTACCTGGCATTTACGGTACTTGAAAACGGGCTACCGTAGGTTTTGTGTCTTGTAATGGCTTCTTGTATCATATTACAGATTAATATTCTATTTTTGTGCGACGCATAATGTCTTTATATTATCGGACACTAAAAACTAAAACACTATCATTGTAATACGAAACTTGTCCAATAACAAACATATTTGGTAATATTCGAAATTCAAACTAGAATGTCGTCCTAAAGATGTTTTTTTCTTAGTGAATATTTACAATGCAATACCGAATCAATTACTACGAGTGGTGTTGGGACCGAGACCACCTCAGAGTTAAACAAGATCAATAAACCACATATGAAACAAACTTGCATTATCACATGCTGAGACAACATATCATAAATCATATCATAATAATACTATAAACTGTGTTCAAGCATAAGAGGACGTAATACTGTAACGATCGGTTTTTAGAAAAGTATTTCCGAACTAATAACTACTACATGTATAGTATCAAACGGTACTTCCTTGCAAATTTCATTCACAAACATAAATAAGGTTAAACTGTTCAAAACCAAAGCAATTCTTTGTCACCGCTTCTATTGACAAACTGGATGCCTGTTCTCATTTGGACTCCATTTTCCGCAAGATTATACCCTTTGAGAAATATTTATTTCTAATTAACAGAATAAGTAAGGATGCATTAAGTAGTATTATGGCCCAGAAACCCAAGATTTGAACCTACAACGAGCGTAAACAAAGCAAATATTTCATTGTGCAAATAGCTATTTTCAGGAAGAAGGCAGCCACATTGTTCTTCTATTAAGTGTGTCGCAACGCGTTTTTTAAGAAGAAGGAAGAGTCGAAACAGTATAGGCGTAATTACGGATTGCCTTGATAAATACATTTGCAGAATAGATTACCACGATCGCAAATCGCGTCAAGATGTTAATCTGGATTTGTTTTACTACTGATAAAGTCTAAGGTCGTATTGGAATCAATAAAACAATGATGCCCAGCCCAGTAGCCTAAACCAAAATCCTTTAACCATAGCCTGCGCCTTATGCCTGCTTTTTGACTCCTTGTTTATAATGAGCCTCTTAGTCAACGAAGACATGGGAACTATCTACTAGTGTTTATGGATTTAGTGTTTCAAAGATTCCAGAGAAGAAAACAATTAAATTCTTAAATGCACATTAAACAGTCTTCATTTGGTTTGTACGGTCTTTAAAACAAGAACTTAACCTACATACGAGATAAGCACCCAGTATGTCACTGACAGTGCCAATGCCTTTACCTAAACATGGACTGATAACGATATTTGATATTTGTGTAATGTATTTATTGTCTTGTGGCGTGGTATATATGTCTCTCTTTTAGTGTCCTCTCGGCCTTGATCTTTACGCCTTTAAAAATGATATGTATTAATGCCTAGGCTTTTAGGCTTCTGTCAGTAATTTCATCTGTTTTATCATGTAATTGCTTCTCATGTTAACCGGGCAATATTCGCTGCATTTTTTTTAGTCTCAGGCATTTGTCCACATACTTTCTGATATTCGGATAGGACGATATAACAACGGTAATAAAAACTTAATCAATGACAACCACATCTAGTTAAACTCAGTCGCAATACACGTAAAAGTCGTAAACCCCACTGGCTCGAACTCCCAAGGACCGGCGAAATTACCTCGAGCCTCGGAAAATTCGAGCCAAGCGGGAATACCTACCTTCAGTTAATCAAAATCGGTCCTTTATATCAAGTTCGAGCCAAACAGGAATTCGAGCCAAGCGATGTCGAGCCATCGGGGTTTGACTGTATATTTATATTTCCTATTGAGAACGCTACAAAGCAAGACCACACGAGAGACCCAAAGTGTGTAAAAGTAATATTGAGAGCCAGTACAGTTTTGTTTCTGGAGATGAATAGAGACCAATCAATCAAAAGGAAACAAAAGTGCATGAACAGATGCCAAGACAATATGTTATAATAATATTATATGCTATTTTAAGACACAGTTTCACGCAATGCCCCGACACTCTGTTTATGTGCAAATGCAAAGTACCTTCGTATAACGATATGAAGCATTATACACATACACCCATATAACGTATGTGTGCAAGTCAGAAAATAAACTTAATCACCGTATTCAATTTCTTTTATACATAACAATCAATTTCACAAAGTGATCAATAGAAAACAGAACATTTTAAGTGTAAACATAAAATGATGATATTTACCAATTTAAGCACCAACTATCAACGTGAATTTAAGGACAATGTGCTTCATAAATGAAATAAGAGGTTATGTTTAAAACCAGGTATCAAGTTCTTGATTCATACATGAAGAAGTAACTTAGAGTTTTCTGGGAAGGCATTAATACTGAGTACATTTACTAAATGAGTGTTGATATCTTAAAGTTTAATTGAATTTTAACGTGTCGTTCCTTATACTTTCTCATTTTCTGCTTTACGTGTTAAAGTTCTACAAATACAAATGGCGAATTTACTTTCCGCCCACTACCGTTTCCAAGAAATCTTTTTTTCTTTCTATATGACTTCCCCATCCCGGAGAAGAGAACTGGATTAAAATCCTTTTTGCGAAGTGCGCATGCCCAGTGTATACCCCCAGTATGTCGCTGCATTGACCACAATGCATCGCTTCAATTTCATGGAAATGTTTGACATTCCTAATATCGTAACGGCCTGTATCCTTACATATAACCATACACTCCCCTTTGACGAAAATATGCCATTTAAAATGGCGATCTTGGCAAAACACCCTCATAAACAGAAAGTAAATCGGACTAGCATCGAGCATCGATTTGCGTCAATATAATTTATATGTTTATTTTATTATGAGTAACCATTATATTATTTTCGCATGAAGTACATTTTTGAATAACACCATAATGACGCTACTTTCATGACATGACATATTAAAGGGAGGTAATGAAACAAAATTTCACTTTGAATTTATAGCAATTTTTATATTTTGTTTCTTGTGTTACATTCTTCATATATAAAAAAGATCTCAATGAAAATTTTAATAATATTCAAACTAAACATTTTGTAACTTTAAAATGAAACTTTCTAAGTAGCATTTTTTGTATTAATGGTGGATGGCTTATCTTAATAGGGTAATGGTTTTAAATGTACCGTAACTAGGTTTATCTCTGTAGCTAATAGAATAGGATTCGTATTTAAATATGTCATAAATAAAAAGTGTTGTGTGCCATTAAACAAGTTCACAAAAAAAATTGTTCTAAATTGTTTTATAAAATTATATCTAGAGGCGTAAAAAATAATGTTTGTTTCCGGTTGTCCGACCTACTCTTTTATCATTTGTTTGATGATTATTTTTTTTCTTTTGAAAGTTAAAATGAATTGTTTTTGGCTCTTACCAATATGAGATGTTGCTAATATTGTATAAGATTGTATAGGTATTCAACCAAACATTTGCCATATAAAAAACAAATTCCGACCTACCTACCCTAGTTTTTTGGGTCATGAAACCAGAACAAACATATTAATTTCCACCGCCACTGACTGATAATGCCATCTCGGCCTAAAACCTCCTCATGAAGATGGTTTTCATGTCCCACAGTAGAAATATAAGAAAAGGGACTTCAAATTACACAAATAAAGCAAATTTGACAAGCAAATTAAATGCCCTAGATCATTATGTGGGGATATTTAAAAGTAGACCGACTTTGTTTGCACAGGTCATGTAGTGAGCGAAAATAAACACTGTCATGTTTAACATGTGTAAAGTATGACGTAAATGATGCTATAAATATGCATTAACACTGCCTTAAATAAAGCAGGTCTACTTTAAAAGATTTACGAAGCCTGCTGGGATTTTATCTTTAAAAAGAATAAGACTGTGAAATCTAATTTAGGTGAACCAAAAATCTATGTTGATTTATGTAAAACGTGTTCGCAAGTGTCAGCGCATTAGATGAAAAAAGGAAGTTTCATATTTTAGTTTCAAGGTTTCCTGCACGCATAAAGAAATTTCAATTTTGTGAAAATATCTACTTAAATAGCATTCTAGAAATAATTAACAGCTTAAAAAATAGTATAAAATACATGAAAATAATATCATATTATATAAGGCATATTCGTGAGCTGTAATATAAAAAGTTCCGTTCTTCGTCCAGTGTGTATTTTTTTCAAGCCTATCGGGACGACATTAAATGGACTTATTGGTTCCTGCTCTGGCCGATGCTGGGGATGTAGTGAGTGTTGCGCCCATCACGACTCAATCATATCATGACTGTTAATACTTTGGCACTCGTAACAACTCGGCCATTTCCGGCAAGCTTCGGGATTGACCTTATATGAAAATGTGACGAGGCTGCCGGCGATTAACTCAATTTTGATTACGCTAAGTACGATCACTTCGATAACGTAAACAATGTACTGTATTCGTGTTAATAACCCTATTTCGACCCATATAGGACAGGTGTCACTTCTTCTCCCAAAAACATTAGATATGTCCCTTGACGGTTGAAATCATATACACCACGTGTTACTCTCTTCTCTCTTTTCTCTCTCTCTCTCTCCCTCTCCCTCTCCCTCTCTCTCTCAAAGAATGAATTTAATTTGGATGAAATACTGTTGAAAACTGGATAAGTTTTTGACTAGGTGGTATCACTAGTACACTATACATATTATGATATTATAAGAATATTACCTACATATACCTTCGTCATATACCACGTGGTGGGTTGATTCCTTTGTAACAAAAATAAATGATGCATCTAGCTGTTAAAACTAATGAGCTGGTGTTTTAATTGCATTATACAAATGAAGTCTGTCTCTGTCAGATTTCCCAGTGGAGGTTTGCAAAGATTTTCGCAAATATTCACTAAAACTAGCTACATAAGCTGACAGAGGCGTGCAGAAATTGTACTCTGTTAAATTATTAATGAAGAAAATAGCAAAACGTGTTTCAATTTATACCTTAGTTTTCAAACGTAAATAATAAGTGTTTCACATATGCCCTTTATTGATCGTAAAATTTTATTGACATCACAAAGTCTTGCAAGCTCTGGGTACATCTTTTTAAATAGTGAGAACAAACGATAATGTAAATATGTTTTAAGAATATACTTATCATTGTATACAGTTTCTCTTCATGTTCTGATTATGGCAAAGAAGAACAAATATTATTTATTCTTTACTCGAACATATACTAATGTTTTACCCTTCAAACAACCATATACACGTTTAAACCATTCCAAAATGTACACCTTATCATATTTCTCTAAATAGACGGTATTGCATTAGTGGTCACTCAATAAACAAGTTGTCTAAAATTGACAAAAACGACCTGGGGTTAACAAAAAAGCTAGCCTTAAGTCATAAATATTTTTTGATAATTTATGCTTCTAGCAACGGTTAAAGTAGACCTTTAGATACAATTAACTGGAACCAGATGAAAGTGCTAAGCACATTTATGCAATGTTAATATAAATTACAGTATTAACTTTAGGTCTAGGTTTGGGGCGAACTTTCATTGGGCTAGGATGAAAATGTTATATTTAAAGATGCACTATTACTCCCAAATAAGATTTACCACAATTCATACATTTGTTTAAATATACCAGAAAGGATAATTAAATATCGAAAACAATGGTTTTTACGAAGGATTCCGGGTTTGATTTGAAAGAAATGTGCAGAAAACACGGGATTTCTATCACTGTACATCTTTTAGCATTCACCAATCATTTAATAGTTTTGGGTTTTCAGCAATTAAATACACGGCTACAATCTGAATATTAGTAATTGATATTTTCCATAAATGCATTATTTAGTAATTAGTTAAAAATTTATCACTCAAATTTTATGATTGTTATACATGTGTATGTATTGCTTTTGAATAAGAGTGTCACTTTAAATGAATACATATAAAATGTTTCGATATACCGATTATCCAAGCCTTAAACTTTACAGTGCGTGTTCAAGATAACAAATTAGACTTGTTTTAATACAAAAAAGAGTTGTTGGTCTGTAAAATGTAGCGGTAATTTAGTGTTGCCATACAGCCATCAATAAAGAATAACTCAGCAATTAATTGGTGGTACAAATCGTCTTACTGGCCATATTTATTGTACAAACGTCTGCAACTTGCTCAGAATGTAATTTGATACATCTATGCTGATTTACTTCTGTCTACAAAAAGAATGAATTAATTTATCTTCAAGGCAATTTAAAGCCCGTCATAGGAAGCATTGACGTCATTCCTTGAAATTTATGTAAGCTCAGCTAATGAAGTGTTCGTGGTTTATGGGGACTTTAAGATCCAGAATAAGTTACAAAATTCAGTTGAACATCCCGAAAGCCTTTAAGCGGACAATCTAAACTTCAAATGATTTTTTTTAAATATAAGTTATTACAACATGCAGTTACACAAATATTGTGCATAACTACAATAGCCTTTTGTATGCTGACTGATCACTTATCTATCGTCATGACGTTTCTCATTAAAAAAAACCTATTCACAGTTAATTAAATGACAGAACGAGTTGGAGTTGTACAATGTAAATACGATATTGTAAAACAGCTGTATTTTTTTTGTCTGACACTCTTTCTAGCTGCTTACTTTCTCTGCAAAGATGCACTCTTACTCACATATAAGATTTACCACAATTAATTACATTGTTTAAATATTCCAAAAAAAAGATGAATAAATGTCAAAAACAATAGTTCTTATAAAGGATACCAAGTTTAATTTGATTTGAAAGGAACCTGCAAAAACAAGGTATTTCTACCTTATGAGACTATAGTTGACCACAGTAAATATTTTAGCATTCACCAATCATTTAATATTTTTGCGCTCTCTGCTATTACATACACGGTTGCAATCTTGTTTTCAGTAATTAATATTTCCAATAATGCATTATTTAATAAGTAGTTAAAGGTTTATCAGTCAAAATTGGTGTGTGTTATACATGTGTATGTATTGATTTTGAATAAGAGTGTCACTTTAAGTAAAATAGATAGTTAACAATGATAACAACACTGAATAATAATTGACAATTATAAAATTATGATCCTTGCGAAAAGGGCATCAATGCGTCTGATTTTTTTTGTAAAAACATACTTGAAAAAGGTTCTTACAGATAACAGCTTGAAGGTAAAGTTTATCACCTTTCAAAGTGCAATTAATATCCACGACAGAACATTGTACAGACTGGTTAATGTCATGTCTGGATGCTATTTACTATATTTCTTAATGAGAATGCTGTCTTTATTACTCTCGCCCGTTTGTAACATGCAATAAAGCAGTATTTAAAACCTGTGACAACAATACATCTGGCGATTTGTTTTTGTTGTTTTTTTGTTGTTATTTTTTGTTGTATGTTGTTTTTTTTTATCAGACCCTGACGGTGATGGAAAGTCTAGATTGCTTTGGAGTTTACAAAATAATGCAACTCAGCTATACTCACTTTTTTGAAGTTAATAAAGGCGTAAATAAAAGTTGTTTTTAAATGTACATCAAATACCCCACAGGAAGCACATAATTAAATGCAATTATTATAATGGGCAATGACGTACTTCAGATTTTTCTTTCCATTAGCTAATCTACTCTCATGATAAACGGATACAATGCAATTTAAAACTCTAGAAAAAATCCGGTAGAGATCATCTGAAAGTGCCAAATAAATACAGTCGGCGTTCCTAGGCAATGGCTTAGTGGTGTTTCTTATTTCATAGAAGCACATAGGCATATTTCATTAATCTCAAAGAACCAGAAAGTATATAAAAACACTTTTTGCAACAACATCAGGTGTCAAAACCTTTTTGATCTGAGTGGAAGGTGAGATAAGCAGATTTTGACTGTTTGTTGTCTTGTGACATGGTGTGTCTCTCGCTGAGTGTGTCTTTGGCCTTGGACAAAAAGCCTATATATTTTAATAAGAGGTCGTGCCTCTAAACAGAATAATGTGCCTTTAAACAAGATCACATGCCTTAGAACAAGATCATTTGCCTTTAAATAAAATTACGTGCCTTTAAACAGGGTCATTTGCCTTTAAACAAGATTACGTGCCTTTAAACAGGGCCATTTGCCTTTAAACAAGATCACATGCCTTAGAACAAGATCATTTGCCTTTAAACAAGATTACGTGCCTTTAAACAGGGCCATTTGCCTTTAAACAAGATCACGTGCCTTTAAACAGGTTAATTTGCCTTTAAACAAGATCACGTGCCTTTAAACAGGTTAATTTGCCTTTAAACAAGATCACGTGCCTTTAAACAGGTTAATTTGCCTTTCAACAAGATCACGTGCCTTTAAACAGGTTAATTTGCCTTGCAACAAAAGCACGTGCCTTTACAAAAGATTAAGTGCCTTTAAACAATAGTACGTGCTTCAACAGGATCATTTGCTGCTGTGGTTGTCTCTGTAGGTTCTATCGTTTGATTATTCTTCGTAAAATCTAGGTCATCTATATAACGGCTGATTTTATAAGTATTCTATACGTTATAAATATAGGTATTACAATACATTCGCATTTAATACTTTTTTCATCAATGATAGTGAAGGTGAACTGTCTGATGTCATGAATTATGGGTTTTCTGAATCGCGAGACAGTAAGTATATGACTTATGTATAAAACCTTGTCAATATTAGTTATTATTAAAATATAATTATTCTTTTTCTGATCATTTGTTCCTCCCATTCCATATTTTGATGATTAATGTCCTACATAAATCTAAAATAATTGACAAGCGAGCGTCAAATAGGCATTCACTTATGACAGACTGGCGTTCGTTGTTTCTGTAATTGAGAGCAGTTTGCGTAAGCGAACTAAAACCTGAACGAATCAGCCTCGTGCTCTAATCTAGACTTACCAAGCACTGGCACCGGACTTTCAAAATAAATTTTCTTCTTCTTTTTTTTTTAATTAAAAAAATCTTATAATCCTAAACTAAAAATAAACAATACCAAATTTGTGAAAACAATATTGAGAAAAAAAATATATATATCTATATATTTCAATATTTTTTTTCACATCTTTAGTATAATAATTTGTAGTTTGCAATTATAATAAATTTTTTTAAAAAGAATGAGTTTGAAAATCCGGTGCCAGTGTTACCAAGGCAGCATGAAACGCAAATCAAATACTTGCTATTACCAACGCAATTCACTTTCCAGTTAGTGAAAGTAAACAAGCGAGATAAAAGGTTAATTTCTGGGAAAAGGTAAATGCGAAATGATGCTTCTACGATTACAATCACAATCCATTGACCTTCTGGGTAATCGGTGCCATTAGCGCTGAGGAATTATATTTATTCAGAATAAAATGCAACACATTTTGATACGTATCTTGACGTCATTTCCGTTGACGTCAGTCTCCTTGATACTTACTATTTGACGTAGTAATTAAATTGTCTTATTAGTTTTGATACAGAATAAACTAGAAGTTTATGTTTCCTATAACGGTGATATTGTTTGAAACCAAAACAAGCAAAAGACAAAGGGCAAAAAAAATAAATATATATATATATATTACAAGAAGTCAAACTCATTGACCAGAGGACCATCAATCAGTTGTTGCGACTTACGTCACCATATACTTTTAACCACCATGTTTAAACGCAGAACGTCGCTATAATCATGTCTTTATACACGACGCTGTCCAATTTCCCTTAAAAGCAAACAATCAATGACTGTCTTTAGTCATAAAAGGCATTTTTTTGCAGTTCATTAACCTTTCATCAATAACAATTAAACCCCAAACTACCTTTAAGGTATCGCCGAATACCAAGTCAAGTCAAACATCGTTTATTCAGTCACACTTTATTCATGGCAAAAGAGTATACATACATATTGACCTATTCCATTACACTCCAACCATCACTAGATAAAACGAACTATGTCGCAGGAAAGAATCGGTTAGTTCGATTAGCCAATGATATGACAGTCGGTAAGTTCGGTTAGCCAATGATATGACAGTCGGTTAGTTCGGTTAGCCAATGATATGACAGTTTGTTAGTTCGGTTAGCCAATGATATGACAGTCGGGTTAGTTCGGTTAGCCAATGATATGACAGTCGGTTAGTAACATTAATTCTAACGAAATGGCTTTCACATAGTTATTTTATAACAGGTATATTTTGAAAAAAAAACTCCTTAATGATGTCATGATTTAATAAAACAACCATTTCACCAACATTTTGTGTTAAAAATGAACATAAATCACGGTCAAGCAATCACTCACGAGATACACGTTATATAACGTCACAGGACAATATCAAAAAATCGTTGTTCGTCTTCAAGTAGCGCTCATATGTCTAATTCTTTTAGATTTGCTCCAAATTATGATGAGAAAATAAATGAAGCTTCGAACCAAGAATATTTTAATCGCGATGAAACAAAATTGACGGCTACGATTTTGAACAAAAAGAAAAAAAAGTGTGGCAAGAAAACACCGGTGTAAAACAAACACGTGACAAATGTATCAAAGAGAGTGTTTTCATTGTAACTTGTTTTCACTTATGGAACACTGCAGAGGAAGCCAAGGATTTGCGTATTAAAGAAATCTATCAAGTCGGTCGCTAAAAAAACGTCTTAGTACACTTGCACCGCAGACAGGAGGTTCCTAATCATTTGATGCACAGGTGCACAATCAGGCTGGGAAATTGAATTTCGTTATTTGTGTAAATTTCTTGTTTTCTGAAGATTTCGAGATCACGAAATAGTCTGCTACATTTCAGAGCGTCATTATATCGAAAGTGTAAAAAAGTTGCCAATTACAGTTTCCATGGCTGTTTTGAGAGACGAAAACTCGACCACGGTTTCAAGGATGAGAAATTTAAAAGTTCCTGACGAGAAAGTTGACGAGGAGCTTCACAACATGATAAAGAAACGATGTACGTCATTATGTATTTTTGGTCATTTATATATGGAAACTCTCTACGTCATAATGGTAATTTGGCAAACGGGGAACATAGACAAATACGAAAATAGATCTCGTTATTTCTTAAGGTTGCCAACTATTGAAAGAAAAGAATAAACCTTTATTTGATAAAAGATGAAAGTTGTTGTTAAGAACCACACGGAAAGTCAAGCTGACCATATGTATATGGTGATGGAATAAATGTTCAGACAAGAGTCGGTCTTATGATATTTGTAACAGACGATGCCAGAAGGCCCATAATTTATACATGGCATTTCCACTTTAGCAGTTGATGTTCAAATATGTTTAAAGCATACATTATTCCATATATGTCACACATTCTCGTCCGTGTGCTTGGAAGGAAGAGACATTTTGATTTTAATAACGAACAACGATGACATTCAAGGATAATGCTATATTGTTGACAAGATATCATTTTATTATCAAAATGTAAAATACTTAAAGTAACACTTTTTTTAATCAATACATACACATGTATTACCAACATAAATACTGGGTGATAGACCTTTACCTACTTACTAAATAATGTATTTATGGAAAATTTAAATTACTGATAAAAAGATTGTAACCTTGTATTTAATACCTGAAAGCTTAAAAATATTCAATGATTGGTGAGTGCTATAAGATTTACTGTGATCTATTATCGTCGCATAAGGTAGAAGTGCCGTGTATTCTGCACCTTTCTTTTACATTAAACTCGATTTCATTCAAAAGAAAATTGTTTTCGATATGTATTCATCTTTTTTAGTATATTATGAAAATTGTATTATTTTTGTAAAATTGTATTTGGGATTAAGAGTGCACCTTTATGGACTTGTGTTCCAATCTCTTTCTTGTACATTTATTAAAGATTACTCCTGGCTATTCATGCTTCTACAAATGTCACTTTCTCTTAACATATATATTGCTTACTAACAATGATAAAAATAAATCTAATCATAGCGAAATGCATATCGTAAAATTCTATTTCTAAATATTACCCTCACTCGCACAAACAAAACAAATCTTAGATTTGCACTGAAATTTGTCTTGGTGCGCGTTTTAAAAACAATATTGACGTCAGAAAATCAAACATTTCCCAATTAAAGTTAAATCTTGTCTGTGCTCTGGAATTGTCTGCACAGTTGGGATGCAGATATTTATTTGCTGTTTGCGTGCATGCATGCCATCTGAAATTAACGAGGCAAAACATGTTTGCAATTGTTTGAAGGTCGGGAAGCTGATTGGTCACATATTTAAAAAATAGGTCAGCTACCGAATAGCTCTCGAGATCGAAAACTTCCTAAACCTTCTCCAAAACAGATGTAAAGAAGATTATTTTATATTTCAATAATCTAATTAATGGCGACCCTACGAAATGGGCGCCGACCCTACCGTTTTTATAGTCATTTTAAAAAAATAGTGTGTTTTTATATGTAGTTTAAAACGCTAAAGCTTTATACAAAACATAACTTTAACATCATTCTCCAATGATGACAATAACGCTCTTATATGAGTGAGTGAGTCACTGTGAGTGAGTGAGTGAGTGAGTGAGTGAGTGAGTGAGTGAGTGAGTGAGTGAGTGAGTGAGTGAGTGAGTGAGTGAGTGAGTGAGTGAGTGAGTGAGTGAGTGAGTGAGTGAGTGAGTGAGTGAGTGAGTGAGTGAGTGAGTGAGTGAGTGAGTGAGTGAGTGAGTGAGTGAGTGAGTGAGTGAGTGAGTGAGTGAGTGAGTGAGTGAGTGAGTGAGTGAGTGAGTGAGTGAGTGAGTGAGTGAGTGAGTGAGTGAGTGAGTGAGTGAGTGAGTGAGTGAGTGAGTGAGTGAGTGAGTGAGTGAGTGAGTGAGTGAGTGAGTGAGTGAGTGGGTCGGTGGTTTGGGTGGGTGAGTGGGTGAGTGAGTGAGTGAGTGAGTGAGTGAGTGAGTGAGTGAGTGAGTGAGTGAGTGAGTGTGTGAGTGAGTGAGTGAGTGAGTGAGTGAGTGAGTGAGTGAGTGAGTGAGTGAGTGAGTGAGTGAGTGAGTGAGTGAGTGAGTGAGTGAGTGAGTGAGTGAGTGAGTGAGTGAGTGAGTGAGTGAGTGAGTGAGTGAGTGAGTGAGTAAGTGAGTGAATAAATGAATGAATAAATCTACCTGTTTTTGAAAAGGATGTTACCTTAACCAAACCAATTGTTTTGGCCTTACTGTCATTGAGGGTGGTCTGGTGTTTATTGTATGGGAAATATGGATATGCCTTTGAGAAACCACCAAAGAGTATCAATAATAAGATTTTCAATATGGTATGTACTTCTGTTTGTAATTCTGACGATCAGTCTGAAAAAATATTGACATGTGATAATAAAATAGACATTTACTTTATTCAGTCCGACGTTTATTGTTATTGGATCAAAACAGGCTCTTCTTTTTAAAGCTGCACTTTCACAGATTGACAGCTTTGACATTTGTTTTATTTTTTGTCTCAGAAACAGCTGATTTTAGCATCAATGCCTTCAATCCAGTCATATAAGATCACTCACGATAAAACAGATCTCAATTGTTTGGAAAATTGCCGAAAATTTCTTTCTTTTTCTTATAGCGGTAGTAACGCTTTTAGCCATAAAACATAAATTTTCGAACATTAATATGAAAAACTGCGATCTGATCCTTTGTAAGCAGTCGTATATCACTGTTTTCAAGGCAATTGCAAAATTGTTTGGCTCATTCCAAGACAAAAACTCAAAGAGTTGTCAAATCTGTGAGAGTGCAGCTTTAAAGGCACATTAGCCGCAGTTTTGGTTCAATCAAATATTAAACATTCTTAACCATTTGTAAAGCCTATCAATGCGATTACTGAAACCATGATATTAATTTTATAAATAAAAAAAATATAAAAAAATATTGCACCGGCAGCAGATTCTATCCGTGGTTCTTTCGGGAACGCTTTCCATTTCGCCACGGTAGACTTTAAGTATCTTCCTTGGCTGATAGTGTAAAATAGATTTCTCCCAACCCGAACACACTGACTACTGAGTAAGTCTTTTTGCGGAAAAGAGGTTAAACGATTATCTGCAGAACACCCTGCACGAGGGTTGGGATGAACCTATCTTACACGAGCGACCATGGTAGAGGATTTTTCTCCCTTCTTAGTTAAACAAACGATAGTAAATATATGTACTTTTTCTCTGGAACTCTTTTGTGTGTAGTTACAAAAAGTTGTTTCATACGGGTGCTCGTGGGCAAGATAAGTATTTCCAGCACGGCCAAATAGTTGGATCTTCTTATCTGGTGTGGGAGAAATACGCCTTCCCATGGTTCTGTGTAGAATACATACACTCATTTTAATCGTGGCAGAATTTGTCAACATTGCAGAAAAAGTTCATTTATGTGTGTTTGAATAGGTTAAGTGATCATACTTTTTAACAAAATTATTATCTTCTTTTTTGTCGACTATGTTTGCTATCAGACAAGAAAGTTAAGAAGCGTCAAAAAAGAGGCCTAATGCAGCCAGTTATTTGTTTCTTGATGCATTAAAGTATACAAGTATATTGACCAAACCCTGAGAGTAAGACTTTAAGCTGCACTCTCACAGATTGAACGTTTCGACAACTTATTTTTTGTCTTAGAATGAGCCATTTTTTGCGAAAATATTTGCAAACCAGTGATATAAGACTGCTGACAAATCAGATCGCAGATTTTTTGATTTCCGTTCAAAAACCTGCGATCTGATTTGTCAGCAGTCTTATATCACTGGTTTCCATGCATTTTCGCATAAATCGGCTCGTTCCAAGACAAAAAAATAAAAATGTTGTCAAAACGGTTAATCTGTGAGAGTGCAGCTATATGCAATACAAATGCAAATCGTTTACTAGTAACACGAATCAATATCAGTTATTTGTCCTTGAAAGAGGTAAAAGCGAAACTCTTGCGACAATAAACCCATCTACAATTACAATTACGATGACAATATAAACTTCCTTGTGAATTGATCATTTTTACCCTTGTGAATCGATCCCACTATAGCAGGCGCGGGACAATATCAATTCATATCATATTTGATATAAAATGGAAACATGGAAAATATACATCTTGTTTAGAAATATCATATTATCATAAAGAATGTTCATTTCAAATTTCAAAGTCGGCTAAAGAATAGAGGTGGTATATTCTAGTTAAAACATATTTATTCAAGTCAAAGAAATACAAAAATGAATGCACAATGTTCAGATAAATAATGTAATAGATCGGAAGACAAGCTTTTTAAATCCTTGTTTAAGTTTAATTTGCATTTAGCTTTACACTATTGAATTTTGTTCAACCCTTTTCCACTTACAATTAATCTGATCTCATATTGATAAAGGAAAGGAAATGTGCCGGGAACTTCAAAGGAACGTGGAAGCAAAAAATTGAAAAGACTTTGTTTGAATAGAAAAGAACATTGAGGTCGCCGTTAACATACTTTTCCTGCTATACCTTAACTGTAGGCTTGTGTGAAAGTGAAACATTCACTTTTGACATCTTCAAACAAAGATAGTATTCATTTTGGCTTCGCCCTATAGTCATTAGCGGATCCGGAGGGGGAGAGGGCACACCCTCCGCCCCACCCCCTAAAATCGTCCGAGTTTACTTTAAAGTTCAAAACAGGAGATAAAAAAGTAATAAAATACGCCCAAAATGCATCATTTCGGACTAAACATTGTTAAAATTTTCAAGGGGAGTATCCCCAAACCCCATTGCCAACTTCTGAAGGAGGGGCGCAAGTCAATAGCTTACTCCCCTCAGTTACGCTCCCCTCAAACGCCGAATCCATGATTCGCCCCTGGAAGTTTCAAATGTGTTATAACAAGACATCGTAGGAAGAGGAAAAAAGATTAAACGTGACAAGAAAGATCTTTCAACAAAAGAAATTCGTGACTGAAAAACTTAAGGAACACGAAACTGAAAGGTTATAATCTTGTGACGTTAGTGTCTGTTGGTTTTTCATCCTTGTTCAGTTAAACATGTTCATGCAGGGGCGTATTTTGACGAGGAATAAAGTGGTTAACGTTTAGCTTATTTGTCTGTATAAATATAAGTGAATAGAGGGCTTGCTCCCGTTGTAAAGTTTCGTTCAGCTAGATTGCTGTAGGTGCATTTTGGCTTCGTAATTAAAATGAATACCTAAACATGGAGAACAAACATAAAATTTGAGTGATAAACCTTGAACTAATTACTTAATAAGGCATTTATGGAAAATATTAATTACATATGTCAATATTGTTACCATGAATCTAATTCCAGGAAACGGACAAATATTGAATAACTGGTGGGTCCTAAAAGATTAACAGTGGTCAGCTATCGACTCATAAGGTAGAAATAACGTGTTATCTGCAACTTTTTTTCAAACTAAACATGTTACCCTTCATAAAACCAATTTTTTTTATATATATTTATGCATCTTTTTCGGGAAATTAAGACAATAATTGTTGTGTATCTTTTTGGGGAGTAAGAGTGCATCTAAAGGTACACCGATGTCCTTATATTTTACTTAGGAACATTAAATTTATACGTCTGTTGTTATTTTATTTGATGATTTATGGGAAAGAAATGGTAGGCCCATGGCCGATGGGAAGCTACGCCCCTGTCACTGTAAACGCTTTCACTGCTGTTATCGTGTCTGCGGTTTCCACTATAATAATAAAAGCTCTAATAAAAAAGTAGTTCATGAGATGGAAATGTTCCTTAAACATGAGACGTTGAAAGGCTTTAACTTAAAGACCCTGGTTGTACAATGTCATTAGCGTGCCTAAATATAGTCGTTCTTAATTAAGAAGATGTCTCAATTTTGCTGCGGTACTAGATAGCACTTTCTTGAACAAGCGCGTGCTAATATGTCAATGTCTTAAACAATAATTTTCAAAACAAAATATTTTCAACGAAACTTCAAAGAAAATAATTAATAAGGCCACACCAAATTGATATTTCGTTCCGCGGAATTACCGCTCCTATTTTTTTGAAAATGTAAAAAAAAATAAAAAAAAATGTGCGCCCGCACCTCCATTTTGATCGCCAAGCAGATTTTTTTTCAGGTAATAATTAATTAAAAGGTTAAAAATAATCAAGTATAATTTTTCTACGCTAGTTTTCGTGTTTTTGTAAAGGGGAGTTACCGATGCGTAGTGTTTTTATACTGTATATCGATCGATTTAGCATGGGTTTCAATAAATTCAATCAAAATGGCGGCTTCCGATATAAACAATGTGGCTCGAAGTTTGGAAATTAAATCTTATTTTTGACAATAAATATGTTTTGAGCATGGTTGAAGTCATTGTTGATCGTCTCATGCACTAAAGGATCATTAATTAAAGCAATCATTATGCAATTAAGCATGTGTATCTGAGACTGGTAGCGATTATATTGCGTAATTAGTGACTCGTTTTCAATGGAAATCGGAATGATCAACTTTGTACAATTTTATTCAAGTCATAATACAGGGGACCAAAATTTTACCTCGTTACGACGATGCTGAACATGACAGATGAGCTTAACTGGAACATGAGTCATTGTCCAAATTGATGTATCAAGCTCATTTTTTATCAAATTCTAACAAAACAACAGTTTTGAACAAATATCTTTTCACAAATAGCGATATAAACAATGGTCTGGATATACCCCAACATAAGTAAGCCTAAGTTTATCACCTTATATTTTGTTTGTATTTGTACCATAATCCAGGATTGTAATGCACTTGTCAATTGTAACCACTGCCCCGCCCACCCCTCGCCCTCGTTCCAGGGGTATACCGGGGACAGCGGAGGCAACGGGCTGTGTTTTTACCTTTCAGGTGGCCCCGCAGTGCCTAGTGAATGTGGTTTTGTTTTCATATTGAAAATAGTCGGGAATGGGCCTTACATAGGTATTCGGGGTTGCGGGGGTTGGAAGGGATTTTACCTGCAGAGTGTTCCTGCAGGTCGGGTATTTTACCCGGGTTTTGAGAGACCGGAAGTCTATTCCGGACTTAGGGGGGGGGGGGGGGGGGCATATACAATTGGCTGGTGCATAAAAACATCTAAATAATCAATAAAGTACTCTGAAAAATACCCTTGTTCTTTTTGTTTTAATAAGCACATGTCTTTGCATTTCCTGTGACAATAAAAACAAAATTTAGTTTATGTTATATGGAGTCTGATGTTTGATGATGCCTGTGTAAGTGATCATTTTTTACCAATCCAAAATCAATCCTAAGTTATGTATAAATACAGTTGCATATGATGTTAAAATGATTCAGGTAGATTTATATCAGTCGTTTCAAACTTTTTACTAAAAGCAGGGTTATTTATTATTATGAATGATCGTCATATTAAAGTACGTTTTAAATATATAAGAAATTAGATTTATCCATATAATGTTTGTACTAAACATGGATGAATAAATAGTATGTATTCCGACATTTTCCCAATGTCCATTAGAGGTTCAGTTCAAGATGGCATTAAAATGGGTTTAAGAGCAATTATTTTGAACAATCTTTCTTATTTATATTGAATATAAGGAAAATATATTGTTCGCTCTTCGCTCGCTTCGGTTTTTATGAAAACTGACAATTTTTTTTTTTTCGCTCGCTCGCTCCAATTTTTTTTGGCAAAAATCCGAGGAACTAAACATTAATTTGGTGTGGCCTAAGTGTTATTCTCATTTTACCAGCACGAAGCTGAACCACACCTTTCTTTCTGTATGTTGTATATATAAATATTCAATAAACATTTGTTAATGTGACCTTATTACTATAGAATTGTCAATGTGGATAAAAAAACAGTTTTATCTCTCATCTTGGTACTGTAAGAAGTGCACGACTGGTACAATTCAGGACAAATATTAAACAATTTAAATCCGAAACAGGATAATAATAATGTAATGTCCATCGATTAAGCTTAATGTCTGTTTATTTTTGAATAATGTGTTGTTCAATAGCGGATCCGGGGGAGGGGGGGGGGGGGTGCAATCGGCACAAGCCCCTCTTCCCCTAAATAATAAATAAATTGTCCAAGTCCACTTCTTATATCAATATAGGATAAATAAATGTAATAAAGTACTCCCAAAATGCACCATAACATACATTCAATTGTTAAGATTTCCACGAAGGAATACTCCCAAACACCCCTCCCAATACTTTAAGAGAGATAAATTTTGGAACTGGGGGAGGGGCGCGGGTCAAAAGGTTACGCCCCGAAGTTACGCCCCCTCTAACATCGACTCCAGGTCCACCCCTGTTGTTTATATAACTTAAAAATGATATATGGCCATTACTGCTGACACATATTGAAGGGGCATATTTTCTAAAGAGTGCAAAATGTTTCATCATAGTAATGGTGTCTATGTGTTTAACAAAAACTTTGCTTAAATGTTATGAGCCATGTTTAAGAACATGAAAACCCTGTTAACCCTGGGAAAACAAATCGATTACATCCCACAATGCATAATGTGTTTCCGTTCACGATCAAATGAAATGTCGGTGAAACGTGAAGTTGGTAATTTTTTCAAGTGCATAGTTAAAATTTAAGATCCTATTTTTTGTCTGATATATCTGCACGAATCGCGAACGAGATTTCCTAATTAGATAATGCAATAAATAGGCCTTTAAAATCTGATGAGCTCGGCTCGTCTTCTGACGATTTTAACATCACGAACATGTCTACGACTTTATATCATGGTGTTATGAGGGAGACGTGTACACATTGTGTGATTTATGTTTTGTTCCAAGCAAAAATGAAAATAGATGCATTACGGATACAATATTCTTATTTAAAGCTGCACTTTCACAGACTGATTTTTTGACATCTTTATTATGTTTTGTCTTGGAATTAGCCATTTTGTCGTAAAAGTCTGGAAACCAGTAATATAAGACTGCTGGAAAAATATCAGATCGCAGATTTATCATAGTTTAGATCGAAAAATGATGTTTTATGGCTTAAAGCGTTTATAAAGAAAAATGAAATTTTCGGTATTTTTCTCCAAACCATTGAGATCTGTTTTATTGTGAGTTATCTTATATGACTGAATTGATAGCAATGATGACAACGTGAGCTGATTCTGAGACAAAGAAATAAAAAGATCAAAACTGTCAATTCGTGAGAGTTCAGCTTTTATGCGTTGGCTCGTAAGCAGAATTTGTTACATTTATAGAAACAAATAGGTCCATTATAACAAGTTCGAGCCAACGAGGAAATTGAGTCAGGCGAGTTCGAGCCAACGGGGTTCCACTTTGTGAACATTTCTTAAAATATGTCTGACTGATCTTTTGCTGTTGTCAATGGCAAGAATTTAGAAAAGAAAATAACAAAGGTACAATATCTCCATCCATCATGAAACCACTTTCACTAAAGTGTATTTTACCACCCAGTGTACCGATATTAACCTAGAAACAGCAAAGTATAGCTCGTATTGTCATAAACAAAGAAAGCATTTCGGAACAAAGCATGAAAGAAATCATTTAAGACGGATAATCCTTAATTGAGATTGATTGTCGTTTCAAGCTTAATAATCGCTTTATTGAAAACGTCCTCTACGGAGCCACGTTTGTACCAATTTAGTGGAGGGAGTTTATTCTTCTTAAAACTAATAGGGTAGTTGTCTCGTGAAAACAAGTCTTGAATGTTTACATTCGGAACTCCTCGGCCATTTTCTATCGAAAACAACCTCGGATGCATATGGGCGGTTAACAGTGTCAGAAATCTATACAGTTTAACTACGCTGCGAGTAAATCGCGTAGTAATTTTTTTAGCAGTTAAATTTGATAACCTTACTCTTGGGAATCTTAATTATTTATGCAATTATACACTTCACTGGCTATCAATTTAAATTAAGTAATACAAAATACATGTTAAAACACTACAATTAATAAATACTATTATTTATTTTTTTACGAACTACTTCTACTGACGTACCGACATACATCAGAGGTTGTTTTCGATAAAAAAAAATGGCCGAGGAGTTCCGAATGTGATGTTTAAAGTCGTTTGCTGGATATCTTCATAAAATTCAGCTCAATTTCCCATTAGTTTTATCTGGAATTCAAACTAATCACTCTAAATCACGAACTCTTTATTCTTTTGGCTCACCGAATTTCAAGAAGATAATGACGCCATTCCTCCTTGAAAAAAACAACATTTTATTACGTTGAAGATGGATGAATTTATTCTATTTTATGCAGGCTGAATAATTTGATTTTAGTCGGATAACGTCATAGAATGTTCAAATCGACATTGAACTGCATCGTTATATTGCATTCACGGCTGTCAGACTTCAATAAACTTCAAAAACAACGATTCGCCCTATATTGCCATCACCTTACCAAGTCTTGCGGTACGATTCTATTCAAAATTGAGCAACCTTTCTTATAATAAGAGAAACAAAGGTCTTCGAATTTAAACGAATATAAAATAAATTAATACAATAAGAAAATGTACAGACACAAATAAACTTCAATAACAACGATTCGCCCTACATTGACATCACTTTACTTATTCTTGCGATACGATTCTATTTAAAATTGAGCAACCTTTTGAAGAGAAATATGATTTTTGTTGTTTGAAAATATTGAAATTATTTTCCCTAGTACAATCCGATAGGTGGCGAATAAGTTTTGCACGAGGATTTGGTGCATTTCGAGTATTGTTTATTTAGCCTCGGGACCGGCCGGTAAGCAGACGTGTTTTTAACGTCATCTTTTGCTAATGATATGTATCATAAACTTTACACGTCTGTAGCGCTTACAGTTTTGACACGTTTATTGTTGATAATCAAATATGATTTCTTTCCATATCATAATGTAATTATCAATTTTATATGTAAATTTGAAATATAATGACATTTAATTTTCTGATACATACGTATTGATAATTTTATATACACAACATGTTGAAAAGTTTGGTACCAACAACTCCTTTTGCAAGAAACTAGCAGTGTTTCTCTATAATCATATCATGATTGTGTTATAATGTTTAAAAATGGTATATGTATATGCAAAAATAAAGTGGTCGGTTGGCGTCCCAACGGCTTATACCAATAAGTTGTTAATGTTTTATGTTTATGTATCATCACTATCGGAATGAGTTGTGAGTTTAAACGAATATGAAATAGATTAATACTACAAGAAAATGTATAGAAAACCGAGGTCCCATACAAAACGATTCAATCATTCCTTGATATATTAAAATGGTTGAACCAGTAACACGTCACCACGGAAGTGGCATGCCATTCGATGGCGTGACTAGGAATTTCCGTATGGCAAAAGAAACATGTGAAACAAAATACCGAAGTGGCAAATACCACGGCATGTTGTGTATGGCCTAACGAACCTTGCAGAACCATGGCATGTGCGTGTCTGTAGTCGTTTTAAGAAGTATCTTAATTTGTTGTGGCAATAGACGGCTCTTACCGGAAGAAGCGAACAACAGTGCCAGAGGCACCGTATTTAAGTAAAATTGTGTTGTTTTTTTAAATACAAGGTGTTGCAACATCAATATCAATTGTCAGTAAGTTCTTGCCGTATATTTGGCTGTTACACAGTAACCCTCCCCCCCCCCCCCCCCCCCCCAATTAAAAGTCGAACCCCGATGACTAGAACCCGCTTGGCTCGATTTCCTCGTTGGCTCGAACTGGATGTAAATGACCGATATTTCTTAGTAAATGTTAGCAATACCGCCTTGCTCGAATTTCCCGAGGCTCGATGTATTTTTGCCGGTCCCTGGGAGTTCGAGCCAACGGTGTTCGACTGTAGTTGTAAATTAATACATACCTTTAAAGCTATTTGGCGTTTGATATTGTTTAAAACAGACATATTCTTTTGTGTAAGCTTCTTTGTAAGATAATAAAGTCAGTTCAAAGTAAATTTCAACAATAGCTATTATAACATACAATATGATCTAAACATGTGCTGATCTTTCAGTATTAATATTTAAAATAATGCTTTGACGCGAGCATTCATTTTCAGAGGACAGACAAAAAGTGAATAAAGGACATGTTTTAAGAGGCAGGTGGTTCACAATGTATGATGTTCGCACGCTGATGAGGGATATAAAGCAGCGTTATATCACCTGTTCTAAACAAAACAAAGACAACTACAAAGAATATGTTTTACCTCACTTGGAACACCTCGGCCATTTCCATCGAAATAACATCGGATATATGCCGGTACATCAGTAGATGTTGTTCGTAAAATTTCAAATAATGGTATCAATTAATTGTTTTGTTATGTAAATGTGTATTTTGTAATATTAAGTTCAATTTGATTGCCAGTCAGGTGAATTATTACATAAATAATTAATATTCCAAAAAGTAAAGGCATAAAGTCAAACTGCCGAACTGAAATTACTACGCGATCTTTTGCAGCGTAGTTAAATGTAAAAACATCTGACATTGTAAACCGCCATATACATCCAAGGTTGTTTTCAAAGGAAAATGGCCGAGGAGTTCCGATTGATTTTACCTTGACCCTGTTTTAATGAACATCAATCAAGACCAGACAGACGTACAACGAGAAACACACAACGTAACAAGACCACAAACACAGATCACAAAAGTTTTCAAAACAACAATAATAAATTGCGTGATCAATACTATTGCGGTCACCGGCTTGGAACGGTCTGTATATAAGATACATATCAAAGTAAACTTTAATACAAACAACTATTTATTAAATGTAAATATTTTGCAATAGCCATGCTGAAGATATATATGCCGAAAAAGTTATATGGTAAACGAAATCGAATATTTAGGGAATTCGATTTTGGAATAGTAAGGGTTGGTTAGGGTTAGGTTTAAGGTTTAATTGTGGATCCCTTCCATCATTTCAATAATGTAAAAACATTTCCCATATAAACTCAATAATGATAATATATGTAAGTGTTTTCGGACGCATTACCAGAAAAAAATATTTTTGGTGCCAAAACATGAGCGAGTGCCATTAACAAAGATCGAAGAAATGTTTTGGCGCCTGAACTTGTCCCTGTTGTAACTATTTTACATTATCCTCTGTTGCCAATGTTGGTCTGCAAAGTGTATTTGTTGCTTATTTTGGCAAGCAATCTGTCAGCAGTAACTTTCAGTTTAATGTTTATGCATTAATACTTGGCTAAATTATCATATTGTGCAACTGTCTGAAAAACCGTTTAGAATGTTTACATTAGGCTGACTTTATCAATGTCTGCACATGGAATAAATTAATCCACATTTAAGCCCGAAAGAGGACTTTAACGTTCATTTAACATAAATTAAAGAACGCATTTTCTTGAAATCAAGTTCGTTTAACGATTGAGGTATATAATGTTGTTGTCACGTATTAGTTAAAGATTCAAAAACAAAACATGGGAATTTTAATTAGTTTAATTTCAATGATGGATATCCATGTTGTTGGTATGCATGTCTAATGAACGTGAAACTCGAATGAAGAACATGGATATCGTACATATTACATGAGATTTCGGGGATTCGGTTTAAAAAATACGTATAGGGTTAGGGTTAGGGTAAGGTAAAGTTTACAATCCCCTCAATCAAACAAATAATGCGTAAAACATTTCCTATACAGTCAAACCCCGTTGGCTCGAACTGCCCTGGACCGG
Source organism: Mya arenaria (assembly GCF_026914265.1). NCBI lineage: Eukaryota > Metazoa > Mollusca > Bivalvia > Myida > Myidae > Mya > Mya arenaria. The sequence goes on along the minus strand of NC_069123.1, from coordinate 10,491,670 downwards.
CGAAAATACCCCAAACCTCGGAACATTCGAGCCAAGCGGGAATTTTCACCTTCAGTATAAGGAAATGGGTCCTTAACATACAGTTCGACCAACAAGCAATTCGAGCAAAACGAGTTCGAGCCAACGGGGTTCGACTGAAAAACCTCAACCAAGAGAAAATTTAGTTTTTGCTGGTGCAGTTACCCATTTAATACCCAATGCATTTTTAAAACTGTCAGATTTAATACGCCCTACTTGTCCAAATTATCTACATTAAGGACATTGAACCTGACGATGATTATATATGTCAGTTACATAATATTCCGCTTTAATTTGATTCTGCATGAGAGGGACGCCTTTACATTGCAATCTCTATAAAATTACACTTCGAATGTCAAGGATTGTGGTCTGGTGATTAAAACAAAATATGATATCTTTTTCTCTGAGTTTCGATACCTAATGTGCTGCATAAATTAACATATATGTATGCGTACAGCCTGATTTGTATCATGTAGGTTTAATATATAGGAATAAAACATGTTCTGAATAAACCAAAACGACGCTTCATTTCAATCAAGACTTGAAAAGGACACAAGCGAAATAATGCAGATTATTAGCCCTTTTATCTCTACAAACCTTAAGTGCAACCATTTTAATTTGAACAGATCAATAATGTTAAATTCATACAAACAAATGAATACACATTCGGGTCACTTCGGCCATTTTCCATCGAAAACAACCTCGGGTCTATTTGGACGATTTACATTGTCAGAAATCTTGTTTTCAGTGGAAAATGGCCAAGGTGTTCCGAATGTCATATACAAAGAAACTTCATTTGTTTAATAACACCCTGTAAGTAAATATATATAAAATGCATCCTGTTTAGAATGTGTTTAATGCATTAATTCGCCCATCTTCAATTGGTCACATTCGTACAAAGTTTCCTAATACACTGCTCCATGAGGAGCGAAAATCAGCAAATGAACACATGCCTGCAATAAAACCACCAAAATACTACAATGTAACTTGTTTGTTGTCGTGTGACGTTGTTTGTCTCTCGTTTAGACTATTGTGCAATGATCCTTGCATTGTTAAACAGGATCTTGGTTATGTGTTAGCTACTGGACCAGTCCCTAAACATTGTTTCTTTTGTATTATGTACATTCTAGTCAGTGGTCACAATGGACTGCGTGGAACAATGTCACGTAAAACTATACCTTATCTTATTTAAAGAATTTTGCATTGAGCCTTCGGCGAAAAGGCGCGGAACGGAAAACAACTATGAATGAAATGTTACACCTGACTAAAAAAACTTGGTATATGAACAAACAGACGTGACAGAACGAAATGGTTCAAGTACTATGATTATCATGGCTCGTGTTTTATACCTTTAAAGGGAGTCGCTTATGTTTTGCACGTTTTTTTTACCGGTAATGCATCTGAAAACATTTATATTACAACTATTTTACTCTTTGATACCGGATTGCAGGGAAAATACACATACAGTATAAACACTATTCTGGTTTAAGTGGGGTGCGAATCCACGCCAGTACATGCAAGAAAAATTAGAAAACTGACAAAAAAACCTCACACCCACACGGACTCATTCTTCAACATAAGGATAATTAACGCTATTCAAATCGTGGACAAAGACAATGCGAGCATATATCAACATATGTTGAAGGTTGCAGACGTCACTATCTTAGTTTTAACATTCCTAATGATATGTTACACTTCATTTCGTCAAACAAAAAAATAGAATTCACAAAAAACATGAGGTAGTCCCTTTAAGAAGGCTCTGAAGTTGGTTGCTTAATACCATATTTCTGGAAGAAAGACACATCATAATGTACTGCCACGGTCGTATATTTGCATAAGTGCATGTAAGCATAACTATTGGGCAATTTTTTTCATTAACATTTTTGTCAAATAACCAATTTCACATGCGTCCAAGCAATTCGTTTAAACCTTCATTGAGACATGTCGTATTAGTTGAAAGTCTGTGCCTAATAAAAACGTTCCTCAGAGGATGTAATTCGTCATCTTTCGCAAGTTTGTAAAAGTAATTCGTCCAAGATAAAGGTGAAGTATACATAATTCAATGGTTTGATATGTCCTTATTTAACACGGTTTACAAATGTGACCTTATATAAAGTGTTTTGTCATGATGACGTGGAAACTTAATCATTTAAAGAAATTTAATATACAGCCGAAACCCGCTGGCTTCGAACTCGCAGGAAACGGTGAAATTTGCTCGGGGTTCGAAAAATTCAAGCCAAGCAGGAAGGCTTACCGTCAAGTTAAAGAAATCGGTCCTTTACAATTCAGTTTGAGCCAACGAGGAATTCGAGCCAAGCGAGTTCGAGCCAACAGGGTCCGACTGTGCACGTATTGTATTTTTAGTTGTGTTTTTTTTTTCAGAAGGTAAGGCTTTAAACGCAAGACCATCTTAAATGTGTATTATTCTAGTTCGTTCCGGGGGTGGGAGTCTGTGTGCTTTAAAGCTACACTCTCACAGATATACCAATTTGACATTTTTTAACTTTTTTGTCTTGGAACGAGCTATATTTTGCGAAAATGCATGGAAACCAGTGATATATGACTGATGACACAATACCAGATCGCAGTTTTTAATATTTACGTTCGAAAATGTTTTACGGCTAAAGCGTTACTAATGTTTAATAAAAATGCATACTCCCTAAGTCTTTGAACATAAATACAAAAACCTGCCATCTGATTTGTCAACAGTCTTATATCACTGGTTTCCATGCATTTTCGCAAAAGTTGGTTTGTTCCAAGACAAAAAATAAAAATAAAGTCGCCAAAACGTTAAATCTGTAAGAGTGCAGCTTAAAAGCACACGTAACCCTGTTGGCTCGAACTCGCTTGGCTCGAATTCCTCGTTGGCTTAAACTGTGAGAGAGACGCTTTAAATGTCCCCTCGAAAGATGAACAACTAGGATGTAAGAAAAGTGAGGGTGTTCGTGTCGCATAATGATTTTTCGAGAAATCCAAGATAACGAGCAAGATGGCTGACCCCATAAAAGTACAATTAAGGACAAACTTTAAATACATGATTACATGACCAGGAACATCTATGAAAATATTGGCCATCGATCTGCAAGCAAGATCAAGCTGAAATGTCTATTTATTTCAGGATTACGTGCTGTTTGCCTATGATTTAAGGGACATTTTATTGACACAGAATAGAGGCATACATTTATTTACAGCAGGCAAGGAAAAGAGGCAAGTGCTTCCAAACGTTTGTTATAAACACTCTATGTATATTGTTATGTCAATTTAAAACCATTTGGAAATACTGTGTTTTTTTCAGTCAGTTAAAGGTACTCGCTCATGTTTTTGGACGAAAAATTAGTTTTCCCGGTAATGCATCTAAAAACACTTATTTTACCATAAGTTTTCTATAGGATATCGAAATTGCAGAAAAAAATACGATTACAGTAGAGTAAAATAACGCATTTTGGTTTTAGCGGTGTGCCAACCCACGCAAGTAAAGTCAAGAAAAGATTAGGAGGCCGACGTCTAAATCAATAAGGCAACAGGACTTATACAAAAGGGATGAATATTTTGACCTTTTAACAATACATTGATAACATTACGTGATAATGTCAATCAACCAATCACGCAACAACAACGCCGTAATTAAGTGACCATTAGCGTTATTTACGCTAATGAAAATTGTGGCCTTCAAAGACGATATTTGAGCAAATATCAGCATTTTCTGAAGGGTTCCAGATTTGGGTATTTTTTGTTTTTACAATCCTTATGATTTGCCATACTTTATTTTGTCATATAAAAGTGCATTCACAAAAAATCATGCGCAAGTCCCTTAAAAGGCTAGGTCATCGCCCACACACACTTAAATGCCATTCTATGAGTGCTGTTTTTTTCTGGTAAAAACCGTTATGCAGAAGAAAATATCAAATCAAACCACAATCGGTGACGGGCCTAAGATAATTTGACAGTTCAATAGCAAAGCCGCATAGACAACATGAAAGAAAGATGTATATCATTAGGTTTTTGCTTCATCTAGTATGCAATATCTTTTTATATAAAAAAATATATGAAATATTTCTGACGCGGTAGACGCAGCCATTTTTTTCTGAAAGCTTTATAATCAATATCATAACATTTCTCTTACGCAATAAAGAAAAAAGATGTCTAATGATAACTTAAGGTAAACTTTGCACAAAGCTCTCGCATTCACAAACCCATCTGGTATTGTAGCATTTGTATTTGTGCTATTGTAAAGGCCTTGTGATGGCAGAAAAAGTTTTGCCAGGTTCATTAAAAGAGTGTGTTCTTGGTGATAATTTCTTGTTAGAAACAGAGAAGGAAATTGACCATGATGCCAAAACATAAAAACAATTTAATCGCTCCTATTCTGCCTTTTGGGAAGATGGGAAAAAACTACACAGACACCACGAAAAAATGAATGATTTTGATTCATTAAAGGGACCGGACACCAGATAGTCCAAAAACGGCAACTCCAGTATTTGCTCAAAACAATCCTAGAACTGTCAATGCGAGGTAGTAGGCCGATAATACATCACTTTTCATGATCAAAAGAATAAACGAAAAATCATGTTTCTGTCCCATCCGAAATTCACCGTTTGAATATAGCGCATAATGGTTCCCCAGTTGAACTCATTTATGTTAAAGAGTACAGACAAATATTCGTACGCTATTTTGATACTAAGTGGAATTTACGTGGTAGACAACCCAAGTAAATTTCGATTTGTAAAAATCCGCTAAAACTGCTAATATTGCATATGTCGTAAGCGATGTGATACACCAGTAAGTAAGCTTCAATGCGTTGTACTCAACAAGATCAATGTTATGTAAGTTTTTTGATAATTTTCTTTCTTTTTCTTGCAATTGCATCACCTGGTGTCGAGTCCCTTTAAGTACGGTACATGTAGTTAACTGGTTTGAACTGTGTCTCTCTGATTGAACAAAATGAGGAGGAAATACTTCCATTCAATACATTTATTCTGAAAACGTTATTATAGATGCAATTACTGCATTCAGAGAAAACCCTACGGTGCTGGCAGAGGAAACGGTTCCACTGTTGTAAGACTTACATCTCAAACATCGCATCATGCAATGAATATATTGAACCAGAAGCGATGCCAATAATGGATGATAAAAGAAAGTAATCAGATGGGAATCCATAGGGGAGAATTAGACGTTGCATGTATAGAACGCCATATATTTATAAACTCTAATATTTGAAGAGCTCTTTGAATCATTAGATACCTCTTTAAATAATAAGGGACCTCTTTAAATGGTTTGAAGACCTCTTCGAATGAATCAATAATTGATTAGAAGAGGTCTCTAATTATATGATGTTTTCATTGTATAATTATTGCTAGCAATAATTCAAATAATTCAATCAATAGAGCTCTTCAGATCATTTGCACAGAGCTCATATTCTATTCACGAGGGCAACAAATGATTTTAGATAACTTCAATTAAAACAAATCCGAACTTTTAATATCCACAATTGATTTGAAAATAGCTTTTAATGAGCTTTATAATTCACTTGTTGAGAACATAAATGCGGCTAAATTTAAAACAGAACAATATACAGTAATGATTTGGAGGTCTCCAATTGAATAAGTGTGGACTCTTCCTAATTTGGAGAGCTCTACAATTCAATAGCAGGGGTCTTTAATTCAGTTGATTTGGAAAAATCTTCCAGCTCTCCAAATGATTTCGAGAAGTCTCTAATTCTTTCATTAATTCGATTCGTGTCTTCTTTAAATCAAATGAAGAGGAATCTAATTGTTTGGAGAGCCGTTCAAATATTTGCGTTAATGTAGATTTGGCGTTCCATATGCATGCTCATGTGAATGACCGTTTGTTGTACTGTGACGTGCATTCTTGATGGCTTCTGATATTTTATCAACCCTGGTTTTCATCAAAGATCATTTGGGAATATTTGAAAGACATTTAGAAGTGTTTTCGATGTCTGCAGATAGTTGTTATACATTTTAGGAGAGTGTTGTCTGAGAATTGTCTGTAAGAAATAAGCAACTAAGCATTTGCTTGAAGTTTATTGCCAATTGGGACACTTTTCGGCTATTATCCAAAGAAGTTAATATATCCAATTTGCCGGAGATGGCCGAGTAGATTGCCGGAGATGGCCGAGTAGTTACGATAGGAATAGTGCTTGTCTTTGTGCATATGATTGCAATTCAAACGCTGGAAAACCGTGGGGCACACGATACATATATCTAGGGCCATGATCTCGAACAGTCTCAAGTCTGAGTTCAGACTCAAGTGGCAAAACTGAAAATTTTCATTCCATTGTACCTTTCCTCCTAGCAGGGTACTGATGATGAAATTTGATGAGATTTATTACTTTTTTTCTCAATCATTTGGCTTTAATTTTATATAACACATGGAAAAAATATTACTTTTTAATACAGTCGAAACCCGTTCGCTCGATATCGCTTGACTCGATGTCCTCGTTGGCTCGAACTGGATGTCAAGGACCGATCTTGTTTAACTCTTTGTAAGCATTCTCGCTTGGCTCGATATTCGGGAGGCTCGAAGTATTTTGGCTGGTCATTGGGATATAGAGCCAACGGGTTTCGACTGTGTTGTAAAAGTGTTTTTCAGGGTCCAAGTCTAGACTCGGACTTGAGACCGTTCGTTATCATGACCGCTGCATGAAGCATTGCTCTTTCTGTTACATAGTGTCTCACGTTTGGCAATAAATTGACGAAACCCAGAAACATTGTAATATTATTAATGCACCTCAAACAACAATTAATTCAATTATGCAAATTCATGGCTTGACCACTTATACATTTATGTCACAACAGCTCTTGTCTGCTTCGTGGGTGCCAACTGATTGGAAAGGAAGACACCTAGCATATCGATGATTAGGCTGAGTCGTTGTGAACAGTGCTCAACAGATGGATATCAAGGATTATCTGGGAAGCATATCTTAAGAATGTGATTAGTAAACATTGAGTAGTACATTAGAGCCCAGCGAAGATATCCTGGCCTTTGCGGAAAGGAAGTTGAAAATGAGGAAGATATTTTCAATTTATTTCCTTGGTTATTAATTTTGTATTTGACAATTATTGTTTGCACGAATGTTAGTGCAATTTTGGTTAAACGGCTTTATATGTTTGGAGTTTCATGAGTAAACTTTAATGATATTTGTGTAAGACCCTTAAGAACAAGGAAGGAAACATATGTGAATGTCATGTACTATGTACACTATGCCTTATTGCCAGACATTTTGTCCTCACTGAGTGTAGGCTTCACGACCTCGAGGACCATGATGTAGAAATTAAAACTAAGATTAAACTTCAGGGACAATCCATGAAGGATGCTGAATCCATGTCGCCCCTTGCACGCAGAATGCTCCGTCACGTTTGTAATGTTGTGAGCTGCGCCTCTATATGCAAATCAGTAACCGCCCAGCTAATGCACCAAGATGGAAGCTCTAGATGTATTAGAGAGACAGTATGATTTAAACTACTGATGTACTCACATGTACTACACTTGTAAAATAAATGTAGTAAAACTTTAAGTGTTTTTATTACATACCTACATTGAAAATCAACAATGTTCTACCCAAATCAAGCGTAACAAATAATACTAAACAAGTATGCAACCTTTGTACCAAATACTGCCAAAGTTTCTGCGTACCGCGTACCGCCATTTCGAATCCCGAGTAATCCTCAAAAGACCCTGATTACCGCGCACTAAAAAGAGAGGTGCTCAACCCTAAGAAAGAATGCGAGGGGTGAATGCAAAGGTTTTAAGTGACATTAAGTAAAGAAGAAGATAGAACCTCTTCCCTTTCACCCTTCGAATGACACTGGAGACGAAACCCGTTGGCTCGATATTCCAGGTTACCGGCAAAAATACTTGGGGAGCCTCGCGAAAATCGAGCCAAGCGGGAATGCTTACAATTAGTAAAACCTGGGAGTAGGTATTGGTCCCAGGTAAAACAAATTCGGTCCTTTACATCCAATTCGAGCCAACGAGAAATTCGAGCCAATCGATATTGAGTCAAGGGGTTTAGAATTGTATATAGTCATACATAAGTTCGACGATCAGACTAAGTTTTCTAAGACTAACAAAACACAAAACCACGCAAAACGTCCATGCTCATTTTATGTCAACATATATTTTATCACTTCAAATCCATTTTCAAACTCATCAATCATTATGTATATATATCTACGAGCAGATATCAGTCCACAGTCTTATTTAGAGATACGGTTGAAGGGTATAGCAATTAAGTTCGAGGGCCCGTTGACTAGACGCGGTGGGGTGAGGTGTATTACTGCAAAGTAGGGGACATCTGAGGGTAATCCGTGTACACAATACGGGGGGTCGGCAGACGACAGTTTGTGACGTCATAGCCACTGACCGCTGAATTATCTTCTGTCACTCAAGTGGTTATTAGCCACTCACGCATGTATTAATAGATGTTACGATTACTATGAACGCGTCTCGATGTGGGTTAATATAAACATTTTATTACATCGGAGTCCTGTGTTTCCATGGCCGGCGTGCGTCATACGACTACATCTTGTTCATTTTTAGCAGCGACTCTCACTACTCTACATGGATTTATGGTTCTTGACTCACGAAATCAGAGTTTAACAACTGTCGGCCTATATTTGTTCAACATTTCGGGCCATGCCAAATTGATGCAGTGTTTAGCGTCATCTCTGGCTGGTACGTTTTTGGCCTTGAAAACTGATACAAAAAGCCCAAGGTTTTTTTAAGCAAGGAGAGTTGCAGTTATGAAACTAATATGATTATAAAGTAACTTGAGTCGAGTATAAAAAAGACTAAAAGAAGGTTCATCTGAAGCCATATAGGAACTTGTAGGTGTATAATTGTATCTTTAAGTTTCACTCAATGCGATAACTTTTGCCAGCGCCTCAAAGACACTATGCTTGTCGTTGCCGTTTCCCGACAGATGTTGGGTTGGGGGGGGGGGGGGGGGGAGAGAGTGGGGGTCCTGTCTAGTACCATCCATCGGCGTTTTCATAACTCATTTCATATAGGCTATGAGTATGAGGATAGATTGGTACGTATGTTCTGAAACTGAAACCTGACGCTAAACACGCAATTAAGTTGATATTGCCTGATCTGGCGTGTCAGTCGTATTTCGGGCAATTGATCATTAAATGCTTCATTATTTATGTAAAATCTTGCACGGAGACGTCATTCGGAAACAGCACGAAACATGCATAATTATTTGGTTCCTCTTTTCCCATTAATATCAGCTTCTTTGTTACCACTGTCCTGGTTGAAATATGGTTTATTGTCAATACAATAATAAATGTCTTTTCTTCATTCACTGCGTTTTGAAGGGCAACACAAATGTCCGCAACGGAATTCGGTATGAGGAGCTCAAGAATGAGGCGTTCAAGAAAACAAATCTAATTATAATAATCGAGTTTTACATTTACGTACGAGTATGCTAGAATTTGTATCTTCAAAATGTTGATGAGAAGAAAATAAAACGATATTTCATCGAAAATTCAAAAGAAAATGCTAAAAAATCGATTTCGAACATTCATGTTTACTAAAAAACATCGTTTTATTTTTAAGGAAAAAACTAATTTAATGGCAAATTGCTAAAGAAGCTCCAAGATATTCTGAGACCAGGTTATAAACTTTTTTTAAAAGATGACACAGAGGTTTGTAAGTAACGTTTGCAACTATTTTTGGCTTAAATGCTAACACATGTTGTGTAAATTAATGATGCCTTATTTATAACAAAAGTGAAGTCAGTAAGACTGTGCCATAATTTTACGTCGGAAATAAACATAATTTAAACATTACAATTAATTTTATGGGAATAAAATGCGTACTGGCGATATATAGCCAACACATGTTCGTTCATTTACGTTTGGATGTTAAAGCATGTTCAGTGTTTTATACACAGCATAATTAGAGTCAGGATAGGAATCTGAGTTTCTTCGCCTCTGAATAATGAAACGTTTCAAATGTATTTCTGTGCGAGCATTAATGGAACCGCTTTGATAAAAGTGTTTGTTTAGTATATATTTTTCACCCGTCTTAGTTAAGGGCCAGCCCGATGGGCTTATGAGACACCTCGTACATTCGTTATACCTGGCGCCTGGTAGGAAGGCCCCTCGATTTAACTGGCTGCCGGGTCCGCAACCGGCCATGTCAGAACAAGCCAAGTGTGAGACTCGAACCTTTGACCTCCCGTTCCGTATGCGGACGCCTTAACCACTAGGCAAAGGAGACGGTATCAATAAAGATCTTAGGCGATCTGAGTCTTAATTTGAAATTATGTTAGCGTCATAGTTTCATTGTTTTGCTACATTTTTGAGTGAATGACCAGTAAGAACCAAGGAACACAAAGTTGAGGTAATAAAAACGAACAGTGTGTTGCCATTTGTGACGTTAAAACAGATTATTGTAGTTAGGACTCAAATCATTCATCATGTACGGCCGCCGGTTCGTAGTTCCATATTAGTCAGAAATATGATCGTACATATGAATATATAAGTCGACAGTAAACTCATAGTGACCTTAAGTCGTATAGTATTTAACCACATTTGCGTACACTATAATGGTTTTAAAGTTCGTAATTCAACCGTACCAAACCTTATTTTCATTGCGTCAGAGTTGAATGTCATAAGCGAAGGAATAGACGTATCAAACGGATTTCAAAGGATTATTATTACTTACATATGAAATCTGATATCAGAATATTTGCAAAGGCATAAACCACTTGATGCGTTTGGTGAAAAGTCAACACACATTATGATCAAGATGAATCGCTTTAAAACGGCAATTGCGTTATAACCCTCTGTTTACAAAAGATGCACTTTTGTTCTGATTTTAAAGGGTCTCGCGAATAAACAGCCCAAGTGTAATCAAGGTGCCCCATAAATCAAAGATGTTTATCCTAGTTATAACGAGGAACGGAAATTGGTCCAATATATCAAGAAACTGGGTGACGAAATTTGTAAACTGTTCCAGATATATTGGTATCCGGCTTCCAGAGGGGTTAACGACATTTTCCTTAAACAAACTGACATTAGATTTGTAAACATTACAGTATATCTACGGTCTCTGTCAAACTATCATTCGGTCATGGCGAATGTAGAATAAATTCTGAATTCTTGCATTTTGTGGAGCTAACATGGTGGTTCTTTCATGATTTTCCATTAAGAGACGTTTTGATCATGTCAAACTATCATTCGGTGATGGCGAATGAAAAAAAGTCAGAATTCTGGCGTTTCGTAAAGCTAAAATGGTGGTCCTTTCATGATTTTCCATTAAGTAAGGTTATGATTAAAACCTCCAATGACAGAATGATTAATACAAATCCTATAGAAAACCATGGATCAGCGAAGCTGCCATAGATCCTTAAAGCGATATCTTATGTTAAGGATTATAAAGAAATGCCATAGCATTGTTAGGCGGAGGACTCATAAGACTATAAGCTTATTCTAGCTGAATGCTTGGAACAAATTTAAAAGGTTTTCTGAAGGTCAGGCAACATGATTCTCACATTTATTTCTATTCACATTTGCATATGACATTTGGATACAGCCAGAGCTAGAACTTATCAATTTCTTTGTATTGACGTTTTGTTTAGGGCTTACTTTACAGCATCGTTTTCAGCTATATCCTTTTTTATTAAAGATTTTATGGAACCCAAGACTCTTTATAGCTTTTCTATTTGTGAGAGAGAACGAAAAGCTTATTCAAATGCAAACAAGACAAACGCGTTGTTTACAAGATTCCTGATATATTTATTCACGTTAGGAGATCGACGTTTTCAATGGTTAACTACGACAAAAAGGTCAAAGCTACATTAAGAAATTAGGGATATACATACATGCAGTTCGTGAAAGCAAAAACACCTACCTTGTATGCATCTGGTATGTTGACAACTTCTCCCGTCTTGGCGACGTACCCGATAATTCCCATACCCCACGGTACCCGTATCTCCTCTTTCCCGTTCGATAGCTCCTCGAGGGATGCTCTTCCGTTCACATCGAACAACTTAGCGACGAGGTAGCGTTCGTTAGTACCCTTTCCCTTGACGAGAAACATAGAACACCTATCGGCATTTAACAATGTACAACAGTTGTTGAGGATTTTGTAGCACAAGCTTGTAACATCCAAGTCATTGCATATATCTATAACAAGTTCGTACATCAGTTCCTTTTCGTCCAACTCCTTCAGTTCGCTCCGGCTGCGGTTAAAGAGCCGCCCCGCGGAGGGGGATTGCGCCGTTGGAGACGGGCTAAGGAAAGTCGTAACTCCTTCCACCATGCTAACCATAGGGTTCAAAATTCCACCTTTCTCAAACTCCTGAGCAGATATTTTCCGAACAGGTGTGTTAGCTCCAGAATTATTCTTCGAATTATTCTTTGATCCTGCTGAAGAGGTTCCGTCGGACTGCATTAAGCCGGCGGCCGTGTGTTTTATGGCGTGCGATATCAACCACCCGTCTATCATACTCCGCTTCGCCTTTCTTGCGAAGTAGTCGTGCACGAAGTCCGGGTGGTCGTCGAGCCATTTCTCCGTGCGGTCGTACTCTTCGCGAGTGGTAGGAGGGAGCGGGTCGCTTTCCGGCGCTCCCTCCGTCATCCCGACATTTGAGCCCTTGCTCTGTGAGCGCTTAAACAGAAGTCGGGGACGGTAAGCCCTACGCTGTCTTCCCAGCGCGGCGTGTGGCGAATCCAGTTTGCCTGAATTCATGTACCACCGTCCTATATACTGATAGCGTATTTGGACAGGCAATTAACCGAATCGGAGCAAACACGATCGATTTTTAAATATTTGTAAACATGGCACTGGTATGGCCAATACACACATTGTAAAGCACAAAGTATTCCATCTAATGTTGTTTAAGCAAATTTAAGTTAGTTATTAAAGCAAACTATCCAGTCGATATTGTCATTTAAAATCCAAGTAAAACCACGAAACTGATCAAGCGCGTTTATCCACGCACATTCCATATAACTCACTAAAACTGGCAGTAGTAAAAATAAAAATGACTGTAGTGTTTACGTTATACTTCCTTGTGGTTTGAGAAATCCCACCTTTTAAACAACCGTACAATATTGTACAAAAACACATCAAGAATGTATTAAACCTTGTAGGCTGTCTATATCTCCAGCGCTGTACGCCCATCCAAAGCAAAGCCAAGTAGCGTGGAACGGATGACAGATCGTCAGATACGAGCCTTTGTTTCCCACGTTTACGCTTTCAACAAGTATCACCAAGCTTCACCGACATCGTCTCAATGAAAGTATTAATCCCACAAAAAGGTTCCAACATTCGGAGCCTGGTTTTCCTTCTCCGTTGATACTGAACACAATTATTCCGAATACAGCCTCGTGCATAGATTCTGATGACGTTCCACTGCTAGTTGTCTTTAATTTTTCCAATAACTTCTTCACTCATAATGATGCTTTGGTTAAAAGACGATTCTGCTATTAAATAATATGCTTTAAATGCTTTGTTAATACTGTATATTGCAATGAGTATTCCTTGTTCTTCACTTGTTATGTGCTGTTTAAGCAAAGCAATTGTTCTTCTTGCAATTAAATATTTATGGTTATGCAATCAACACCTCTATGTTTTGATTGTAAATGCACCTGCTTATTTTTCCAGAAGTATCGGAGAGGCATCCTGTAGCTGTTTTAATATTCACCGACTTTTGGACAAACTGCGTAGGTGTTTTTAAACATTACAACTTGACATTAGATTAATCTAAAGAGTGAATGCAATAAAAAGAGGCATTGTTTGTCAATGGAATAAAACATGAGATAAGTCATGTAAAGAAATCGATGTTTAAATCAGGTCTAGAGCCTATAATTGAACCAACCCTAGGCTTTAACGCTATCACGTGGGGTTTTAAAACACATGGAAATCACAGAATATTCCCCGGAAGAATAAAACACAATCAGTAATTAATAAGCTCAACTCCAGGTTGAATACAGAACACCGCTCGATGAGATGTTATATAGCTCTGTTTCCTGAGTTAAAACAAAACAGATCGTCTTTTTATGAAAAGTGCCAGTCTCCGGGTTAATCCAAGTTGTTATTTGTGTACATTCTCCCCACTCACACATTAAGCATTTCCTTTCGCCTCAGCTAGATCTTGGTAAAGTTTATAATCTTGACTGGAGAAAACGTAGAAGGAACAAAATATCCTTGAGTTTTAATCGATGATTCTGGTATGCGTTTAAATGCCTTCTCTGTTATCTGTTCCCCTCAAAGATATCTCCAAAAAGCAGATACAAGCGCGTGTAAACGAAAATATTAGTTTTACGCCGAATCCAGCTAAAAATGGATGCAATATTTATCGTGTCACAAAGCGTTAAAGCTATTGTGAGTATTCTAGTTTTGTAGGTTTTCATACCGATTTTAACACGCAGAATATGGACAGCAACATTAGACATTCAAGTCATATCGTTTGTATGAATAAAACATTACTGGATAAAAAACAAACATCATTATGTTGATATTATGACAATGTTCGCACACGCGCCACCAGCGTTAATGGAAATATTCCACCTTTGAATTAAATAAATCCCGATAGCCGCTAGCATTAAGTCCAAGTTAGATCAAGATGTTTCTGCAGATACAGGCCTTCTGACATCAGAACTGACGACAATATTTCATTAGTTTCAAGATGTATCGAGATTTGGTCTCGACCGATTAGGCCAAACACAATATGCGATTCGGTGTAAGTGTAAAGTGTAAATGCATTCATATGAGGAGAAAAAATTAAGATGTCTGTGAAAACCAACGCACGCCAATAAATGTGTGTATGTTTACAAAGACATTGAGATATGATCTCGAATCGTTGGTATCTAAAATCGATCACGTATAAATGTCAAAATGCATCAGTTAATGGAATTGTAGACTTAACGCATTTTAATGTGAAACCACGAACCTATAAACATTACAATGGATTCATTTTCTCATTTTATCTTAATCATTCGAGTTTCGTACCGACAAAACTGTGCGTTTTATCAGAAGAATACATCACGTACGGTGAATTATATAGCCGAAATTTGATCGAGTACAAGGGAAACTTTAGCCATTCACTACGTTAAGTTTGATAAAAAAACACTCTAAATAACGTTTAAAATCGAACAAATACAATGCACTGTAATTACTCACGAAAAATGTACATTAAACATGCCTGCACTCTTGTTTGTTTTAAATACATGATTGTCTATTGCTTTTACAATTCCATAAAATTGCCTCCCCTGGTGTGTGTATCAATTCAGATACCTTTATTGATTTAGCTTTGATAAATTCCTTATTGCCAGGCAATTTTCGCTTTGATCTCAGAGATATCTGCCGAAGTCTAAGATTTATGGTGACAATAAAACAACGAAAATTAAGGCAAAAAGAATTTTCGTACAATCGTGCATCAAAAATTATCTATATAGCGTTTTATATCAATGCTGTAGAAAACAATATACATAAAATACCCCAGAATGCACCATTTTTTACTTAAGATAAATAGTTATCTTTTATTCATCCGAGTTGGAGAGCAATGTTTTTATTCCGGAGATGACCAAAACATTCAGTACCACATGCGGAGCCTTTCCCATAAGGGGAGGTGATTCGAACGCCCTTACTGGCGCCCAGACCCCCCATGTGCGCCCTAACCCCCAAGTGCGCCCCCACTTCCCAAATGCGTCCCCACTCCCCAAGTGTGCCCCCACTCCCAAAGTGCGCCCCTGTACACTGACATGAATCTAAGCTATTAATTACAACATTGAAATTTTTCATTGAGAAATATTATGCGCTCTCACTGTTTGAAGTTAAATACAGCAATAAAAACCATATATCTGAATGCAAAAGGAGTAACCACTTCACATTGACATGTCGTCAGGGCGGGAGAGTTCATAAATACGCACAAAACGAGTGGTTTATTAAAAGGTATTTGTAGCCTTTCATTTCATTCAAGTTTAGTATTACCTTTTTGGGATTTCTTAAGTGGGTGATATTTGTCATAATTAAACTCATAAATATATGCCATTTCCGTACATCAATATATAACGAACGCGGGAAAAATGATAACAGCTGCTCAGAATTTTAGACTTTTAACTACGCTGAAAGTAGATCGCGTAGTAATTTCAATTTAGCAGTTGAGCCCAAGGACTTAAATCTGAAGAATCTCAATGATTTATGCAATAATACACTTCACTTGGTATCAATTTAGACTTAGTAATACAAATAAAACGTTAAAACACTACAATTAATTGATATTATTTTTTCGAACTACTTTAATTTAGCGCATGCATACATCCGCGACCCGCCGTATGGCGGAAATGGCCGAGGAGTTCCGATTGGGTCAAAACAGAAACGAAACAAAAGGCGGATATGCGTCATTTTCATCAGTCGATCAAGGGACATAATTCGACAATCTTTTACGAGTTATTTCACTTGATGTATGATGGCAAATTGTTTGCAATTTGTCACTGGTCATCTATACTTGTATATTAAGTTCCATTCAAATCTAAGTTTTCCAGTTAAATATACCGGGTTTATATGTTTGTGTGCTACAACGACACAGCCGACAATGGCAACGACGACACCAAAAGTAGTCACATTACCTCGACCCTGGGTCTTGAAAACCCAGACGAGCTCGAAATTGACATCGAACAGGTGGTAAAACCGCGTTCTGTTCCTGAACCACTAAACAACTCTCGCGTCAAGAATCCTTAGAGTTTCCCCGGCCAAATTACCCTAATGACGAACAATTTGCTATCTTTCCTCAAGAGTGACATTTTTAGAAGCCTCTATTAAAGGAAATTATTCTTGACACAGAACGAGTGAAGGTTATATTGTCGCTAAAGGCATGTACGGACATTTTAAACAAACAAATTCAAGTGAGCACTAGTGGTCTAAAAGTCTACAAAAGGTCGTGAATTAGATCAACATCCAGGCCCCATTTTCTCCAAAAATCGTTAGTCCCTTATTAATACACAGGATCCAAGCTAAGCTCACTATTTTGTTTGACGCTAAATTGAATACTTTTAACCTCTTAAAGAGTTTTGAGATATCTAAAGATTATTTATTTCAAGATAATCACTTTTTGATGTATAAAATGAAATTAAAGCAACTTATTCGGCTGTGAATAAAAAAAGATCCTTAAAAACATGTTTTCAAGAAAAAATGTCAAGGGACACGTTATCTTTACGAGAACGGGAAACGGACATAAGAGCGGTTATCGTCTTCTCAACCATGGCTTACGAAAGTATAAACAAAATATAACTTCCGAATATTTTTTTGTGTATCCTGTTATAGCGACGATCAATTTACGTCAATACTGTATATCACATTAAACAATCAGCCGGGCATCATTTTATTTAAGGATCTATGTCATTATAACATTAAAATATTATATCTATGATCGGCCATACATAGTGACTACTTTAGTATCTTAAATCCGTGAAACGTCGCAGATGGTAACAAGTTGAATTCCTTCAATTGCTTGACGTTTTCGTTTTAAATGAGTGTAAAGTACACATACTGGTTTAAGGTATGGCGGTAACGACCATTCCAGTTCAATTCACATACATACTGGTATTCAATTCACACACACACACACACACTGGTATAATGCATGGCAGTTACGACCATTTTTAGTTCAATTCACACACATACTGGTATAATGCATGGCAGTTACGACCATTTTTAGTTCAATTCACACACATACTGGTATAATGCATGGCAGTTACGACCATTTTAGTTCAATTCACACACCTACTGGTATAATGCATGGCAGTTACGACCATTTTAGTTCAATTCACACACCTACTGGTCTAATGCATGGCAGTTACGACCATTTCCGTTCAATTCACACACATACTGGTCTAATGCATGGCAGTTACGACCATTTCCGTTCAATTCACACACCTACTGGTCTAATGCATGGCAGTAACGACCATTTCCGTTCAATTCACACACATACTGGTCTAAGGCATGGCAGTAACGACCATTTCCGTTCAATT
This sequence comes from Mya arenaria, assembly GCF_026914265.1. Taxonomy (NCBI): domain Eukaryota; kingdom Metazoa; phylum Mollusca; class Bivalvia; order Myida; family Myidae; genus Mya; species Mya arenaria. The sequence goes on along the minus strand of NC_069123.1, from coordinate 10,473,647 downwards.
CACACACATACTGGTCTAATGCATGGCAGAAACGACCATTTCCGTTCAATTCACACACATGCTGGTCTAATGCATGGCAGTTACGACCATTTCCGTTCAATTCACACACATGCTGGTCTAATGCATGGCAGTTACGACCATTTCCGTTCAATTCACACACATACTGGTCTAAGGCATGGCAGTTACGACCATTTTAGTTCAATTCACACACATACTGGTCTAAGGCATGGCAGTTACGACCATTTTAGTTCAATTCACACACATACTGGTCTAATGTATGACATAACGACAATTTCCGTTCAATTCACACACATTCTGGTATAATGCATGGCAGTAACGACAATTTTAGTTCAATTCACACACATACTGATCTAAGGCATGGCAGTTACGGCCATTTAAATTCAATTCACACACATACTGGTCTAAGGCATGGCAGTTACGACCATTGCAGTTCAATTCATAAACAAACTGGTATAATGGATGGCAGCTACGAGCTTTTAAGTTCAATTCACACCTACTGGTATAAGGCATGGCAGTTCCTACCATTTTTAGTTCAATTCACACACCTACAGGTATAATGTATGGCAGTTACGACACTTTTAGTTTAATTCACACGCAGACCGGTATAATGTATGGCAGCAACGACACTTTCAGTTCAATTCACACGCAGACCGGTATAATGTATGGCAGCAACGACACTTTCAGTTCAATTCACACGCATACTGGTATAAGGAATGGCAGCTACGACCATTTCAGTTAAATTCACACACACACTGGTATAATGAATGACAGTTACGACCACTTCCGTTAAATTCACACACACACACTGGTATAATGAATGGCAGTTACGACCATTTTAGTTTAATTCACACACCTACTGGTATAATGAATGACAGTTACGACCACTTCCGTTAAATTCACACACACACTGGTATAATGAATGGCAGTTACGACCATTTTAGTTTAATTCACACACCTACTGGTGTAATTATGGCAGTTACGGCCATTTCCAGTTCAAATCATACACATACTGGTATAAGGCATGGCAGTTACGACCATTTTAGTTCAATTCACACACATACTGGTATAAGGCATGGCAGTTACGACCATTTTAGTTCAATTCACACACATACTGGTATAAGGCATGGCAGTTACGACCATTTTATTTCAATTCACACACATTCTGATATAATGAATGGCAGTTACGACCATTTCAGTTCAATTCACACACAAACTGGTAAAATGTATAACAGTTACGACAATTTCAGTTTAAATCTCAAACATACTGTATAAGGTATTACAGTAACGACTATTTCAGTTCAATTCACACACATACAGGTATAATGTATGGGAGCTACGACACTTTCAATTTAACTACGACACTTTCAGTTTAATTCACACACATACTGGTATAATGTATGGCAGTTACAACTATTTCAGTTCAATTCACACACATACTGGTATAATGTATGGCAGTTACAACTATTTTAGTTCAATTCACACACATACTGGTATAATGTATGGCAGTTACAACTATTTCAGTTCAATTCACACACAAACTGGTATAATGTACGGCAGTTACAACTATTTCAGTTCAATTCACACACATACTGGTATAATGTATGGCAGTTACAACTATTTCAGTTCAATTCACACACGTACTGGTATACTGCATGGCAGTTACGACACTTTCAATTTAATTCACACAAACTTGTATAATGTATGGCAGCTACGACACTTTCAGTTTAATTCACACACAAACTTGTATAATGTATGGCAGCTACGACAGTTTCAGTTTAATTCACACGCAAACTTGTATAATGTATGGCAGCTACGACACTTTCAGTTTAATTCACAAACAAACTTGTATAATGTATGGCAGCTACGACACTTTCAGTTTAATTCACACACAAACTTGTATAATGTATGGCAGCTACGACAGTTTCAGTTTAATTCACACACAAACTTGTATAATGTATGGCAGCTACGACACTTTCAGTTTAATTCACACACAAACTTGTATAATGTATGGCAGCTACGACACTTTCAGTTTAATTCACACACAAACTTGTATAATGTATGGCAGCTACGACCATTTCAGTTTAATTACCACACATACTGGTATAAGGTATGACAGTTACGACCATTTCAGTTCAGTGTGATTTTAATAACCTGGCAATGTATTTTCCTTGCAAGAGGACCACGAATTTACTTAAAGTGCACTAAGACAGTCATTTTGACCTGGTTTAATTAACAATTGTGTAGGAAATGAGCATGCGAAATGAGCTATGTGAAGCAAAATATGACGACGCACATCGCACCCTGTGTTCAGGTGAGGTATATTAACCCTTCTATAACAATTTTAAACGAGGTGCAATATTATCATAATGCAAGTTCACTTCTTAATTTGAACGTCATTCAAAAATAAACGTCAAAAATTTGAAAATGTTCACCGTGCACAAAGTATGCTGTATAATATTATGCATATAGGCAGCATTTCATAATAATTTAACTGTAAGTGTGACCTTGAACTATTCGTTAGGGGCGTGAGTCCTGCATGTGATACATCACCGTTATGTTACTTTAAACATGTGTGCCAATTTTATTAATATCTAAAAAAATACTTTACAGTCCGGACATGACCAACTGTACTGCATTCTATTATGCATATAGGCAGTATTCCATAATGATTATGAACTAGTCAATTGTAACCACGTCCCCCCAAGGACCGGGAAATAGCGGGGACTTTGACTTTCGGTCCAGCCAAGCACGGGTAAAATCCCTGCCCTTCGTGGACGAACTGCTGGTAAAATCCCCCCGCATCCCTGGGACCCTAGGAAAGGCCTATTCCCCGCTATATTTGGCGTGAAGACAAAACCACGGCATTCACCCGGCACTGCGGGACCACCTGGAAGGTAAAAACACGGCCAATTTCCCCGGCTATCCCCCCGGACCTGCATTAAAGTGAAGCGTAACCTTGAAGTGTTAGTAAAGGGCGCGTGTCTTGCATGCAACACCGCCGTTAACGGTCATCCATTGAACACATGTGCTATCTATACTCAATGCGCATGATATGCAGCATTCCCTAATGATAAACCGGTGTGACCTTGACCTTTTGAGGTATGGGCGAGGGGCGTGGGTCTTCCACGCGACGTTTAGTCTTAATGTACGGAACACATGTACCAAGTAATTTTAAAATCCCTCCTTGCATGGCCAAGTTACAGCCCTATATGCAACATTCCATAATAACTAGAGATTGCTTTTTTGAAAAAGCGCTTGTCTCCCCTATTGTGTGGTCGTAGCTGAGAAAAAATAAATGATGGACATGAAATTTGTAACTTTGGACTGGAGACAAACCAACAGTGAAGTTTGGTTTATTCGATTATATTAAATAGTGAAGAGAAGAAAGTGTTGTTGATTAATCATGGAAAATGTAAACGAAGTTTGCATTGTATGAAGTTCCTGGGCGCAAGCGTTATTCAATTATTGATCGGAAACCATTTTTCAGCTCACAGTCATCGTGACCATGACCTTTTACCTACTGATCACAACATCAATAAGGATCATCTACATAACCAACTTGCATACCAAGTATTAAGTTCTTGGGTGCAAGTGTTCTTTAGTTACTGAGCGGTAACCATTTCTTCAACTCAAGGTCATGGCAACCTTGACCTTTGACCTACTGATCTCAAAATCAATAGGGGTCATCTACTAGTCATGACCGACTAGCGTACCAAGAATGTTCCTGGGTACAAGCGTTCTTAAGTTATTGAGCAGAAACCATTTTTAAGCTTAAGGTCACCGCCAACGTATCATTTTTTACCTGAAGGTAACCTTGACCTTTGACCTTTTGATCTGAAAATCAATAGGGGTCATCTTCTAGTCATGAACAACTAGCTTACCAAGTATGAAGTTCCTGAAACCAAAGGATCTTTAGTTATTGAGCGGAAACTTTTTCTTCACTTCAAGGTCATGGCAACCTTGACCTTTGACCTAGTGAACTCAAAATCAATATGGGTCATCTTCTAGTCATGACCAACTAGCATACCAAGTATGAAATTCCTGGTTGCAAGCGTTCTCTAGTTATTGAGCGGAAACAGTTTCTTCACCTCAAGGTCACGGTCACGGTGACCTTGACCATTGACCTACTGATCTCAAAATCAATAGGAGTCATCTACTAGTCATGAACAACTTTCTTTAGTTATTGAGCAGAAACCATTTTTAAGCTTAAGGTCACTGCCAACATAACATTTTTTACCTGAAGGTAACCTTGACCTTTTGATCTCAAAATCAATAGGAGTCATCTAATAGTCATGAACAACTAGCATACCAAGTATGAAGTTCCTGGACCCAAAGGATCTTTAGTTATTGAGTGGAAACCGTTTCTTCACCTCAAGGTCACGTTGACCCTGATCTTTGACCTAGTGACCCCAAATTCAATAGGGGTCATCTACTAGTCATGACCAACTAGCATACCAAGTATGAAGTTCCTGGGTCTAAGAGTTCTATAGTTATTGGGCGGAAACGAAGTGTGACGTACTGACTGACTGACTGACAGACTGATGGACTGACTGACGGACAGGGCAAAAACAATATGTCTCCCCATGAATGGGGGAGACATAAAGATATTACACGCAAATGATTTTTACATGAAAGGTCACCACGACCTTGACTATTGACCTTGTTACCCCCAAAACAATTGGGATCATCTAGACATCATGACCAACCTCACTTCAAAGTTTGGTGAACCTAGATCAAAGCATTCTCCTGATATTGCACGGAAATATTTTTTTACATTAGAGGTCACAGCGACGTTGACCTTTGACCTTGTGACCCCCCAAAATATAGGAGTTTTCTAAACCTCATGATCAACCTCCCTACCAAGTTTGGTGAACCTAGGTCAAACCATTCTCAAGATATTGAGCGGAAATGTTTTTTACATTGGGGGTCGCCGCGACCTTGACCTTTGACCTAGTGACCCCAAAAACAATAGGGATCTTCTACACCTCATGACCAACCTCCCTACCAAGTTTGGTGAACCTAGGTCAAACCGTTCTCAAGATTTTGAGCAGAAATGTTTTTTATATTGGGGGTCGCCGCGACCTTGACCTTTGACCTAGTGACCCCAAAAACAATAGGGATCCTCTACACCTCACGACCAACCTCCCTACCAAGTTTGGTGATCCTAGGTCATGCGGTTTTCCAGTTATCGATCGGAAACGAAGTGTGACGTACGGACGGACAGGGCAAAAACAATATGTCTCCCCCAGAGAGGGGGAGACATAATTCAACTCAAAGTACGACCTTGAACTTTGACGTCGTGGGTTTTGCACGCAACACATCGTCTTTATCAACCTAACACATGTGCTAAGTAATTTTAAAATACCTCTGCATTAAAACGAAACAGGCAGGACAGACAGACAGATAGTGCGGTTCTAATATGCTCTTCTTTGATGGCTTAAAAACTACCTCAGGGCATCGAAGAAGATAATTTCGTAATACATTTCTTTCTATGTTCATACGCAATCTGCATTGAACCGCATTAATGCTTCTATTATAACTGATGAAATATTTAGGATGTTGACCCAAGATGCAAATATTGAACACGTTCATAATGAAGCCATTAAGAATCATTCTGTGTGGTCCCTTGGTGTTTTGTCAATGGCATCTAATTGTAATTATCTATTGCGTGGGAGGTCTGGAATAGATTGGTACAAATTTGTCAGGATAGCCTGTATTTCAGCTGAACATTGCAGAGTTCAGTAAACCTTATGTTCTGCCAATAATAGTCTTAAATTCTCAACTCAACAAGAACGTTTTTCTGTCATATATGTAGTGTTAAAACCTTTTTATAGCTTTCACGAACGTTATGCACCAGTGTGGCGGATCCGTGGTCTAGTGGTAACACACTTGACTATCAATCCAGTGGTCGCAGGTTCGTTTCCCCGTTGCATCACTAAAAAATACTAATCGTCTTCCGGGAGGGACGTTAAATGGGGGCCCCGTGTGACAGTGATATACACTGGTGCACGTTAAAGAACCAGGGTAGCTCTAACCAGGGTTACATTCTGTCTGTGCTGCTCCAAAAAACCTAAAATGACCAACACTCTTAACGGAGCACTCGCCGAATGGGCAAGGCCCGAGTGCGAGTATAAATAAGCTTACACACACATATGCGCCAGTCAATTGTAACTGACAAAATGCCACAATGTTCAGACCATTTTTAACCGAGTTTGGCAAAGCGAAATGTCACATGAATCGCGCACAATGACCCTTGCTGACCGACATTTCTATCAAGTTTGTTGATGCAATACTTCTGTTGCAACTGCGACTCATTTACAGACAACGTTTTACTATGTAAAGGACCAACTCGTTGAAGACAGTGCAATGTCAAACAAACCTCAGTTGCAGTGTCCTCGTAATGACCTCTTCAGGACGTTCATATGCAATGCCTTTGGTACGAACCATAGAAGTGACACAACTGTGTGACGTGTCCTAAAAGTGAAGTCTCGGGGTATAAAGAAGATGCTGAACCTGAAGCCTATGGTACAGCTGGCAAGCACCTCAAGAATTGAGACCATAAAGAATTACGAGTTTCTAAGAACTTACTTATGGTGGTAACCACTGTGCATGTCCTGTTGTGGGGACTTAAAGCTTTTTGAGTCAACATTAGTTTTTGCACCTGAGGCCGACAGTATCTTTAATAATGGCATGTGAATCTCCAGTGCTAGGGTCTTAAATGTTATTGGCAAGAGAATGTAATCTCGAACTTTTTGGTTGAATGTGATCTTGATCATGTCAGAATTTAACGACCAGCTTCAAGTCTTAGAGTCCAACTCATAAAAGCACTTTAATATAAATCCATATAACAGTATTCTTTATTCCGTTTGTTTTACAAAAACAAATAGGTATAAAATTTAGCAAATTTCATCATCAATACTCATCTAGAATGAAAGTTGCAATGAAGGACTTATGTTGATATCCTTTGAAAGTGTTATATGATAGAAATAAACAGGACTTCAGGCAGTTCGTTATCATGGCCAATGGTGAACTTTCACAAGAAGCTACATTTAATATACTATTAACAATTTCTGTCAATTTTCATGAGACAGCCGGCACGGCACGAGTCGAAGTATAAATAGAAAATGCCAGTTCTTGACCTTTCAAGTTCCCTACACTGTGACTAACGAGTGACCTTTACCATCAAGCTTTTGATAAACATGTTCATCAAAAACATACCTTTAAACCTGAACCTTGCAAAAATATATTTTCTTGGTTACACCTAACACTCAATAAATCATGTTTTCTCTTACAAGTTTGCATCTAAAACATGAGAAAGGTGAGTCCCTACACAAGTTCTTACTCAAAATAGCACAAAGAAAAACAGCGTCATAATTCTTAAAACATCAATGCCCCTCACAACGCAAGCATTATGCTTTATGATCAACAAATGAACTTCTATTTTTCTCTTTATTCAAACGCCTGTACAATATTTACGATGATTTATTTCTTAGCTGCCTGCTGTGCTCTCAATACCCGGACAACAATCTTCTGTTCTTCTATGAGGAAAGCTCGGATAATTCTGGAAATAGAATAAAAACACATTTTGAAATTTCAACATCAGACTTTCAATTTTATTCTTAATAAAGCTATTTGGATAAAAGCTGAACTTTTCATTATTCTTAATAACAACCCTTGATATTCAATATCCTTGTTAAAAGTAGAACATTTGGATTCCTAATAACCAACCAACATGACAGTCGAGTTAATAATCATTATTATGTAGACTGAAAAATACATTTCCCTGCTGTTGCTGCAATTTGAGACATAAATTACAACATCTGGCCAATCAACCTTTTAATAAAAGACAGAAGTATCATATTTCATTTAATACACTAATTGAGGTGACTTTATTACAAGTGATATTATACAAAAATATTACACCATGTTACACCGCACGCCAATATTACAATCTGTTATATGACACATGAAGTCATTTTCAGAATAAAAGCTGGCTTGGACTGGTATTTTCCACGACATAATATCAGAAATATTTTCATTAATGAGGAACAGAACTATTGTTCATTATTGACCACTATAATTATACACCAACAAGATACGAGTGACATTTACAGAGAGCTCAAAATGATCGGAAGATGACAATTAGTGTCAGTCATATCGGACCAGGGATAATACTGGACCATTATGATAAGGGTTTATGTCCAAGTTCTCAGAAAAATATCAATTAATGTCCTGTATTCAGTCTAAATGAGGTCATAAGCGAAACAGACCCTTTCAGACAAAACCACAGCTTTACTTTAGCACAAGTTCTACACCCACTTAGCTAGAGAAGCAATAAGTGGGCTCTAGGTTGTGCAACCACTAGATATACAGTGACTGAAATTGAGGCAAGCACACACACACAAAATAAAACCCTTGTAAAAAAATCCAGACTTTGTTTTAGGTTCATATAATCAGACTTGTGGTTTACAATCTCATCTTAATATGAACTTGTAGTATTCCGCTTTGTTCCAAACAGTCCGTTCAAGAAAACTTAATAGTAATACAGAAGACTGGTTATATGGTGTTTATTTCAACTACAACTGCAATTTACATTTAGATGTTTTCTTTAATGAATACAACTATAAAACATCCACATGTCCTGTAGAATAAAGCAACTCCCCTGGTGTGTGAGCCCAGAAAAGTAACGAGATCTGCAGTATTACTATATGCACAAATTCCACACTCGACCAACCAATGAACAGTCGGGTCAAGCTCTACATTGTGCGACATGTCTTGACAAGGACAAGGCAACATGCTGCACGGCAAGGTTGCACCAAAAACCTGTTAATCTAACCAGTCATCCGATCTGAGAGAAACTGATCAAGAAATCTTCCACTAAGCATGGAAGAACAAAGGCCATTATTATCAGTGTGGCAGGTAAAATCAATGCTCATCATAAATGGCGACTTAGTTGAAATTCCTCTAGGAGACAAAATCCACTCATTCACTGTGTGAGCAACATTTGTATCTTGACCAGCAAGAATAATATGTTAGTGTCCTGCAGAATAAAGGAACTTCCCCGCTGTGTAAGCCAAGATAAGTAACGAGATCAGCAGTGTTGTTCTATGCACAAATTCCATACTCGACCAATCAACTGTCTGGTCAAGCTCTAAATTGTGCATAAGGCAAGAGGTCAAATGACAAGACAAATGGACAATAGTGAGTTGTTAAGAACAGGACAAGTTTAAAGGACAAAAAAACATGTATAGAAAGGATGCACCGAAAACGAGTACAATCAACCACAAATCTGAAAACTGAGGAAAAGGAATGTCATGAAAAAGCTAAAAAACATGACTTAGAAGTAAAAAGACCACTGCTGTCAGTGTGGCAGATAGAATCATGATTATTTCATAACCCAGTGCTCACAGTTTCATCATTCAATGGCAAACTTGATCACAAGATTCATTGGAGGATTCACTGGAGGAATTGCTCCTTTATTGAGAAAACTTAGTCCACCAGCCTAGGTAATTGTCATTACAGGTCACCTTACCACCAGCACTGAATGAGTACCAACTTGCTACATGTCCTGCAGAATAAAGGAACTCCCCTGGTGTGTGAGCCCAGAAAAGTAACGAGATCTGCAGCATTACTATATGCACAAATTCCACACTCGACCAACCAATGAACCGCAAGGTCAAGCTCTACAGTGTGCATTGAATATGAGGTCACTTGTCTAAACACCTAACGAAAGAGTTAACAACAATGGCAGTAGTTAATTTCAAACACCAAGTTCAAAGACAAGATAATTTTATCATGCAACACAAGGTTGCACCAAAACCATGATCTGATCAGAGAAAAAACTCTACCAAGCATTTCAAGAACAAAGGCCAGTATATGTGTGTCAGTGTGGCAGATAGAATCATGATTATTTCATAACCCAGTGCTCACAGTCTCATCATTCAATGGCAACTTTTGTTCACTTATAAATTTTTAATGGGTTAGAAAGCAAAATTTTCTCATTCTTTCTAGGAAAATTCCAGGGTAATATACTTTACAGTCAAAATATTCACATGTCCAGCATTGTAAAAGAAACTTCCCTGGTGTGCGAAAAACCAAGAAAAGTATGAGATCAGGAGCATTGATGAATGCACAATTTAAATACTGGACCAAACAATGAACTGTAGGGTAGAGCTATACAGTTTGCATGAGGAACAAAGTGAATATTAAACTGCTTTCATAGACCAGAAACATGAACACTTATAGAACAAAGTCAACTGCTGTCAGTGTGGCAGGTAGAATCATTATTATATCATAACCCAGTGCTCACAGTCTCATCATTCAATGGCAACTTTGTCATAACATTCATCTTGGAATTGCTCCTTTATTGAGATAACTTACTCCAACTGCCTGGGTCATGGTCATTTAATGTCACATTTCTTCTAAGGCACAGAATGAGTACCAAGTTACTTAATATTCCACAGAATAAAGGAACTCCCCTGGTGTGTGAGCCCAGAAAAGTAACGAGATCTGCAGTATTTATGTTTGCATTAATTCCACACTCAACCAACCAATGAATAGTCGGGTCAAGCTCTACATTGTGCAAGATGTCTGAACATGACACTAAACAATGAACAACAATGGCAGTAGTTTATTACAAACACCTAATTCAAGGACAAGATATCTTGCGCCACATGATTGCACCAATTGCATGTGCAGTTAACCCCTTATCTGATCCGAGAAGAACTCCCCCAAGCATTTCTGGAACAAAGGTCAGTATATGTGTGTCAGTGTGGCAGATAGAATCATGATTATTTCATAACCCAGTGCTCACAGTCTCATCATTCAATGACAACTTTTGTTCGCTTCGCTCTTTTTTTTTAATGAATTAGAAAGCAGACAATCCTAAATGAGAAGGTGAGATTCAAAGTACCATAATTTACAACAATAAGAAAATGTACATGTCCTGCAGAATAAAGGAACTCCTCTGGTGTGTGAGCCCAGAAAAGTAACGAGATCTGCAGCATTACTATATGCACACATTCCACACTCGACCAACCAATGAACAGTCAGGTCAAGCTCTACATTGTGCATAAAGTTAGGGGTCAATTATCATAACCAATGAAGATTACATGTAGGCCATGCAAGATAGCATTCAACTAATTATTTAGCCAACACACATCTTACCCTAAATAAGGAATTCAGGTACATGTATTGTGCAAATTGTACAAGATTGTAAATGCAGAACGAACACCACTTTTTTCAGTGTGGCAGATAGAATCACAGTTATCATAACCCAGTGCTCACAATCTCATCATTAATGGTGACGTCTGTCATTCTAACAGGGAAAAAGACTATTCATTAGGGCGACTCATGAATATGGTCAATGCCAATTTTCTCCAAGCACACCAATTATTTACAGAAATGGACATCCAGTAACTGGCTAAATTAAAGGGATGTTGAATGCCCTATAATCAGCTATGAATAGCAGTTTATTCCCTACATGTACTTTCAAGAAACAAAACTCAGGCTATATAGCTAGATGCGCTGCCTTACAGTGAATACCAACTAAAATTCTTCAATTTCCAAGTTGCTCTTGAATAATTAATGATATAAGGAATAAATCTTAATATCCTGCAGAATAAAGGAACTCCCCTGGTGCATAAACCTAGAAAAGTAACGAGATCTGCAGTATTAATGTCTGCACAAATTCCACACTCAACCAACCAATGAATAGTCGGGTCAAGCTCTACAGTGTGCATAAGATATGGTGCTGTATGGCATCCAACTGTGACAAGAAAATCACTTACAAAAACACATAGAAAATGATTGCTTCGATCCAGGGCAAGGCAGTTTGCACCTCAATGAGAAAACAAAGGCCATTATAACATAATTGTCAGTGTGGCAGATACAATCATATTTGTTTCATAACCCAGTGCTCAGTCTCATCATTCAATGACAACTTTTGTTGACCATTCATTAGGGAAATTCTGATAATAATCAATGCCAACGAAGCTGCTAATGTAGCAAGTATTAACAAGCAAGACTGAAGTACATCCAGTTAGTGACCCAATTAAAGGCGCACAATATAGGTCGATACAAAATCTTTTTTTTAATTTTAATTCATTTTCATTTATACTCATTTGACTTAGATGATTAAAATAAAAAAACTTACAGATAAAAAAATATTGACCTTTATAAATGTTTTTCTTTAATTTAACGTAGCATGTTACGTACCCACAATTCCCAAGTTAAAAAAGCGCCAAAATATTGCTTATATTTTTTACCTGTAATTTAATCATACGCCTTTTGGGGTTTTCATCATAGAAGTCAAACGAGTTTAACATTATAATGCATCAAAATTAAATTATTATTTTTTGAATCAACCTATATTGTGGGCATTTAAAGCTAGTATTTTTTTTTAAGTTGAATCATCATAGCAAAACTCATTCCAAAGAATGTGCTTCAGGCCATTTTTATCAGCATTATGTCAATGACAGCATTGTGGCCTGATAGGCCCAGTCTAGTCATGATACATGTACATGAGCATTGCAAGGTAATAAACAGAAAATTTAACATTATTTACATCTCCAACACAGCCAAATCTTCAATGCTTCTTTACTGCCAAGGCCTAAAAAAAAAAAATTGTTTGGTTAGGGTTACATCCTTTTAAAAAATAGGTAGGGTAGGTAGGCTTTTTTTTTTTTTATTAGGCTTTATATAAGAATATCGTTTTCATCATTGGAGAATGGTGTTAAAGATATCTTCTGTATAAGCATTTAAGATTTAAACTAAATATTGAAAAGCAATTAAAAAAAAACGAAAGCTTTTTTTTTTTTAGTTTTTCATTTTTTTTTTCAAACTGACTATAAAAACGGTAGGGTCGGCGCCTATTCCGTAGGTAGGGTCGGGTAACCCGAACCAAATGTATTTTTTTTATAGGCCCAATCTCGTCAACTTACTGAACAAAGAGTAAGTCAGGAAAATATAAATATTGCACAAGGCAACTAGCTCCCACTGATTTTGTGTATAAGTAAAGGCAATGATTACCTAAGGTATTTTGATCACTTGTCCTGCAGAATAAAGGAACTCTTCCAGCATGTGAACCCAGAAAAGTAACGAGATCTGCAGTATTACTATTTGCACAAATTCCACACTCGACCAACCAATGAACAGTCGGGTCAAGCTCTACATTGTGCAGGAGGTATAAACAATCATGGCGGATACAAACAGTATCATTTAGTACTGGACAAGTTGGTTTTTAACACAAAAGAGTTTGAAACCAAAGCTGTTTACCTATATACTGATATTTAACAGCTTCCAGTAAATATCATGTTAAGAACAATCATAGCTATTGTCAGTGTGGCAGGTAGAATCATGATGATATCATAACCCAGTGCTCACAGTCTCATCATTCAATGGCAGCTCTTGTTAACTCTGCTCTTTTATAAAAAAGATAATCACTGATAGTGGGTAGTTGCTGAATCCACTCTTAACCAACATACCCAGGTCATCATTCTGTCAGACAACAAAAAATTATACAAGGATAAGTCCACATATTTTCAAGTCTGGAATGCCCAAAGCAGTGTTTATCAGTGTGGCAGATAGAATCATGGTTTTATTTCATAACCCAGTGCTCACAGTTTCATCATCTGCTGCTTGGTTTATTTCCAAAGTAGCATAAACCCTACCCCCAATAAAGAGTTCTCAAATGTCCCAGATTCGTTTATTGATTACATGAAATCTAATTCTCAAGTCATAAACTTACTAACGATTCTCAAAAACAATATATAATCAGATTCCAGGAAACCTTCATCATAAATCACACGATAATTGAAGCACTAATATGTAGGATTGGAGAATTGATTGCACAGGATGGAAATTTATTGCGCGGAAGCATGGTTCACAGTGCCAAAGGTAGATTAATCACATCAAAGTGAAATTTCAGGAAGGTAAAAATCAGTGTGGCAGTTGGAATCAAGGTTGTTTTTCATAACCCAGTGCTCACAATTTCATCCCATTTTACCTCCTCTAAAATCACCCATTGAACTATTACGACAATGGAAGTGTTGCTGCAGCGTTAAATCAATGTTGTTTTTCTCTCAAAAGAGCTCTTTCATATTAATATAGATCTATCGAGACTGATCAAGTGAGCAATCAATCTTTGCCAAAGTTCAAAGCTAGAGACCCAACAACTATTGAGCCATGAACAACTAAAGACTCAAAACAGCTTTGAGGCTTTTCACATGAAGATGACAAATAACAGGTTTTTGATATAAACTACCATTATAACAGCTACTATGTCAACACAACATCCGCAGAAGCACTGAATCATCCCAGATGTATTTTAAAACGAAATGGCTACAACGATTTAAGTTCCGTTTCATAAAAAGCATTTAAAACCAAGTATTAGCAACCACAGACATAAATTTAACAAGCATGAAAACCATCCTATTTCTCCTAACTAGTTTATTTTCAGCCCACTAACTGCTAGACAGTTCTATATGAAATATTCATAACTGTAGTGGTGTCTGGTAACTGACAGTAGGAGGTCATCGCTTAAATGGACAATTTCGTTCAGAAACATTCCACTATTTATGGAACGGCATCAACAACCGGAGAGCTTTTGTCACACTCACAAGTGAGGATCAGACAAAATATATGTGCAATTTATCCCTTCCTATATGCTTTCCATAATGCTTTTTTTCTTTCATAAATGTGCGAAGAAAATCCATGGTTAGACATTAGTCTTAAAAGTGTAGCTCTCGCCTAGTCTAACCCCAACTTAACAATAAATAGTGAAAATAAAGTGGATAGAATATTTTAACTTTCTAGCTAAGATGATTTAATATAATTAATGATTTTGAAATTTACCCGAGAAGCAAGCCAGTAAGGACAGCCTAAAAAGGACCAACCAGTTGGAAGTTCAGTCTTAGGAAGCAACTCTCGCTCACGATTTGAGTACTCAGAGAGGGCAAGTTCCAATCATCATTACTACACAACTGGCAATTGAAAAAACAAAACCCTAATAGACAACTCAACAACATAAACGGCCAAATTATCTTTGAATCTGAAACTTTATTTTACTACTATTTCCATAATCATCATGGATTTTGGTACATTTCCAGTTAAAACAACACCAAGGCCATCAAAATTTCTCAATTTCAAGGAGTGAAAAACAAAAAAAGATCAAAAAAATTACAAGTAACCTTGTGATAATTCATGCTCATCCTCCCCCATTTCTCCATTATAAATAGGGGAGGTAAAAATGAATAATCCTAAGCATTTCGTGTCTAGCCTCACCTGTCTCTAACACATTTGTGGCAGCGAGATCCACCGTAACAGCGGGACACGGTCTTCAGTCTCTTGGTCATGGACATCAACTCCTTAGGCCGTGCTGGGGTGATCTGAAATACACGGAAAAACTCGAAAGATCTAATACAAGTACCTAAACTCTTTGAAGTAATATTTGTTAAGATTACTACTGTATAAACAGAAAGGTGTCCCCCTCCTGCTCCTATCTCTATCAGTGACTTTCTGATCAAAATTAATATTTTCAATTGGGAAATGAATCACAAAGGTTCAGTCTTGGGAAGCAACTCTCGCTCATGTTTTGAGTACTCAGAGAGGGCAAGTTCCAATCATCATTACACAAGTTATAAATAAGCACATGGGGATTTCTGATCAACGTTAATATTTTCATGGTTGTGAAATGGTTCAGTCTTAGGAAGCAACTCTCGCTCACAATTTGAGTACTCAGAGAGGGCAAGTTCCAATCATCATAACATCGTGTCAGAAATAAGCAGTCACTTCTGACAAAAATATTTGTATCAACATATTTATGTTCAAAATTTTGCTTTTTAGCAAATTTCGAGACATCGAATTAAGTTGACTACAAAGCTTTGCTGTTTCAGATACAAGTCAGATTTAAAGCATCCATCAGAAGTCAGCTGAGGGAAAGTTTTTTTCATCATTCTTGTAATGCAAATGTACACATGATATACATCAGTGATCAAAATTAGCACAAGCCTACTAGTCCTGTACAAGCAGCATGAATTGTGGTTTTGCAAACTGATAAATACTGCTTTTCACAATTTCTAAATTTTATACAGCAGGGTTAGTTGATTTTTTATGCTTAACACTTGTATACAATTCAGGCTTTTTCATTCAAAAGTCTTATTCCAATGACCTGAGTGGTACATTAATTTTGTACATTATCAATTTGAACAATTTAAAATGAAGTTCAGTCTTAGGAAGCAACTCTCGCTCACGTTTTGAGTACTCAGAGAGGGCAAGTTCCAATCATCACCACTTCAAACCTAGCTAAGATGACGATGGACTGTAATAACCTGAACATAAAGGTAGCGGAAATTTCAGCAAAAAAAATGTTGGCAGATCCAAAATTGCTTAAGCCTGCATAAATTGTTTGCCACTCTTGCTCAAAATCCATAACTTTGTAAACTTAATCAGCCAATTAACAATGCAAGAATTAGGGCTTGTTCATTCAAAATCCTAATTTCGAGGACTGATTGCTTCATTTTATTTTTGGTGATCAGAAATATCGAACATCCATCAGGAAATCAGCTGAGGGAAAGTTTATTTTCATCATTTCATTTATCACCATTTACTACCAAAAGCAATGATCTTCAATTTATAGCGTATACTTCACTCCTGTCAACTTACACCATGCAGTTTGACGGCCTTGCAGTCTCCACATTTTGGTACGCTCCCAAGCTTCTTCTTGTACAGGTACACAAGTTTACCACCTGAAATAGAAGCAATCTTGTCAAAACATGGACATTTTTAGAAGGCTTACAGCATAATAAATGAAACAATAACTGTATTAGGGTAGCATTTGCTGACTGTAGTTTATGTACTCTACTTGCTCATGCCTCTCTAGCAACAAAAATTGATTTTCAAGAAATTATCAAGTTTATTATTATATTTTGAAAAAACTATTATATTTAGCTGTTCTGAATCTGAAATAAACAGTAACTGAGTATCAACAACTGCTCAACCAAAGATGCAGGTTTTCTGTAGCACAATTTCTACACCTAGATAACTAGAATGTTAGCCAGGCTCTAGGTTGTGCAAACAAGTTTTATTTTAGTTAAAACAAATTAATTTTTGCTTCATTGCAATAACAACTTCAGTACTGGGTAAAGTGAATTATTTAACTTATATGAACCAGAACAGTGTCGGTTTCAAAGCCAGAGGGTGAAACCAGCAGTACACATTATACCAAGCAAGATAAAATCAACATCTGCAAGGGATCATTTTAACAGAGGACAAAATTAGCACATGCAAACAACTCCTTTAATTGAGAAATGTTTTCTGGGCTCCCTCAAATTTACAATTTATGTAACAAATCTTGAAAGTTGAAAGTTCAGTCTTAGGAAGCAACTCTCGCTCACGAATTGAGTACTCAGAGAGGGCAAGTTCCAATCATCATTACTTCAAACCTGGCCAAATGGAAATACAAAGTTAAAGTATTCAGACTTATTTATCCATAAGTATAACTTTGATAACTAGCAGAGAGATCTTATACCACTTAACAACATTCAAATTAGTGCATTAGGCCATAACCACTTTTGAATATATATTTAGCTGTTCTGAATCTGAAATAAACAGTAACTGAGTATCAATCACCGTTCAACCAAAGATGCAGGTTTTCTTTCGCACAATTTCTACACCTAGATAACTAGAATGTTAGCCAGGCTCTAGGTTGTGCAATTATACAAGCAAGGGCTGAACCCTTTTCAAACCAAGTTTGTGAAACCAGCAGTGCATTTTATACCAAGATTTTTTTGCATTTACTGGGATTATTTTACAGTGGACAGTGGTCAAAATTATCACAAGAACAAGCAATGGTAATATGCTTTTCAAGTTTGCTCAAATTAAGATTTAATGTAGTAAGATTTCAATGTTGAAAGTTCAGTCTTAGGAAGCAACTCTCGCTCATGTTTTGAGTACTCAGAGAGGGCAAGTTCCAATCATCATAACTTTATAACTGGCAAATTGGGAAATACAAAATAAGGCTTGTTTAATTTTGGGATGTAAAATTGCATGGCTGTTCAATTGTTTTATGCAAAGCTGATTGAGAATACTCTAGTTTGTTTATCAAAAGTCTAATTCCGATGACTCACTGAGTCAAGAGACTTGAGAGTCCGATCATACACCTAGTGGTGTATGTTCAAATTAGTGCAATAGGTCATAACCATTTTAGTATTATAATATTAGGTGTTCTGTATCTGAAATAAACAGTAACCGATTATCGACCACTGTTCAACCAAAGACACAGGTATTATTTTGCACAATTTCTACACCTAGATAACTAGAATGTTAGCCAGGCTCTAGGTTGTGCAAACTCTGTTTCTAGGCTTAATAATAATAATTTTGGCTCAGTAATAGATATCATGAAGTTATAAGAATTCGTACACAGTCCTGATTTCCAGTTGAAACAAGCAGTACATGTTATGCGAAGCAAGAAGATTCTGGCATTAAATGGCAAGGACTGAATGCCAGGTCTTATTTTGGCAATAGAAAATGGTTGATATTAGAACACAACCACAAGCCCTGCAATGACAACATACTATCCCATATTTCATATAGCAGTGTATATTAAATGTTCAGTCTTAGGAAGCAACTCTCGCTCACGAATTGAGTACTCAGAGAGGGCAAGTTCCAATCATCATTACTGCACAACTGGCGAAAAGGAATTGCAAAACTAGGCTTCTTCAATTATCATCCCTATAAAGCATGGCTGTTTTTTATGCAAAGCACTTCTGTAAGTATTCAGGCTCATTCTTAGTCTAAATTTGATGACTTATACCACTTAACAACCTTACAGTGTTCAAATTCCTGTTTTTGATCATAACCATTTTTAATATAATAGTATTAGGTGTTCTGTATCTGAAATAAACAGTAATTGAGTTATCAACCACTGTTAAACCAAAGATGCAGGTTTTCTTTTGCACAATTTCTACACCTAGATAACTAGATTATTAGCCAGGCTCTAGGTTGTGCAACCACTACTATATTTGTTTTAATTTCTTTGTTCAAGTAGCTAGCTTCTGCTTGATTGATGTACACTGCAGCAAGGACAATAAATTAAAGATTATTGAACAATAACTAGTCAATATTAACATGTATACTAACTGACAGCTTCTGTGATTCAATTCTTCAGATTTATTCATCGGTAAGTAAATATACAGGGTACAGCTCAGGGGAATGGGGCTTGAGCCCTTACAAAGGAAATGTGATTTTTTCATCTACACGACGATCTAGAAGAAATTCTGGGCAATATACTAATTTTAAGGTGGGGAATGGGGCGGAGCTTTGGCCCCAAATCGATGGAAATATGACCATGATACATGAAATGCTTACCTGGGGTTTTTGATCTGATAGGTTGTCAAAGCCACATCAGGAACAGCAGCAATTGCATAAAGAGAAAAAGAAAACATATTTGGTTATCATGTTATTATATAACTGAACAAAGTTACCCATATAGTTCGTGTCTGTTTTAGGATTCTAACTTTGTTATCGACTAATGAAAAAACATGTGCGTGAAGGTTTTTTAAGACTTTAAAATTACACAAAATAAAATTCCCCAACATTCACATAGACATATCTGCTAAAAACGAAAAAAATCAAAATTCCTTTAAAAACAAGAAGGAAACTTTGGGTCTACTTCTGGAGTATATAGAATCGATGACACTCAAGAGCCCCAAATATATCCCTGAAGCTAGACTTTTACCACCTCATATATAGCACTTTTTTGAATAACATGTAGTACTCACAAATAGCGCTCTGTCTTCGCAACACGCCTCAGTTGTCAAGGGGAAATACAAGGTTTTAAAGCTCTCCCTATACGTCACTTGTTTTGCTTACCTTTCCGCGAAGTCTGAGAATGTCACACATATCCTTCTGTAATGCACCAGTCAATTGTAACCACAGCCCCACAAAGTCGGGGATATGACGGGGAAATGGGCCGTGTTTTTACCTTTCAGGTGGCCCCGCAGTGCCGCAAAATATAGCGTGGAATTTGCCTTACCTAGGCTCCCGGGGGGGGGGGGGGGGGTATTTGGCAGGGATTTGACCATCAGTTCGACCCCACAGGGTGTAGATTTTACCCGGGGTTGGCTGAATCGAAAGTCAAAGTCCCGGCTATTCCCCGCAAAAACGAGTCTAAATGTCTTGTTGTCAGTTTTATTGTTTTTAGATACTTACATCTTGCGGCGGTTACTCTTTGTGTTGTACGACAGGCGGCGACGAAATGTCAGTCGCTGAACCATCTGAAACACAAATATCTTCAGGTGATTGCAGCTTGGAAATGATATATACAAAAAAAATTAACTTACTTTTAATTTTATATACAATTTACTGCACATCTAAAATTGATTTTTTTTATGATTAAAACGATAAAATCAAGCAATGACATGCTATTAACATTGTAGAACAGAGAACTTAATTCATGTCACTCAGTTTACTAAAAACAACATACAAATAATACCAATGATCTAAAATTATGTTAGGTGCAGCATTCATTTTTTGAAAATTTTAGCTTAATTATTGTTCATAATAAACCAAAAACGGTTCTAATGTATAGGAAAATAGAAATATTATTGTTCTGCTGCGTGAAATATTGTTTTTTTACACCAAAGTGTAGATGTGCGCCGATATAAATTGTGCATTTATTTTGTTGTGTACCTTGGCTGTCTTGGAACGGAAAAGGAAGTTTCAATCACTGGTTTCCGTATTCTTAGGTAAAGCTACGATCATGCGCGCGAGGCTAAGAACCAAGAGCACTTTATAAACTTCCGGCCAAATATCAAAAATTAACATGTCAACATTAATTGAGTCGTATGAACAGCAGTACTCAAATTTAAGTGCTGATATAACAGTGTGTATTGGAAAAATTGCAAATTCTTTAGGCGGTATGCTTTATATTCAATCATTTGACACTATTTCTATTTCCCGCGACTGTATTGTCTTGTGTTTCATTTCGGACAGTATTTTTCGGATGTCAGAATGGGCTGCAGCAAAAATACAAATATTACGCTAAATATATAAAACAAAAGCATCCTCTTTGACAACCCTTTCTTTAAATTCAACAGGTGAAAAGCAAGGCCACATCAGACATGTTGACAAGTTGTTTGATGAACTGGCAGAGCTGGTAAGTTCTTTGTTTTGTTGTACCCCGCAAAATATTGAATATATTTAAATGTTGGGGTAAATTTTAGCAAACTCATTACAAATATCACATGAAAACAGTGATTTGATTTTCTGTCTCTTTGTATAGTCAAATCCGGTATGAATTAGATTCTTCAATTGTTGGCACACTTGTGTGACTTGTCTGAATTCCATCCCTGGAGTAGGAAAATTTGTCACACTCCCTGGGGTCAGAGGTGTTGCAGGCATCAACAATCCATTAGAAAAAAAATCAGACTAAGGTTGTTTCATGAGTGGCAGTCTTACAGGGCCTGTCAAAATCACTGCTCCTGTGTAGTCTGAAATAATAGACATGTTATACGGGATTCTTCCAATCACTAATATTTGCTATCAAATATCTTTAAAAAAATCTGTCAACATACAATTATTTGAACTATGCTCCTGTGACATTCAATTTGCCTAAGTCGGGATGGTCAAACCATTGATAGCTTCATTATTTTGAAACAGTATGTATATTAAATAAAAATAGGAATTTATCAGTCAGTGGGTCACACTGAATGAATAATCTAAATAAATCAGTACTGTTTTTTGTCACTGTTTCCATTTACAAAAATACTGAATGTCAGCTCAAAAAAATAGTATGTACTTAAATAATTATAAGATTAAGTACTTTTTATAAGTAGTGTTCTGTATGTTTATTATGTTTCAATATGTACACCCATTTTAACTAATACAATTTCAAACCTTAACAATTCTTCAATATTTCATTTAACTTTAGGTTAGTTTTTGATTGTACACATTGTATCATTTTAATATTATTATTATTATTATTATTATTATTATTATTATTTTTATTATTATTATTATTATTATTGTTATGACCACACTCACCTGTTGTTAAAGTTTTGACTGCAGCAGCCTTGGGTTTCATTTTTTCAGCTTGAGCAGATGGAGCTCGAGATCAAGGATCTGCCGGCGAGGGACAAACAGAAATATCGAACACGCCTCGTCTCCTACAAGGCCGAGAATAAGAAACTTCTTGCTGATATGGTGACTTTCATAGCTGATTTATTTTGTTTCGTATTTTCATGACTAAACTTTATATTGAGAGAAAGAAGATTTATGCCCAGTGTTGTGAAAGTCATCAGCCTTCAATCTGAAAATGTTTTTATCTGTTTAAAATGCCATTATTTTTGGAGATTAAAAACTTTATTTGCCATGCCAAATTATTTGTGATTGCTCTTGAACTATTGATCATGTTGACAGAAAAAATAACAACAAAAAATAGTCTGGTGCTGGTAATTATTATTAAGAACTTTTTGTTTTAAAGGCTAATTATTTTTTGTTTCAGAAAAGAGCTAAGCTTGGATTAAATGCCAGAGAAGACCTACTTGGGGAAGAGGTTGACAACTCCGAAGACCAGGTTTGTATAACCTAATGTTTTTACAGCTAACCATGTGTGTATTTTACCAATAAACAAAGTTAGCAGCATGGATACAACATTTGTTTTCTCAAAAATATTGCATGGCATCAGAGGCAAAATCTTTTTGTAGGTTTCTGTACCTGTGTACCATTATTTTTCACCAAATTGATGTTGCCGTAACAGAAAAAAAAACTTCCTTTCATTTTAAAGATTTTTTTTTTTTTTCATTCTTACAGGCTTTTTTTATTTTAAGTTTAAAAACAATAAAATATTGCAGTCTTATTTTCTGGCAGAATGTGCATGTATGTTAAAGTGTTTCCTATTTATAACAAAAATATATGGTTTACGTTATATTTCCTCCTGCAGAGAACCAGACTTCTGGATAACACAGAGAAGCTGGAGAGAGGCACCCGTAGACTGGACGACGGCTACAGGGTCATACTGGAAACTGGTAGGGGAAATACATGATTGTATGAATTTGTTTCAATTCTTGACTTGTATTTAAAATGATACACTTCTTAGAAACATTTTCTATTTATTAATTAAATTGACGCATATTTTATTGAAGCAAATTTGCTAAACTTGCCTACTTAAAATTTAACTTATCAAACGCGTGAAGATTTACATTTCTTCTGCCTCTCTTTGGCCTTTTTTATATCAGGAATATTTTGTCATATTATTGTTGTCACACTTGTCAGGATTAGGTGTGTTAAAGTCATGCAAAACCTTTAACCTTTAGCAAGCGCATAGGTAGCACAGACAGTTCTGGTCAGGGACTGGTGGCAGTATTATGCATCTATAAATGTTATGCACCACCAGAAGGGGGATGGTGATTGGGATTCCTGCACACCTGTAGCATTAAGACACAACTGCAAATGCTGTTGTCTAAATTCCACCCATGGAGCAGGCAAAACTGTCAAAATCTATTGGGTTGAGGGTGATGTAAACATAAAAAATCCTTCAGGATTAATAATCTGTCCATTTGTTCTCGCTGGACAGTTAATTTGGCATTTTGGGTTACATCCACTTAAAGTGACACTCGTATTCAAAATCAATACATACAAACATACATCTTAATTTTGAGTGATAAACCTTTTACTACTTACTAAGTAATGCATTAATGGAAAACATTAAGTACTGATAACAACAGTGTATTTACTAGCTAAAAACGCAAAAATATTAAATGATTGGTGAGTGCTAAAAAATTTACTCTGATCTAATACCGTTTGATAAGGTAAAAATACCGTGTTTTCTGCACCTTTCTTTCAAATTAAACTTGATATCCTTCATAAGTACCATTGTTTTCGACATTTATTCATCCTTTTTGGTATATTAAAACAATTGTATTAATAGTGGTAAATATTATTTGGGTGAAAGAGTGCATCTTTAAGTCCCCTACATGCCCGCGGTGGAAAAACATTGTAAGGTGCATTAAATATAAGTACATAATCATAATGTGTATAATTATATCAATTCCCAGACTGATACTGCCAGTGCCACCTATGGCAGATATTTCGCTTTGTTATATTGTGTAATGTTCTTGCCATCTTTTTTTGTGGTATCAATAATAATAAGGTTTCAATATTTTGCAGAGGAAATGGGAGCCCAGATCTTGAGTGACTTATCGGACCAAAGAGAAACAATACAGAGATCCAGAAACAGGGTAATTACACTTAAATACTGTTAATCAGTGAATTTGTTCTGAAATAATTTGACTGGTTTACAAACAAATGTCATGTTTTTTTCACTTATTCAATGGAAGTTGGTAGGATAGCAGGATCAAGCTAAGCTCATTATTTCTGCTTTTTAGCTTGACTATTTGAAGAATAAGGAGAGCTATACTACTCACCCTGGCGTCGGTGTCACGCTTTGGTTAAGGTTTTGCATGTAAGCACATATAGGTTAATATCTCAGCAACTACTTGATGTATTGCATTGAGACTTTTTACAATTTTATATTTCATACAATTGTACTCAACCGTCCAACCTACTTAATTAACCAAGATAGATAACTATAGTTTGCTTTTAATGCAAAATAATTGCCCTTAATTACTTGACTTAGAAATTCTGGTTAAGGTTTTGCATGCAATATAGGTTAATATCTCACCAACTACTTGATTTATTGAATTTCGACTTAATACAGTGATCCATGATTGTTTCGCCAAAACTTTTCCATCCTTACACTGAAATGGGCGGAATAGACAAGCGCGCTGTCTTTGTTACAGCTCTTGTTTACTATAACTGTGTTACTTTCTACACTTTTTGGTGACTTTATGGGATTTATTTAAAAGACAACTTTGATAGACTACTTTTTGGTTTATAAAATTAAGATTTAAGTAATTTGGCATAATGAAAATATGATTCCTAAAAACTGTTACACTTTTTAAGATATTTCAAGAAATTTGGGCCTATTCTTAACATAACACATTTATTCTATGTTTTCTAGTGATTTATAGAGATTTATCAGTGAAATAAAACTGATATTTCACTTTTTTAAATTTGAAGTCCATTCTCACGTTCTGATTAAACAATTTTCCTCTTCATATTTCTTTCCATTACAGTCATTGAAATTAGACTTTCTGATGAACAAGCCCGATTTCTTATACTATTGCATGGAATCATATTTTTGAACAAGCCCTGCTATATAAAATTCAGAATTTGAGCAAGCCCAGAAGACATTTTACCAGTGCAGGGCTTGCGGGCTTGTGTTAATTTCAACCACTGCCATTAGCAAAATGATTTTTATGATTTTCTCATATATAACAGTGGAAACAGATGTCTTAAATCTTGTAAGAAATATCGCAGATCAAAAGCGTATTCATGAATTTGCCTCATCAATAAAGATTTGAAAGTTAACAATGACAGGGATGTGATTTGTCTGCGGATTTGCGGAATTCCGCGGATCTAATGACCCCAGAGACCCTCCCCCCCCCCCCCCATTTTTTTTTTATTTTTTTATTTTACCTAAAACAAAATATTTGGTTGCTTTCAGTTGTTAAAGTTTACATTCAAGTTTGCTTCAAATTTAAAGTCTGGAGAGCCCTCAAAGAGCTTCTAAAAAGCCATTTTTTCTTTTACAGCAGTGTGCTTTTGACCCCGAGAGTGCCCCATAAACCCATGGCCAAAAATGTTTTAGACCTCCAGCTGCCAGGTCAATCACATCCCTGAATGATGATGTTAACTACATTTTTAACTTTGACAAACAAAGTTCTGAACAATCGGCCCATTTGACAAATCTCTTGATTAAGAGTAACATAATGTTTAATTATCACTTGTATTTATGTTACAGCTACAAGAGACAGACTCTGCACTGGGGAAGAGTTCCAGAGCCTTATCTGGGATGATGAAAAGGTGAATGCTAGGATTTGATTGTTAACTTAAGCCAAAACATTCATCAATGATGAGTACAAAGTTGAGAAATAAAAATGTATATACATGTATATGTGTTCCGTTTTATAATCCTGTTTATGGTATACAGTCGAAACCAGTTATTGCTGAACTTGATTTCCATATTGGATTGAATTGTTTTTTATGCTCCAGTCAATTGTAACCATGGCCCCCCCAGGTCCGGGGGTATACCGGGGATAGCCGGGGAAATGGGCCGTGTTTTTACCTTCCTGGTGGCCCCGCAGTGAAGGTGGTGGTTTTGTCTTCAAGCCAAATATAGTGGGGAATAGGCCTTTCATAGAGTCCCTTGGGTGCGGGGGCATTTGGCGGGGGTTTCATGAGCAGTTTGTCCCCGCAGGGCGGGGACTTTGCCCGGGGTTGGCTGGACCGAAAGTCAAAGTCCCCTCTATTCCCCGGACCTGGAGGGCCCGTGGTTACAATTGACTGGTGCATTACTCTATGTACACATTCCCGCTCGAAGCTTTTTGGCTGGTCCCTTATCAAGCAAACGGGTTTCGACTGTATTAATAATAATATAGGCAGGGGTTCTAACATGTGATAATTGTCAGTCCTAAAAACTAGCTGGGTCTGTTAAAGTATGAGGGATTTATGTCTAAAGCAGGGTAAAGGGGCTTAGACTGATTTTGAAATTGTTTCCAAAGTCATTTATATTCCTATCAAGTTACTTCCTACTGTTTTTGATCTGAGCAAAACAATCATGACAATTGTACAATAGTCAGAAATCAAAAGCGCTCAATCCTGACTTCAGGAATGATCATGCACTAAATAACCCCTATATAGTATAGTACTACTTGTATTCTCATTTCAGGATAATACAGAACCGTGTGATGCTTGGCGTTGTGATTCTTGTGATACTGTTTGTCATCATCATGGCCATATACCTGATAGCGCGGAAGAAGACCTGATATCCCTACACCTTTGCACAACTTTGTGGAATCTTTATTGGTCTAAGGGAGCCTATTCAGGACTTGGGATACTTTGCAGGGTTTTTGAATCTTTTCTGACTTTGAAATTTTTGTTGGACTTGGGTATTTTAGTTGGTTTTAAAAGTCTTTACGAGACTTCGGTAGAACAGGGTTGTACTGAAGTGTCACTATGGCCACTCAGGAAGGCCGCTGTCGTTGTTGTGTTTTACTATTTGTTCAAGTTGGGTAAGAGATAAAATGCCTGCAGGGCGCTACTGTTATCAGTATTTTAAAATTTGCTATCATTATGATTTAGGATTATAGTTCTTTGACTGTATTTATACACATGTCTTAGCTGTGATGTGTTCATTAAGAAAGCTTAAGACTACCATTTCCATGTATAGCCGATCATCAAAATTTGTAATACAGAAACCATAACTTAATTTTCTGCAGCTAATTGTATAAAACCCTGATAAGTTGTCCACAGGTTATCTTTTGGCTCGTTTGCACATTTAAATCATTTGATTGGTTGAAAGTAATTATTGGATAGTTATTGACCAATCAAAGAACATTATAGCAAATTTTAACCAATCAAAAAAGTTATCCAGTTTTATACATTTCCTGCTGAACACTTGTTACTAATTATAGTAATATTGAGTCTGTGACATCCACTTCTCCAGACTGAGGATTGCAATAAGAGGTACGTACTACGTAGGAAGATCAAAATTTGACATTCATCTGTACGCAGACTCTCAAAACATTTCAATATTATTTGTTACGCATGATAAGGCTAGAAAATGAATGAGTATTGGGAACTCAAAGAGGGAGGGGGATTACACCCTGAATACAACAACATCAGTACGATATGGACTCTTTAATGAAATTAACTATGTGCAATATTTGGTATGAATACACTGTTGGTTGAATCCATATGGCCATGAAAAACGCCATATAATTTATCGAATGCTAAGCAGGAGTATATAAAAAATGTATAGAATTTGTTATATGTGATGGAACTGCTTTAATGGTAAATTTATAAAAAAAATGATATGAATATGGTACAGATGTTGATTTTATTTTCTGAAACCAATTCAAACATTTTTAACATGCTTTATTTGTAAAATGTAAATGCAGGAGTACTGCTATGTATTTTAATATAAATCAAGATAAGATATATATTAATTAATGTTATAAGGAATTGACAACAACAAAAAACACAGTAATTTAAAACTTTTGTTTCAATTCAAGATACAAACCTTTTGTGATAGCTGTTTTAAATTAAATTTTGTGTATTTTTCTTTACTCTTACCAGTTATTATTTGACATTATTATTTAATTATGTCTGAGTAGGTTTGGAAGATGCAAGATGAATGTTTAATTTATTTGTTTTATTGAATCACAAACTGTTGTAAAAGTGATTATATTTTTAATTAAAATATAGATACAAAATTTAGAGAATATGCCAATGTCGTCTTGTTTTTTCAGTCTAACAAAGGATTTATTTGTACAATTATTAAGCCAGAGTTATGGGCCTTGCTAAGTGTTTGTGTATTGTCTCTGGCAACATGACTACCCAGGGGATGTGATTTGTCCGCGGATTCGCGGAATTCCGCGGATCTAATGGCCCCAGGGACCCCCCCCCCCCCCCAACAAAAAAAGCTGATTAAAAAAGATACTAATGTGCTTTTGGTTGTTAGAGTTGATATTCCAGTTTGCTTCAAATTTAAAGTCAGAAGAACCCTTAAAAGAGCTTCTAAAAAGCCAGTTTTTCTTCTACGGCAGTGTGCTTTTGACCCCAATAGTGCCCCAAGAACCCATGACCGAAATGGTTTCAGCCCTCCAGTTGCCTGGTCAATCACATCTCTGCTACCAAGCTTCATATAAATATCTTGAACCTGATATCCATATGGATTTTGTCTCAAGCAAAATGTGTGTATATAAAGTTTCATTTGAATATCATAAAAAGTTTTTTGAGTTACGACAAAGTTTTTGTGCAATGAAGTCCATGACAGCTATGCCAAGGAGATGGATGACGAGATTTTTTGTATTTTATCTGACTTCAATTCCATAACTGAGTAAAAACTAATATCTGTATGACGCACATTCACATGGTATCCAATCCCATTGAGTTTGGGCTCAATGCTCAGTGTGACCTTGGGAAATCAAACAGGTTAAAATTAATCCTTTTCCTTACATTCTGAAATTTTCATTTTTTTAACAATATATTATAGGATTATTTTCCAAATACTTTAAACTATCCCCCAATGATTTACCAGGAGCACAACACGACAGTCTGAAAATGCTTTGTTATTCAATTGATATACTTTTTATACACAGACGGGTATAACTAGATTTATATTACCAGAGGATGAGAGATGACAGAGCAAGTTGCAAAATTTGAGTTTGTGATGTTGCAAGTATTCAGTTCCAGAGCAGAGCGATGACCAGGGCACTGTTTCAATTAGATATCTTAGTCGTAAACCTTACGCTGATTAAGGGTGCATGGGTTCAATCGTAAAGTTACAGGCAAAATCTATGTGAACAATTTCCTTATGATAATATCATAAAAATGCAGCAAAGCCAGAAGGAGTTATGCCTAGAAAGTTACAAACTTAAGCCTTACAATCTTTGAAACAGGACGTTGGTCCATTATCTACAACAACTTGACCCCAAACATCACAGTAGCCTACTAGGTGGGCAAGTTGTATATGTATCGGTCTATTAGAGCAGAGAAAACATAAACCCCTATAAAATATGCCTGTGACACTGATGTGTGCAGTTCTAGGGCTCTGGCTTTAATCTTTTCAAAGAAAAAGGGCGTTCTTTACTCTCCCAATACTCCTGCTGTGCCTAGCTATCCCAAGACGCTCATTTTCACACTACCACTGTTTCATTTCTCGCATAATCAACGAGAGTCCAGTTTCAACATGTGCCAAGTTCCGTTATGGGTTCAACAAATGCTGGAGCCAATGTGATCAAGCCTTGTGCATCTTTAATTTTTACTTAAAAATAAAATACATCGACATATCTCTGATGTTCTCCATCTTGTTCACTGTAAGACAGGAATCTTGTTTTACTATGGCTATGACAGTGTAAATATCTAGCAGAGCCTGCTAGCCAATCCCTTACCTAGGCTTGTTTTTAACATCCCTCCTTGAATAAGGATGTCGATCTTGCAACAGTCCGATACTGAAGAGCCATTTCCACCTTCACTTCTTCTGAAGTGGTTTTAATTTCCAATGCGCTTTTACCCAGCAAGAATCTAAAGCTTATTTTCTTTTTTTGCAATTTCAGTCAGTATGAAATGCTGTTGCCATTTAAATTGCATTCAACTTCTTGTACATGTGAACTTGAAACAATTTGGACATACCCTTACACTTGATTTTGAGGCCATATTTTCATTTCTAATTAAACACATCATAGATCATTAACTACCTCTAAAAGGTTTTTGTTAATTGCCAATATGCTCAAGAATTTTTACGACTGATAACCAGCCAAATTTCAAAAAGAAGCGTTTTTTGTTGAAATGGACATTAAATTTTAGACAGTTTGTCAGCTGAATTTGAATTGGGCAATATTTCTGTCAATTCGCAGTAGCAAACCCATATACGTTTAATACATTAGGAAAGAGACAAGGACCGAGTAATATTTTTAATGAACATGAATTATGCAAACAATAAGACAGCTTCTTTCTAGAAGGTTTATTTCCTGTGACTGACACTGAACATAATTTAAGATTTGTAGCCACGGCTGCTGCGACGTCCACGGGCCTTCTCGAACTTGCGTCCCTTGCAGCGCACAAACGGACTGGAATTTATAAATGAAAACATAGCTACAATCAGTTCAACAAATCTGATTTTAACTTAACAAATCGAAATTAAACTTAACGAATACCTTATACAATGATCTTTTTTTAAATTAATGCTTTATAGCAAGTTTGGGAGAGGTTTTTTTAACAGTATATGCTTTATAGTAAGATAGAGAAAGATTACCATCTCGTACAATGACCATTCAATGTGTTGAATGATGAATGTGAAAGGTTTTAAGTGTATCTTTTGAAAGATCCAGATAGAACCTAAGTATTAAGACATTCTCAAATTCATTGCTTTGACTTCCATAGCACTAAGCATCTGATTAAAGTAAATTCTTTAACAATGCATCTAATTTTAGCATGTTATATGATGTAAACAAGTTTGTAAAAGTTAATAACTACATACGCAGTATTGCTGTGTGGAACACCGGGGCCCCTTCCAAAATGTCTGTTGGCTTCACGGGCATTTCTACGACCTAGAAGGAAGAAGAATATAGCATGAGCATGACCAAATGATATCAAGGTCACAAGCAATTGGTGTTAATTTTTCACTGTCTTGGTAATCAACTAACATCTTCGCTACAATTCTATGTTGTTTTATCCCCATTTAAACCAGGGCTTTTCACCTTTATAACAGGGGCCAAAATAAAAGATGCAGGTTTGTCCAGCAGTGACAAAAATTTTCAATTTATTAGGAAAATTCCCCTCAATTTCAAGTTTGGTATATTTGTTTAAACTCATTTGATCCGAAATAAAAGAAAGTTAAAACATCAGTATAGCCGTTTTTTAGAAGATATTAAAAATACACTACACAGAAAAGCCATTTGAGATTCAACTCTTCAGTTGTTTCCTTTGTTACATAAGCTTTTATTACGGCCATTTCCTAGGTACCCCATGGGTCAGAATATATCTCACCCATTTATGATTAGAAAAATGTTTGAAATTTTGTAGAATTTCACCACCGAAGTCATTTTTCAGGCAATCAATTTCCATAAATTTACGTGAAAATACTTGTTTCTAATATTCCTATATATGATGGAGCCAGTAATAACAGCTTCACGATCTTGTAGTTAAATCGAAATCATTACCCTGGAGGAGAACAGTGTTCTGTCCCTTAGGAGCTTTCAATGCCAGCTGGTCAAAAGTAACGATCTCACCACCGGCCTTCAGGATGCGTCCACGGGCCCTCTCGGTCACCTTTAGAGCACACACCTATAGTAAAGATAGAGAGTCGCATGTAACAGACAAACAATTAAGTACACATGTAAAATTCTATGAACATATTTTCTGCAAACGTGATAACTAACTTACTAGAAAACAGATATTTGCAAAAAAACATGTTTTAAACTTGTCTTCAATTGACAATTGAACAGGGCTCTTGCACACATGTCATTCCTTTATTTCCCTCCCACACCCACAGCTTTCCAAATTTTCTGGCGAGAACCCGGTCAAAACTATTAACCAATAAAATCAACATACAACTGTGCAGTTATTCGTAAAATAAAGCTGTGTTAATAAACTTTATATTGATATTTAAGATTTACCAGAACAAAAGTGAAAGTACTTAACAACTTGCTATCAACCACTTGCACATCAAAATCATTTAACTAACCGAAAGCTGTATTTCCTTCATTAAATTGATCTCTTGAATAAGGGTAACAGTTATCTGATATTAAAAGAATCAAGCAGCAGCTCACCTTCAGCTTAGGAACTTTGAGAAGACGGAGGTCATCTGTGACGGTGCCAACAACAACGGCTGTCTTGTTCTCACGGCTAGTCTTCTTCATCATTCTAGACTACAAACACAATAAAATATCAATTTTAATTCATTGCAAATAAAAAATGTTATAGGAACAGCAATTTTGTCTAACTATGAAGATACATAATTTGTCATTGCAACTGTTTGTGCATTACCTAAAAGTTGAACCCTGGAGCTCATTGGTCAATAAAGGATGAATTTACCTCTTGACAAATTACGGCTCAAAACTAAAAAAATGTGACAATTCATTGTTTATTTGTTTTTCTCTTTCGAATTTAATCACAAAAATGAAAACAAGTTAGGAAGTGAGATATGTCAATACCAGTCTTGCAATGGAGAGTGGAGGCCTTTTGGTCTTGCTCATGAACAGACGCCTCAAAATAATCTTGTTGAACTTGGCATTGGTACGTCTAGCCAAGAAACGGTAAAGCTGAAATCAACATTGAAGATTACAGTATAAGAGCCATCTGTCAGGGGTTCAATTTATAAAAAGATATATAGTCTAGCTAAATTAATATTGTAGTAAACATAAAATGAACAGAAGCCCACTTACATTTACAACCAGAAACTAATAGTACATCACAAATTGACAACAGTTCAAGGATATACAGTAGTCCAAATAATTGTACGTTGACGGATTTTTTTAGATTTTTGATAGGCAAATCCTTCACGTACAAATTGTTTAGTGTCAAAAGTGGGTAGTTGTTCCGATCAGGATTCCGGGTTAAAGCATATAGCGTCTATAAAATATCATAAAAACAAGAAATATTACCAGATAATGTTATTTTATATTAGTT
Organism: Mya arenaria; assembly: GCF_026914265.1. Taxonomy (NCBI): domain Eukaryota; kingdom Metazoa; phylum Mollusca; class Bivalvia; order Myida; family Myidae; genus Mya; species Mya arenaria. The sequence continues at coordinate 10,440,374 of NC_069123.1, read as the reverse complement.
CCGTACACAAAAAATAAATATCCAACTTATAATTATGAGTTTGACGGCTTTTTTTCATTTCATTCTGTCAAAATATAACGATATATACATGACGGGCACCTGCAAGGCTTCAGGGCACAGTTTTAAATCGCTCGGAACATATTTCGGCCATGGCCGAGTTGCTACGATTGTGTAACGAGGTCTATCTCGAAGCTTTGTCGGAGGAGGCCGAGTTATTACGATTGTATCGAGTTGTTCCCCTTCGCATAATTGTTTTCTGTGTCAGTCAACTTTCGTTTTATTGGAAAGGTAAACAACTTGTTTTAATGCATTAAATGCTTGTTTAGTGCAAAATAACATTTCACTGACATGGATAAATATGAATATAACTCTTTATGATCAATTTCAACCATAAAATACTTCATTTAAAACAATTTCAATATTTTTAAAACACCCCCGTTTTTTGCACATTCCCGTTTAGACGTTAGGGATTGGAAGAATCCCGTATAACACGTCTAATATTTTAGACTAGGATATACAGACAGTGACAACATGGGGACAGGACAGATGTTCGTCCCTGAATTAACAGGAGAGAAAATATGGTGAACATGATCTTGACAAAACCACCGATTGGAAATTGAGTATATATACAGCCGGAGTCTCATGTAGGGTGCCATTAATCACACTGTTCAGAAAAATGTGCAATCAGACTGGGGCTCATGCCAAGGACCTTTCACTAACATGGCAAGGGCTCTACAGACTGAACCACAAGGCCGCTTACACACTTTCTCAATAGCTGAACAAATAAATATACTGTAACGTGAAGATATAAATGTTCAATTCTCAGGACATTTAATAGGTTTCAGAGTGGTTTAATTCAAACTTATTTTACATGCGATATTGCCGATACAAAAAAAAGTAAGAATATATTGTACAAGTATCGACCAAATAAAGACGCTATCTGAAACTTTAAGGAATGACAAACCTTAACAAGAAGCCTCAAGTAGATGTCATCGCTCTTAGGGGCAGTCCTGCGAACCTTCCGATCAAATCGGTGGCAAATATCTATTCCCTGAAATTATACGCTTAAATTGAAGTTAAATCATTCATTTCTCAACAGATATGTTCAAAACGCAAATTCAATCAAAGGATAGCACGATTAAAACAAGTATAGTATTGTAAACATTTGGCATGAACTACCATTTTGGATGTTTGCCGGAAAAGGAAGCACAATTAATCACTTGGTTCCTAAATTCCATGCGCTATTCCCAAAGAAGGGTAAAGAAGCCGATAACCAGTATTAGAGTACTTGTTCGTTATTTCTCAATTCCAGCAGGTGTTAAACCGGGATGAATAGGCAATGTAATTTAAAGGACATTTTTCAACGATGTTTTTTTTGTTTGTTTATTAACATCGATTAATAAAATGACTCAATTTAAACACTTAAAAAATAAAACGTAAGTCCAAATTCATAAAACTTTAAACCTGCGTCACAATTTATTAAATTATATTTGTTCATTCGCTATGAAAAACATTGGGTATGGCTCAGTTGCTATCTTCCCTACTATGGAACGCCATACGTATGTAAATGTCTGGTGCCCTTTAAATGCCCTTTATCATAAGTTATGTCAAAATGATTTACTTTCTGTTATGTCCAAACATGGTGCTGTCATGCTAAATAGCAACATTAACTCATGTTGTCTTTGCAACAAATAGTATGGTCTTGAATAATGGGAATGGGTGTGCATTCATTTTAAGACACCTACGGACTAACCATGGATTTCGGGTGTCCGGACATTACGGATCAGACATAACGGACCATATTTGGGGACATTACGAACCATATTTGGGGACAGTTCGGATGATTTATAATTTTACTTACAGTTTGTTTTCAAGTCAAGCTAAATCAATAGTTGTTTATTGTCGGATATCACGTAACATTTAAAACATAACTGCTATGTATAGCGTTTACCGACATATTTTGACCATCTTTTAACTTTATAACGTACCATATTTTAGGGACACTACGGACCATGCTTGAAAATAAGATGAATCATAAGTAGATATATATGAATGCCAACTTTATTTGGAAACGACTTAAAATTATGAATACGACTTAATGAAACAGTGAAATTTATCTTACATGCTTGCAAACTTTAATGACTGCCAATTCAAGGTTGTCAGTATAAAGTATATTTCTTTGATGATGTTGGGCCCAGCGAGACTATCAGTCCCTTCAATTAGAATTACAGGGCCGTTTTCATTCGAAAACAACCCCAGATGTACAATATGGACGGTTAACAATGTCATAATTCTTTGCATTTAACTACGCTGCTAGTTGATCGCGTAGTAATAACAAATAAGCAGTCAAACCTAAGGAATTTACTCCTAAGAATATTGATTATTTATGCATTAATACACTTTAGACCGGATGCGCCACCAATGTGGTATTGTTAGCATATTAACGCTATAGTCATATTGTTTTCTTGTCTAGTAAAGTAGTTGACTATATGATGTGTACACCAGTTTAACTTGAATTCCGCGAATCGGATGTGTCGCCTATCGGGAGCACCCATCATATCCGAAGCAAATTAAGTGGTGAATCTTCGAGTGCCATAGCCAAGATAAATTGTTTTCATAAAATAGTCTACATATAGTAAAATCTCACTTTAAATCAATGACTGTTTACATATCTTTTTCGCATATTTCGACAAAAAATGAAACTATTAAAACTAAAACTTTTCAAATATATGTGTGTGCCTTTGGTCAAACAATATACAGAACACATGATCCTGATTGCATGGCGATGCCTGCCAAAATCAACAGAGTAAATTTGGTCAAGTTTTGACATTTCCATGGACCGTAACTCTGAAATAAATAACCTCTGCTCTAATTTAGTACTAAAAATAAATGAGATAGTATCCCTATTACCACTGTCGACTTATTTACTCAGGATTGGATTACATGTATCTTCCCTGGCCGCTCGTGTAAGATAGGTTCATCCCAACCCGAGCATAGGGTGATTTGCGGAAACGAGGTTTACCGAGTTTTCGCAAAACACCCTGCTTGAGGGTTGGGGTAACCTATATTACACGAGCGCCTATGGTAGATGCAAAGTTTAAGTGTATTTTTTCGCTGAAACTCTTTTGTGCGTATAGAAAATAATTTGCGTATAGATGTGTGATATTTGTGGCTGTCATGGATATGCGCGCAGTGATTCCGATTATGTAAATAGTCAAATCGTTCTATAAATACTTCTGAGGAGAGAGCAGCATTAGTTATTGTATGCAGTGTGAAAACTGTTTACGGTGCTGTTTGAAGCGAGAAATAATTAATTTGGATATTAAATATTGCCACAAGATAAGGTTTCCATGATGCTGACAGAAGACGGTCTTCAACAAGGGAGGTTATTTTTAAAGACAATAAAAAAAGTTCCATACTGGTACTCGTGTTTCCTTTGACCGGGGGCAAGATAAAAATTTCTCCCACCTCATATAAGTAGATCCAAAACAATAACCATGCTAGAAATTATTATCTTGCCCAGGGGCAAATATAAAACAATTACCCGTATGGAACTACCTTTTTATTGTCATAACACAATTACCTCCCTTGTTGAAGAATGTCGTCTGTAACTTATTATGGAAACCTTGTCTTGTGGCAATATTTAGAATGCTAATTAAATATTTCTCGCTTCAAATGGCACAATAAAAAGGTGTTCACGCACCATTCAAGAAATAATCCTGCACTCTCATCAGAACTATTTAAAGACCAATTTGACTATAATAATAATAATCTGAATCAAAATCACTGCGAGCATCATCATGACAACCACGAATTATCTTATATCCATACGCATTTATTTTCGCTACGCACAAAAGCGTTCCAGCAAAAATACATTTTTACTTTATTTTGTTTATCTGTGGTGGGAGAAAAAGCATCTACCATAGCCGCTCGTGTTAGATAGGTTCATCCCAACCCTCGCGCAGGGTCTTTTGCGGAAACTCGGTAAACCTCGTTTCCGCAAAACAATCCACGCTCGGTTCAGGATGAACCTATATTACACTCTCGGCCATGGAAAATACTTATAATCTGCGGTGGGAGAAAAAAATTACAGCATGGCCAAATTTTTGGATCTACTTATCTGAGGTAGGAGAAAAGCAGTGCTTGAGTATGAGAGGAATTTCAGAGTGATCTTGGTCAAATTTTGAAAATATAAGGGCCATAACTCTATTGTAGGAAGAACACATGCTCTGGCTTTTGATTAAACTTGTTTGAAATAGTATGTCCTTTACTTTTGAAACCCATTGTAGAAACGAGTGGATAACAAATGTTTAAGTAAGAGAGCGGTCAAAGTGAATTTTGTCGAAGTTTGATCATGACAATAAACATGATTGTTGCCAAGTTGGAAAACATATTTAGAGACTGGATAAAGTATGTTTGGTATATTTAAAACAAATAAAGGGTCATACATCCAGAGAAAGTAATGTGGTATGACTTTTGATCGACCGCAGTCCGGATATTATGCCAACAAACAAAGTGACACATCATATTTATATTATGTTCGTCAGATTTACATTATCTTTTTCCTCATAAAATGTTCTGATTAAATTGGTATAAGTGAAAGATCGCCATGTATTGACACACGAAAAAGTCAAAAATGCTTGATTTTGAAGCACAATATGGGGGAGTGGATGTTGTGTCCTCATCAAAATATTCAAAAAGCATGAACTAATGTATTAAATAACATTCCGCTTCGAAAGCCGAGATCGTATTAAACTGACAGAAGATTGAAAGGCACGTTTGTTTGACAAAATAATATTATATTTGGCAAAAAAGTAATTACAACTCATGAACATTTCACCATGTTTGTTGAAATGGATTGACCCTTTACGAGCTAGCACTGCTGTTCCCTCGGCCTTCATAGGCGATGTTCCAGTATCATGTCGTTGAGAAATAACTTAATCACTTTATATGTGTTTATATTTTACTTTATTCTTGGCATTATAAGCAAATATTAACAATGCAATAGTTCGATGATATTGTTTTTCAGCTAAAAATGAAGATGATGTTCAAAATGCAGCTAAATTTAGAAGAACTGACACTGAATATTATTCACGGAGGTATGAGGTGAATCTCAAATATAATTATGTAAAAGCAAAAGCGAAAAACATACGCAACAGTTACTGTTAGTAGCTAAAAAAATAATATTTAAAAGCAATCCTGAAAATGTTACTATATATTGGTTTAAACTATTGATGGCGGACGATTATAAAAACCCTGCCGCAATATATCATATATCAGCAACAGATTGCAAATATCTTTTAAAATGTAAACTTCTTAAGAAGTACTTCATTCCATATAAAAGATATATTTTTAACAATGGTAGTATACAGAACATTACACTAGACTAGTTCTTGTTGTCTTAAGTACATGACAATTAAACAGGACACTGCAAACTAAGGGAGCTAACCACTTTAAGATGCTTGACCTAATTCGATTAAGAAAGAAACTTGCTTAAAAAAATCGAGTTCGGTAGCTAAGGAAATCACGTGACTAAACAGATGACACATGATCGAAAGATGGGCACTGTTGTTGGAGCCAATCGAAACGTAAACATGTCAAAAGACGAAATTATTTTAGAAGGGCAATTTGAGGTGTTTCCTAGGGATAAGATAGTGTATAAAGTTGAGTGCACGAGAAGTGGAATAACATATTACCCATTAGATGGTGTTAAATCAAATAAAACTCTTAAATACATACATTTTGGTGATGTTGTTGGTTGTAGATGCAGGAAATCATTGGACCAAAAACATTCTAATAAAGCTTATTTGACAGTGTTTTCATATCCTGTGCGAAAGAAATTTTTTGGTGAAAAATTTGTGCGTTTCAAAAATCACATTACATTTGCACGAAGTTCCGACGAGTCGTTTGACGGTAACAGAAAGGCTGTCGAGAAATGGAGGCGTGTCATTCTACATCTCTGTCAAGAGCTACAACTGGATAAAAAGGGTTAGATTTTAAAATGCATAGAACCACATATGCTTTAGAAGCTAAATAAAGCTGCTTTCTCACAGATTGCCCGTTTTGACATCTTTGTTTTATTATACACCTTTGGATGAGCCAATATTTGGGTAAATCATAAATGTCTGGAAATCAATGCTATACAAAGGCTGATTCGATGGTAGTTCTTCAATTGAGATCTGTTCTATTGTGAGTTTTCTTATATGACTGATTGGAAGGCGTTGATGCCAAATCAGCTGATTTTGAGATAGAAATCTTAAAAAATGTCAGAACTGCAATCAGTGCAGCTTCAAGCAAACAACACTGCTGTCACACTGAAGAATGAACATGTCTTCTGTTGCTTGTCCTGACAGACTTGAGATTGGTGCACATGTGCAGTGATAATTCTAGGATTTCTTGCATTAAAGTAATCTGAAATGCATTGAAAATACTTAATTGTGAGATACTCTTCTTGCACTCACTCGTAGTTTGTGACTTTTAGCTTTTGTTGTTTAATAGTTTATCAAATTATAGCGTCATTGTCACCTTTGTATTACGGTGTCGCTGTCAACTATGATCTACACGTACCATAGCGAGTTCTTTCACCGATATCGTTTACACAATTATTTTCAAGAGTTCATGACCACGATTAGATTTGTTTACACAGGTTTCAATCTGCATTTAATAAGCATCTACAATATCGGAATCTTTCTGAAAAACCTCAGAAAGTAATATCTTTACAATTATCTTTTACCAAGGTATTTGTATTTGGTATCGAAATCTTAAGATTGACACAATCTTTTTTATTCTTCAAGATATTATTTCTAAAGAAAAACACCATGAAATCTTTAATTTGCATGATATGTTAACTGTTATCATTGCCACAAGTGATGAAAAGTAATATCAATTTATTTCAATAAAAGTGTTTCATTCTAGCCAAATAAATATATATATATATATATTAGATTGAGCCAGGTTTTAAAAAAGACAGGGTGCTGAGGGACAAAAAGGCACATATTATTGGTAAATCCAACATACTGGCATATATTAAATAAGCTTAATTGCTCTTAGCAATGCACCTGTGTAAAAGCAGTCATCAAAATCAAACTTCTGTGTTAACATTTTTTTTAGTAAGCTGTGCTATATAGAAAACAGAGCACTCAAGCAAGCCTGAAAAAGCATTGTACCAGTGCAGGGCTTGCAGGTTTGTGCTAATTTCAACCACTGTAATAGGCCTAAAGGGCAGAGGTTATGTGTACATTTTTGTACAGACTCGCATAGGTTGAAAAAACTTAATTGCTTGTAGATGGGCAATTAACATGGTATGGCTATGTTATATTTGGTAATGGCTATGTAATATAATGAAGAATAATGGCCTAGGGCTTGAACATCGGATTTTCTTAGAGATTGTAACAAGCCACATACATGCCGTATCCCACGGTGGGGGGAAAACTCCCCAGGAATTCAGGACTTTTTTTTTAAAAAATAGCTCAAGGTTTACAGTGGTAAGCATCAATTACATTCTGGAATTCAGACCACAATCCCCTGGGAAGCCTCTCAGAAATATGGCATGTAAGCATATAAGTCATGATAAAGTATATACTGGTAAGTCATGATAAAGTAGCAGTTGCATGTGACTACATCACAATTGTGTGTACAGTACAACAGGTGTCCTCCTAAGTTCGGGGTCAAGTTTTGGAGGCAAAGGTTAAATGAGACATAAGTTATCACCTCTGTAATTTTGATACAAATGTTTACAATTTGGCGTAAACTTTCATATATTACCGAAATATGGAACTAAGTTAAGTACCTACTGAAAAGGCAGGTTAATACCCACACAAAGCAGTTTTTGATGTAATTGAATGCATTACATCCAAATTTGTAATATACATAATTATGTAGCTTGCATAAAATTGAGTTTGAAATATTATTTCAGATATATAATGATTCATCATCTAATGACTGTTCTCTATATTCAGGGCTTTTTCTATAGTACCCATGGGTCTGACTATCAGACCCATTCCCAAAGCAAAATATAAGATATTTTTCACAATCCCAATAAAAAATAAAAAAATAAAAATATATATTTTTTTAGAAAGTCTTTTTACCTGTACTGGTTCATTTTTAACATCCTAATAAATTATGTGATGTATTTTTTTTTTTGATAATTGAACTCGGAAATCATTGATTTTCATCACATTCAGAGATCAGTATGAAATATTATCTGTCATGATTTATTGCCATAGATATTTACACCCCAAGGATTGATATTTTTGGGGTCTTTAAAAGGGGAAATAAACTAATATTTAATCATTTCCTAATTCGCAGGAGACTAGACAGCTTTTTCTTTTAACTGTAAAATTTCCCAATTTCGGCATTTTCACGACGCAAAATTTCCCAAAATGTCTAGGGTCTTTTTCCAAAAATGGGCAGAAAAAGCCCTGATATTTAAAAAATCAAAGTTTCAAATAAAACTACTGTTATTTTATTTGGGGTTAGAAAGAATCCTATTGATTATCAAGAATGGAATACCTTAATAAATTACAAAATTTATCAATTCTAAGAGTCCCAAAGCAAAATTGTGAGTAAGAACCCAGTTTATGAATTCTATTGGTCATTCCATGGTTACACCATGTTTATTTATTTTCAGTTGATTTGATATTTATAAGTTAGATTTGATATTAAATAATAAGTAATTTATTTCATTAACAAGCACCAGACCGATGCACTATTTGCAGATGTTATGAAGTGAGCTGCATGACATGATACTAAGATTTTCTGAAGGATTTACAAATGTAAACTTATGTTAATTCATTCCTTTGTTTATTCTGAGTCAACAAATCTTCAAAAAATATTCTGTGCTTCATTTTGACTCCACATACATGTTTTGGTATTTTGAAGTTCTATGGTCTGCTATTCAGAACATGTACAATGTATTTATGAACATGTACAATGCATTGAATGTTTATTCAGAACAAAAACATATATACAGTGCACTACTGACTAATGTTTTAGTGAGTGCTACATACCCGGTATATTATTTTATAATTGTCCTTTGACAATTTGGCTGATTATTTTTAGTGTGTGTGCTTTATATGGCATAATTTGGCTCCATTCTCAATGCCAAAAAAAGAGAATAATAAAAAATATAATTTCTTGTTTGAAAAAAACAAAATTAGACGAAAAAGAGAGAAAAAAAAAGAAAAATGTTTTTGGTCAGAAATTTTACCCCAATAATTGTTTTTGAAAGGAAAAATCCATATTTTCAAAGTCAAAGTCTTTTTCTCGTCTGTCCTTTCAAAGGGACTAGACACCAGATTGTTCAATTGCTAGGAAAAACAAGAAAATTGATAAATAAATTGATATCGTTGTGCATATCACATCGAATCTAACTGATATATCACATCGCCTACACATGCATCTTCACAGTTTTTGCGTATTTTTCCATTTTGAAATTTACTTGGTATGTCTACCATGTAAATTCCAGTTAATTTCAGGGATGATAAAATTCCGGATTAATCCGGAATTCCGGATTTAAGGCCTCACGGATCGATTTTGAGATTAATGTAAATCCGTTGAGTTTTTTTTCTAGGGGGGAGGGGTACAGGGAGCGATTCGAGCTCAGTTCGAACAATATGGGTACGAAAGGTGAGTTTTCCGGAAGTGTAAAGCCGGAAATTAACGAACCTATTACGTCTTGGCAATCGAGCTATATGATTAGTTAAGATAGCATCCGGTGATTACGGAAATTACCGATGGGACTAGAAGACAGTATCCGGATATGACAGACGACGAAGACGAATAAACGGGTATTGGAAAATTAGAAAAAAAACGACCACCACCAACTTCTAAAAACATCGATTCGTCGATTTTAAGGGTATATTTGCCATTTATTTTTGAAGAGCAATTTCCGAAACGTTTCTTTTTAAGTTAATAGAAAGTGATCAAACTGAGAATGAATTTTTCGCATGTAGCATTATTTCGGACATCCCGATTCGGATTGTGTCATAATAATGGATTTTTATTTGGCCGATTGAAGTTTACGCTGTTTCTTTATTTTTCTCATAATGTTTGAAGCATTGTTCTCAATAAAAGTGGCTGTTGACCATAATGGGAGGTTCAAATGAAAATTGGTTTGGTTCAAATTTAAAAAAAAAAAACATGAATAAATATTTTGTAGTAGTAATATATATTACGTAGAGGCAGTCATTTTATTTTCTATTTGAGACAGTTCAACAAAACTTCTTGAGGACCCAGTTTGAGTGAGATTTAAATTCTATAGTTGTAATTTGTATTTCCCCATCCAGGTATGTTGATGGTTACAAAAGTCAGGGATGAAAGACACCTCAGCAAGTGCATCCAGTGACTGACAATTCAATCCGGAGGCCATGATACTTGGATTTATGGCTGGACATGCTCCCTGGCACCACAGTAGTGTGTCTTACTTAAGACACTTGCCAAAGATACAAAAGCTCTCAGCGACATAAAACTTCAAAGGTGTACAGCATCATACAAGATGACTTACGGAGTGGCTAGCCATTTCAATGATGAACTTGTGGAGGAGCTAATGGATCTCGGTTTTGTTTCAACTAAGACAAGTCAACACACACAAACAATGAGAAAACTGTTGCAGCTATTTTTCTGCTATAGAGAAAGAAATAGTGTTGAGATATTTGGCCTCCTTAAAAATCACAAGGGCTGATTCTAAATCAATTTTCATAGAATTTGAAAGCCTGTTTGAGAGACTTGAACTGCCATGGGACAATCTAGTTTAAGTGTGCTACTGGACTCATGTAACACCATGAGGGGAAAAAAATCTGGCTTGGGGACCAGAATACGTCATTGTCCACCATGTCCACAACGGCTACGCTGCCAAAGCATTTAAGTCCCGTTTGGATATTACTTGGAATAATGTATATAACATTTAATAACATTATATTCTCATCAAATGTGCAGAAAATGGAATTGAATAAATACCACTTTTACCTGACAATAAACATTTGCAAGCATGATAATTGATATGTTGTTCATTATTATAAATCAAACATCCCACAGTGTAGACTGTTCATACACAGGCATTTGATCATAGCCAGTTGAGTTTTATGGGAAGTGGACAACTGAATCAAAATGTCAGGTATATGTCTAATGCCTGTGACTTCAGGTAAAAAAAAAAGTAAATTTAACTGTTTAAAGACAAAGGTGTTAAACTTCACTGCTAATATTCCTTATTATTGTTCTGATTGTGGATGTCTCGTGTTGAACATAATTATATCTACTTAACCGAAAGGTGTACTCCTTGAACACTATTCTAAGGCAAAAAAGGGTATTAGAATCCCTGAAATACAGAAAGCTTCGGGGGGCTTCGCCCCCCTTATCCCCCCACCAGGGCTTTGCCCTGGACCCATTGGGGGCCTTGTGCGGCCCCCTGAACCCCACGCAAACATTTTCAGGATTGGCAACTTGGCTCTGTTATCATCCCTGTAATTTATAAATAACATTGGTTTATGTATCTGTACTAATCACATGACTTTCACATGCAAGATTTACACACTATTAGCTGAGGAACCATTATGCGCTATTTTAAAATGGGTGTACTCAGCTGAGATTGTGACAAAATATTCTTTTAATCATGTAAAATGATGTATTGTCGGCCTCAAACTAGCTCGAACTGACTTTTCCAGACTAGTTTTGTGGAAATAATGCATTTGCCAATTTTGGGACCATCTGGTGTCTAGCCCCTTTATTTTCCCAAAATTAAGTCAAAATAATGCATTTTCTGAATCAGTATGTCACTGACCTCTTCCGAAATGTCACTGACTTTGATACCAGTAATAACAAATCAGTAATTAGCCTTGACAATTTGGAGATACTGAATTTATTTCTATATAAGGAAAAGAAATTGGTACATTTATCTTGGAAACACAACAATTAAATACACCTCAATAATTCTGGATGAAAAGCAACATCAGGTTCTGGTGATTTTTTTTTTAATTATGTTTAATCATAAGACTCAATGTTAAGTCAATAATGTTACAGTCAGGGTCCACACAATGCTAGACTTTAAAGTGACGCTCTTATTCAAAATCAATACATACACATGTATAACAAACATAAATTTATAGTGATAAACCTTTAACTACTTATTAAATAATACATTAATGGAAAATATTAATAACTGATAACAAGATTGTAACAATGTATTTAATAGCTGAAAACGCAAAAATATGAAATGATTAGTGAGTGCTAAAAGATTTACTGTGATCTTAACTTTCGTTTCATAAATTAGAAATATTGTGTTTTCTGCACCTTTCTTTCAAATTAAGGTTGGTATCCTTCATAAGAACCATTGATTTCGACATTTATTCATCCTTTTTGATATATTAAAACAATTTTATTAATTTTGGTAAATCTTATTTGGGAGTAAGAGTGCATCTTTAAAGTTTCCCTTTCTCATTACTGTTTTATATCTGTCATGATTAATAAGACTCTCTGTTACAAAAGAAGGAACATTTATTTCTTCTGTATGACCAGGCTGGTCAGAGGCACTCCATTATCTTGCGAATCAATAAGCTATGCCCAAAAATGTTTCAGCGCCGGCATGTCTTATTCGGCTATAATATCTTTACACCAGACAGTGAGGAAAAATTATGGTTTAAGGCAGATTTCTGAATCATTTACAAATTGCTACAATAATTTGACCAGTTTCTAGATTAGCTGTTTTATGACTGTAGTTATATTATGATTTATCAGAGTTAATTAGCTATGTGGCTATGCTAATGCTGTTAATCTGAGATTATACATGTATAAAAATTGCAGATATTTCCATCAATTTTAGCTAGCCTGTTTATCGAAGAAAACAAGTTGAGGCGTTGTCATAGCCGGGGTTGGGGTCGTTGTCAGTGGTGTTGCTGTACAAACAACTTGAACCTTGGCTAATGTTACTAAGCTGAAAAACATTCAGGATATTCGAATGTAACTTGGTACCTTGGCTTGTAGCTGAAAAACAGTCAGGATATTCGAATGTAACTTGGTACCTTGGCTTGTAGCTGAAAAACATTCAGGATATTCGAATGTAACTTGGTACCTTGGCTTGTAGCTGAAAAACATTCAGGATATTCAAATGTAACTTGGTACCTTGGCTTGTAGCTGAAAAACATTCAGGATATTCGAATGTAACTTGGTAACTTGGCTTGTAGCTGAAAAACAGTCAGGATATTCGAATGTAACTTGGTACCTTGGCTTGTAGCTGAAAAACATTCAGGATATTCGAATGCAACTTGGTACCTTGGCTTGTAGCTGAAAAACATTCAGGATATTTGAATGTAACTTGGTACACAATGATGCAAGTGGCAAAACAAACATATTCGCAAAGTACATTCAATTTAATACTTATTAGAAATGCTCTTTGTTTGACTAAAAAACAACAAGAAAAGACAAGTTTTTGCACCTGCTTTGTGGCACTCTTTGTTGTAGGTTTCATGTGATTATTATCAATACGGCTGATAACTTTTATGATGAAGAAGATTCATATATGTGTACTTTTAATATTATAAGAATCTAATAACTATCAGAAAAAGGCTTATTAACACTTGAAGTTTCCCACTTTTAACCGTTACGTTGCCTTCATAATAGGATCTTGATGTACAGCCTGCTTCCCTACTTAAATGTTGACACATGTATTATAATATAATTTATGAAAGCCGAAGAGAAAATCTTTATATATTAACAGGCGCAGATGCAGCTTAAGTTCTTCCTAAGTATTTTCCACATTAAACAGCGGGCTTGCTGAATAATACTACAAACTTGAACAGTAACAAAATAAATTGAAAATTTTAAATGCTGACTTAAATCAAGATTATCAGGGACAGAGGGTATTAGACGTGTCTCAAATTGTGGAGCACTTCTTTCGATGTGACCCCCTCATGCAGAACTATAAAGCATAAGGTTTAAAGGTGATGAAAAGATATATTGGCACCGCCTACCCCTGCTCCCACCCTATATCTGCTAGTGGTTATGCTGAGGCCTATAAAAATTCATTTGGTATGGGGTACCTGACCTTACCTTTATAAAAGGCGACGACCCGACCGCTTTTAAAGTCAGTTGGTAAAAAAAAAATATGAAAAAAAAAAAAAAAAAAAAATTTAAATGTATGTTATTATTTAATTTAAAACCTATAAAGCTTTATACTGAAGATTCCTTTAAAACCATTCTTCAATGATGACAATAGCGTTCTTACATAAAGCCTATAAATAAAAAAAAACACATAAAAAAGCCTTTTTACCCTACTTGTTTTATGAAAGGATGTATCCCTAACCAAACCATTTTATTTTTTTTGGCCAATGACCATACTTCGGTTGATTTGTCATAACTATAATTCATTTTTCATTTTTGGTTACCAATTTATAAAGGGGCTAGATTAACATAGCCGTTTAAGAGACACATTGTTGTAGTTTCATAAGATTTCTTTTGGACCCAGTAAACGTGATTTGTTCTGACAGCTGCACCATTCATCCTGAATAAAGAGCAATTCCACAAAGGCATAATGTGTTTCTTGGGAATAGGAGATGAAGCTCAACATTTAATAAACATTACAAAGGATTAAGTGTTATACTGCTGAGGGTTTTTTTCAAAATATTGTATAACTTGTCTTGTCTATCATATGACAAATGGAAAGGCATCGATATTTGAGTGTTTTTTTCACACGTTTAGCTTCATTCCGTACATAATAAATTATACGTGTATTGAAGTTTGACTCTTTCTTATACTGTTATGATTTCAAACCTCATTGCCAACCATTTTTAAATTCTTAAAGAATCTGTACAATTCATTGATACAGCTGTGATGGCATCAGTGTGAATTTGGACGAATTTTGGCTTTTGAGTTCTGGGGCCATGATTACAAAAAGTCTCGATTGCAAGTCTGAATTAAGTCTCAAGTGGTTATTAAGCTGCATATCTTCATTTCAATGTAACTTCCCTAATCGTGGAGTGTTTATGATGAAACTTGCAGAATGTCATTTCTATTTGAAGCTTACATTTATTTTCACAGGGCTTGCGTTAAAGGAATTAGTTTGGAAGTATTATCACTCCATAGAAATGGATTTCAACTTCCAAAATTGATTCCTTGGAAGTAAAAAAACTTCCAAAATGTTGAAGAAATCTTCCAAACTTGAAAGCTTTGAAGTTCAAAATATCCAAACCTATCAATTACTTTTATGGTCACAATTTTAATCAGTCTTTTAATAAAATGAATTATATTATATACGGTAAGTCTGTGAATTTGGCTTAAGTTAAAATTGCAAAATATTTGATTTTTAACATACAGTCAAACCCCATTGGCTCAAACTCCCAGGGAATGGTGAAAATACTTCGAGCCTTGGAAAATTCGACCCAAGCGGGATTGTTTACCTTCAGTATAAAGAAATTGGTCCTTTTCATCTAGTTTGAGTCAATATGGAATTCGCCCCAATGGGTTTCGACTGTACTTGTTGAAAAATAGTTAAAAAACATATAGTTTTTGGTAGATTTAAACTTCCACATTTCAAAGAAAAACTTCTAAAATTAATGGACAAGAAGTTCATACTTCCAGTTTCAAATTCTAAATGGAAGCCCTGTTTTTGTAAAATGCACTGAATATGGTAAAGATGTTTCTTTGTAATTTAATAAAAGGGATTTTCTGAGTCTGGACACAAGCTTGGAACTGTCAATGGTTGAAATAAGCACATGCCCGCAAGCCCTGCACTGGTTAAATGCTTTCCGGGCTTACTCAACTTATGGATTTTATAAAGCAGGGCTTGTTGAAAGATTTTGATGGCAAGCAGTTATGTAAAATTAGACAGGCTTGTTTATCCAAAAGTCTAACTTTGATGACTGGACTGTTCGTAATCATCATTCCCCAGAACATGATGATGCTTCAATTCATATAATTGGCAACATTTTTATTCGAATCTCAATTCAATAAACGCAGTCGTTACTTAATCTGAAATAGTCTCACAGGCATTGGCTAGGCTTTGACCAGTCGTGGATAATCGTTTTTGATCGTGACATTGACCAATCGTGGATAATCGTTTTTGATCGTGACATTGGTTTTATGATAATTCAGCGTAAATAAACAAAACTATTCTACCATTAAACACAAGTTGCTACACAATTCAGAATTGTTATAAATCTTTGAGAAATTGTGAGGAGTCCTCCTTAGTGTTCACACATATATCACCCTTATGTGTATGCCTATCTTGGATAATTACCAGTATTTATAATTCCACTGGAGGGTTATTGTCAGACTTTAAAAAATTTATAATCTTTGTTAACCTAATGAGTTTGTCTACCTTGTGTTCTCAAGAAAATTTATTCAGGACTTGGTTTTCCGGATTGAAAGCAGACACTTAATTAGTAAAAAAAATTGGGGCTGCTTCTTTATGCCAATTTAATGCACAGGGGAGCATTATTAGGTGCACTGCTGCACATATGAATTATGCATGACTCATGTTTTACGAGCGAAAGGGGCTCGTTTACAGATAGTGTTATATACAATGTATATACTCTTTTAATTATCATACCGAAAGGGATTTAACAATTGTAGAAATGAACATTTATACAACAATACAAACAATCGAAAATACATTTGAAAAAAGGTAATAAAGATAAATAAAATAGTTAAGTTATATATGATCACACTGATTTTGAGAAAGTGACAAGCAAAGTAAATTATACAAGTTGTTCGAGGTGTTCATTTTGTTCATGATAATTGTATTTATAATTCTGAGAAACAATTCGGGTTCAAGTATTATTCTGGAAGCATCTAAACATTTAACTAAACGTTCTTTATTAAAGTTAGACATGGAGAGCTGAGTAAAAAAAAAACCACACATTTTTTAATTAAAAAATGCTTGGATCATAAACGACTGCGCACCTGTAAGAAAATGCTTGCCGAAAAAACGAAAAACAAGCAATTAAAGATGCTTCTTTAAATGGAGTCTGTCACAACTTTATACAAAATTTCGAACCTTTAACCATAAAATGTACATGGGAATTATTTTTTTTTAATCATGTATGAACAAACACCAAATAGCTTCTAGTGGATATGAACATAGTTCTATAAATCTAAGCTTAGTTAAGTCATTCAGTTTTCACATTCATTCAGTAAATAGCGTTTAACTAACGCTTTTCAGCAAAATTAAAGCTCAGCCCTTTTTCTAGTTATTGTTTTTCTATAGAGCTCTTCATTAAACATTTGATGATGTTGTAAAACTGTTACAATACAAGCATTTGGATTACATTTCACTCGAATTTTTTTTTTTCCTGTTTGTCCCTGTAAAAAACATATAATACAAATATGACCTTGAAACTGTTTCAAGGTCATTCATATTGCAGTTGTAGTCTTAAAAACATGTACAAAGAACAGAACAATTATGAGATCATCACTTGATACTATTTGTATTGCTGTAAATGTCCTTTTAAACGTGCTTGCCCTAACTTAAAGCTGCACTCTCACAGATTGAACGTTTTGAAAACTTTTTTATTTTTTGTCTTGGAACGAGCCAATTTTGGCGACAATCCATGGAAACCAGTTGTATAAGACTGCTGACAAAAATTAGATCGCAGATTTTTATATTTCAGTTCAAAAATTGATGTTTTATGCATTTTTCTTAAACCGTTAGTAACGGTTTAAGCCATAAAACATTAATTTTCGAATGGAAATATGAAAATCTACGATCTGATTTTTTGTCAGCAATCTTACATCATTGGGTTACAGATATTTACACAAAAATTTGCGCTTTCCAAGACAAAAAATAAAAAAAGTTGTAAAAATGGTAAATCTGTGAGAGTGCAGCTTTAAACCAACGAGGTGTCTTTAAATACTGGGTCTTTTTTTCCAATTTATGAGTCATGAACACCTTAACCTTAACTAAAAATACGTCATCTATTCGATGAAAGGAATTCCTATTAGAGCATCTGCACGTCAAACAAAAATTCATACCGTATTGTTCACAATTTCAGGTGCAATAAAACTGCCGAAACTTGTGTTTTGATAACTTGAAGCCATGCATTTATTTGACACTGTTGATTGACACAGCAGGGTATGTATAAAGCTACGATGCAGCAGATACTGATGGAAATTTCATGTTTTTTACTTGAATATAGCGAGCTTTAGATACCGTATTATATCATGTATAGGACGCTAGCATAGATAGGACGCAGGGAAAAAAATAGTTGAAAAAACGGGTAAAAACCCTTAATATATAAGATAGGACGCAGCGGAAAAATGTCAAAATCGGAGCCGAAAAATTGAGGTTGGTCAAGTATTTATAACATATATATTGAAGTAAAAGAAATAAATGTATATAAGGCATATTTCGATAACTGTCTTGTGTATTTCGATAATTATCGTTGTATTTCGGTAATTTAACATTTCGGTAATTAAGTGTACACAACAATGATATAAGTCTTGACATTTTGAGAACATTCACGCATATTATAAGACTTATATAAATGCTGTTATAGTCCCGACACGCCTTCTGACTGACAGTCAACCGTTGCAACCGTTGCAATAGTTCCGACATGCCTTCTGAATGACAGTCAACTGTTGCAACCGTTGCAAAACTGTGTATCGTCAAAACTGATGATTGTTTTGATAAGGCTTGTCGCTGCGCGGATGTCAGGCATAATTAATGCGTGTCGGTAATTATCCTTGCCAGCGGAAGGCACGACGGGTAAAGTGCGAACAAACAACCATACATTATTACCATCGCAATAGTTTGTTCTATTGATGTTTTTCTAATGACAGACAGCGGGTGTTTTTCACACCTTCGCACATTTGAAAAGATTTGATAGTGACATTAATCCTACTTTGCGTTATGCACATTCCTTTATTAATTTTTTAAAACAGTAACATACAACAAAATGTTTTGTAAAATATCGAAACATTAAAATCATGAACAACGATTAATTGATATTTACCTCCTTTCCCAATTTTCCGTTGCCGTTATAACTCAATCCAGTTAAATGCTGACTTACATCGAGTTTTTGTGAGTAGCGTCCCTTTTGTAAAAAAGTAAACACTCATGTTTGTTTTCAATTTATTTCTCAATAAATCATTTTAAAGTAAACATTCAATATATTTCTGTGTGTGTTAACTTGCGTGATTTTACCTATGTCAGTTGTTCTCTTCGCAGTACAGATACTTACTATTACCGCGTTCTTCCCCGGTCGGATATTTTCGACCTGAAATGGACTTGGAATAAAAACAGATGAAATTCTAATAGCATAGAAAGGACGCAGGGAATTTTTAAGACGAGAATTGGGGGTAAAAAAGTGCATGATATAATACGGTAGTTGCCCTAAATGGGGAAAGATGGTTCTTTTTTAGCGCACAGGGTTCTCAAAAAGACATGTGCCCTGTGCATTTATTAGGATATATACAGATGTTTATTTATAAATAATTTGTATACTTTGTTAAGGGAAATTTTAGTCATATCAGGAATTCATCATTGCAAAAAAATAACTTCTTAATTTTCAGGAAGTTAACAGCTGTGTTGAGGAAGTGATTAAGCGTGTTTTTTGCTCAAAAAGTGTAACATAATCCGATGGTTCAAGTTTTGGGAAAATCATTAAAATTTGCACTTTTGCATATTGGTTACACGCAGCCATCATCAGAGAGAAATCTGGGAGCATTCTTGAACCCTGAGGTTTTAATATAGAATTCCAACCTTGATCGAGACTGTTTATAATGACATTTATGCAAAGACTGAATGCCTCATAGGACCAATAAATGAAAATGAAAACTTGACATCCCATCAAAACACTTTTGTTACCTCCCTGCCCAGATTTCCCTTGTGGAGAAAGGCAATCTTGTATGTCAATTTATTCTATATACTTTAAAGAAACGAAATTTCAAGGTCTTTTCCAAAAGCCTAAAAGCTTAAGAAAGACAAGTTTTTCATGTGACTAGTTTTGTTTAAAATGTCTTCTTCGTGTAGCTATGAAACTCTTGATTATACGGCCTGTGGAAAACAGTAGTTCCATTTATTGATACAACAGAAACTTCAGGGACCATGCAGACCTCAGAAGGTAAACATTAACAAAAGCTCTATTTAGAGACACAAGGTTCAAGGTCTTACCAGCACTCAAGCAACGGCCCATGGAAAACAGTAGATATGTTAAGGGGGTAAAAAGATTAAATGTTTGTTTCCTGTTTCATGCCCCTGGAAAAATAGGGTAGGAAGAAAAATTCATCCTGATGGTCCTTTTTCCCTATTAAATTTTTCATTTAGCTCTGACATTGGAAGCCAGCATTCTGAAGAAAAATTATGGGAACTAAAAAGTAACGTTTAATCATTGCTTGATCTTTTCAAGTGGAGCTGGATTAGTATTGGGCTGACTTTCCAGTCATCATTGAGAAACATTCCAATCACAGGGTCTTCGATGATGTTCTCTCTTTTGGTCTGAAAATGGAACAGTTATTTCTATTTTGGTGGCATATTTCTGAAATGATGGAGGCAATTTAGATTAAAGAATCAATTTGATTAATTCTGTGATCACTTTATACCTCTTAAATGTGCACTCTCACAGATTTACTGTTTTGACATTTTATTTTATTTTTGTCTTGTAATGAGCCAAATTGGTGTAAATATCTGAAAACCAGTGATATAAGACTGCTAACAAAAGATGAGAATGCAGATTTTCATATTTATGTTCGAAAATTAATGTTTTATGGCTAAAAGCGTTACTAACACTATAGAGAAAAATGCATAAAACAACCATTTTTAAGCATAAATATTATGACCTGTGATCTGATTTTTTGTCAGCAATCTTACATGTATATCACTGGTTTCCATACATTTCTGCCAAAAATGGCTCAGTCCAAGACAAAAAATAAAAAAAATTGTCAAAACATTCAATCTGTGAGAGAGCAGCTTTAATGAAGAGGAGCATTATATGTTAGAGAGTTTCAATAATGGTTCAAATAGTAAATATATCTCATTTATAAGTATCCCTATTTTAAAACCTATGATAAAACAATTTATATTGCTCTTTCCAATCATCAGCAAAGCTGCAATTTCTGTTGCAAACTACTGGTATAATATGCATGATAGATTTGAATGAAGATTCATGGATTTGAAATCCCAGTTATTTTCCATCACTGGTATTATTGGGGGTTTCCATGGATATTGCTACACATTTAAACAAGAAATGATTATTTTAGGGATTGATTAAGATAATTCTTTGTCTTGTATTCATTGAATGAAAAGATACTGTGTGTGTACTTCATAATTCATGATCATAAATAATGGTGCTTGCATTCTCTGAAATTTTTATTGATCTCAAAATCTCAGTTAACAAAGTTGAGCAATCACTGATTCCTTTTGTTTTACTGCTTTCACTGGCTTTTTATCAGTTTTGGGAAAAAATTCTCATAGTGCCTTTTCGGGGGCGGCTCAAGTATTTGATGTTAAAGGGGGCGTGACTAAGGAGCCAAACCAATTGACATGCGCCCCTCCCTCATAACAGAAATAACTAAGATTTAAAATGTTGGCAGGGGTTTAGTACTTTCCCTAGAAATTTTTGACAATTTCTAGTCTGAAATGGTGCACTTTGGGCATATTTAATTCCTATTTTCTCTTATATTGAGATTAAAGGGACCCCCCCCCCCCAGATCGGCTAGGGCTTTACGAATATTTTTGGAACAAATGGAGAAAAAAATCAGCAAAGCAAATATACATATCTCTCAGAAACATCATTAAATTAATGAATTTTGAGATTCACATTATATGAAATGGATTCCTATTAATATATTTTCCATAAATCTGTACAAAAAATTACTAGGAAGTGTAGGTAGGGATTTTGTTTTCATAAAAAAAATATTGTTACTTTATGTCATTAGATCATTTTTTACAAATTGCGCTATTTTTTGCAAATGTCACTGATATATTGCTGTTGTAGTGGAGCTTTATTCTGTCAAAAATTATCGGCAGTTTATGTTTTAACAAAATATGTTTATGGTGGCAATACCTTTTTTTTGGTTTTGTTTTTAAAAGATACTAGGGAATGTGGCGTTTGCTAAATAGGGTCTGGTTACCCGTAACAAACAAATTGTTTTTTTTCAGGCCCAATGAGCCAGAAAACTAAAATGCACTTCTAAATGCAAATGCCGTCTAAACTGGATTTTGCACCGAAATTGGTCAAAGACTAACGCCTTGCTTAAAGACTTGATATTTCTGGTTACCGGTAGTTTAAACCTATAGAGAGCATTGATTTAAATCATGAGCTGCATGATCTTCCCATGCAAAACTATGCAGTGTAAGATGAGACCGCAGACGTTATTCGTGAATAACGATTACAATCCTTCAGAACAAAATCGAAGACTCGTAGACCAATTAATTATTATTCATAAATTTTACTGGCTTTGTCACCAGTGAAAACATGTGAATCTAGTTTAAAAGATATAAATTATGATTATAACAAAAACAGCATAGTTGCAGCAATTGGCTTCCGGCAATCATAATTTCCTTCTCACTCACATCTCGGGGGTCTCATGTGATTGTATCAAACGTTACAAAATAGAAATGAACGGAATGTAATTAAAAAGAGGAAATGCAGTGCAATTTTATTACAAAAGTGTATTTTGTTTGCCAAGAAGTTCAAGTTGATGCATGAAAATCTTGACAAAGACTTGAAATTTGCTGATGCTGTTCTGTTTAGTTAAAGCTGTTCTCTCACAGATTGAACGTATTGACAACTTCTTTATTTTTTGTCTTGGAAGGAGCCAATTTTTGCGAAAATCTATGAAAACCAGTTATATAAGACTGCTGACAAAAAGTTAGATTGTAGTATTTTATATCTAAGTTCAAAAATTAATGTTTTATGCATTTGTCTTAAACGGTAAATAACGGTTTAAGCCATTAAACACTAATTTTCAAACGGAAATATGCAATCTGATCTTTTGTCAGCGATCTTATATCATTGGTTTGCCAATATTTACTCAAAAAAATTATATTTCCAAGACAAAAAATAAAAAAAAGTTGTAAAAATAGTATATCTGTGAGAATGCAGTTTAAAGGGCCTTCCACAGGGCAAATGGTAGTTTGAAGGACCTAATTATAAATGTTTAAAAAAATATTTTTTTGTTTTTTTAGTTTTTAGGGTCAATATTCAGCAACTATGATACACACATCTGTTGCAACATATGTAGGTGAATTAAGGAGTTAAGCAAATTGAGTAAGATTATATCAGATTTTCAATCAAAAAGCATTTAAATGTTTGTTGTATCGTCTTCCCCACCCACTTTTGCATTGTGGAAGGCTCTTAACATACTCAGAAAAGGTATTTAAAAAAATAAGTATAAGAATTTGATTTAGTATCAGTTTTCCGAGAACTAAATGTATTGTACGTCAAAACTTATTTCCTTTTTTATATAAATTTCAAAATTATTCCAGAAGAAATTATTGTACATTCAATTTGTTAGAACCATGGGCCAATTTCATTTAAGGTCTTACTTTAAGTTGAAATAGTCAGTCTTAAATATTTTTTTTATGATATTGTCACAGTGACTTAAACTTTAACCAGTATTTTAAGTTGAAAACTAAGATGAGTACTGGGTATGAAAGTTGATCACATTGTTGCGATCTTTGTTGTTCCAAGTCAGGTTTAAGGTTCTTGAAGATGTGACTCAGATCCAGGGTTCACACTTAGGCAAAAACCATAATAAAATGAGTGTGGTTGCTCAAAGTACATACCGGGTACATCTGATGTTGTATCATCGTTTATTGAAAATTGACATTTGGAAGATTTTTAGAACTCTGTTAAAGCTAACAACATTGTTTACCGCATCATTATTAACTTTTAAAAGTCAAACATTTTGTCATGTGCTACATGTGTATCTCAATATTTGAGAAAAATATCAAAGATCACATAGGTTTCCAAGTTGAAGCGTATTAAGGATTTGAAAGTTAAAAAAGATCTAATCCACAATGTTGTTAATACTTGTTAATTTTCATGTATTAAACCCCACTTTCTTTTGTCTTTTCAGATGTTGACCACTGTCCAGTGCCTCCCAAAACCCGACTTTTGGTGCTAGTAAACCCCCATAGCGGGCCAGGCAAGGCCATGCAGATCTTCCAAAAACAGGTTGCTCCTATGTTAGATGAGGCTGACATTCAGGTCAAGGTCATTCAAACAGGTGAGTTATTAATGAAAGGTATCAGTTGAGTGTAATCTGGTGCTAGTTAACCCTACAGTGGGCCAGGCAAGGCCATGCAGATCTTCCAAAAACAGGTCACTCCTACTTTAGAAGAGGCTGACATTTGGGCAAGGTCATTCAAACAGGTCAGTTATAAATGAAAGGTATCAGTTGAGTGTAACCTAATGCTAGTAAACCCAACAGTGTTTTTCCTGTTTTAGATGAGGCTGACATTTAGGTCAAGGTCATTTCAAATGGTAAATGATAATGAAAGCTATCCGTTGAGTGTAACCAGATGTTAGTAAACCCCTACAGCAGCAGAGTCAAGGCCATGCAGATGGTCACTCCTATGTTAGATGAGGCTAACATTGAGGTCAAGGTCAATGGAAAAGGTGAGTGTCTAATGTTAGTTATCAGTTGAGTGTTACCTGCACACAGTGGGCCAGGCAAAGCCATGTAGATCTTCCAACGTGTTATTCAAGGGTCAAGGTCATTATTACAGGTTACTTCAACTTCTAGACATTTCATCATGAGCATGTGGCCATGTAGATGATGCATGGTCTCGTACATATATATGTGAACTTTACTAATATTTTGCTTTGAAAGCTGATCTGTTGCTATTTATAGTCATGAGAAAGTCATGCAATGCGATGCACAGGACTTTTAAATTGGCTACCAGAATGTGATGCTGAAACTGACCATTAAAACATGACTTTGTTTAAAATTTGCATAACATGCTTACTTTTTGTATTTATAATTCCAGTTTAAAGTGTTTTTGATGAAAAATATGCTGTATACTAAAATTAACAGGAGCCATCTTAAGAATCCAGACTGGAATATGTTGAGTCCAGTAGAATCCAGACTGGTATATGTTGAGTGCAGAAGAATCCAGACTGCTATATGTTGAGTACAGTAGAATCCAGACTGGTATATGTTGAGTACAGTAGAATCCAGCCTGGTATATGTTGAGTCCAGTAGAATCCAGACTGGTATATGATGAGTGCAGAAGAATCCAGACTGGTATATGTTGAGAACAGTAGAATCCAGACTGGTATATGTTGAGTGCAGTAGAATCCAGACTGGTATTTGTTGAGTACAGTAGAATCTAGACTGGTATATGTTGAGTGCAGTAGAATCCAGACTGGTATTTGTTGAGTGCAGTCCGACAGTCTTAGACTCTAGTCTAAGGAGCGAAGGGGAGTTTAAGAAGAGTGGACATTTAGTCATTCCATCAGGCTATCTCAAAGGCCATGAAAACTGTTGTTGATCTTGTTCTTGTGGCCTTGCAAGCCATTGACTTATATCAACTAGAAAGTACCATGCTGTATTGTGCCATTTCATGTTGGGCTGTTTTATATTGTCCGCCATAAGCATTGCAGTTTTTCTATGAAATGCACATCAGCTATAACAGTTAAGTACATTTGAAGTGTAAGCCATTGAGAAACTCTTCAAAAATGTATCTAGTGTAAGTGTCTGTAAACCTCTGATTACTCTGTCAAGTATGCAGTCCATCCATATTTCACTGCCGTAGGTTTCAACGGAGAAAAGTATTTCATGCAATTTGTTCCAGTTTTCAGGGTCTGTGACCTTGTGGATTCATTTGTTCACATTGGATGTCTTACTTCATGATCTACTTATCTGAGTTTCAAGGATAAACTTAAAGGGACTAGACACCAAATTATACATTGCAAGAAAGAAGAAAATTGTCAAAAACCTTCCTAAAACTGATATCATGTACAGCCCATTGAATCTTACTTACTGATGTATGACATCGTTTACGACACATGTATCTTTCGTAGTTTTTGCATATTTTTCCAATTTAAAATTAACTGGGTTTGTCTACCACCTAAATCCCAGTAAATTTGAAAATAGCCACGGTATATGTATTGAACTAATCACATGACTTTCACATGCTCAAAATATATACACTATAAACAGGAAAACCATTTGCACTATTTTTGGTAAGTGGGTAAACTCAATATTATTTTATTCGTGTAGTATGACGTGTTATCAGCCTCATACTTATTAGCTCATATTGACCATTCTAGGCTTGTTTTGTGGAAATAATGTATTTGCCGATTTTGGGACCATCTGGTGTCTAGCCTCCTTTAATGCCGATTATACCAGTAGTTTTACGGTACTCTTTTTTTATACTTAAACTTCACCCACAGGGCCCCATATTCACTTACATTCATAAATAATCATTTTCAAATGTAACAAATTCAATTAAATATTGTCATTCTTTTGTATAATATTTTGGTAAAAAACTGGTGAAACATTTTGTTTTTAACATATAATATTGCAGAAAAAAATCACTGCCAACATTTTAAGTATTAGCACTCTTACAATAAATTAAAAGGGGCCCAGGTTTTCTTACCAAGTGTGACCCAGGTTCAAAATAGGTTCTGTATTTATCAAGTGAAACAATTTTTGTTTCTAGAACTCTTTCTTCCTCATGTTTCAGAGTATGCAGGCCATGGCAAGGAAATAATGAAAAAAGTTAACAAGAAAGACTACTATGGGGTCGTCATTGTGTCGGGAGACGGCCTAATTTATGAGGTAATAGTCCATAATATATGATGGCTTGATTTAATGAATTAAGTTCTTAATAATCAAGTAAACATCAATATTTTTTATGAAAAATTACTTCTTAGCCCTGAAATTTTTAACTAAGTATAATAATTGATACGTAAGTGTACAACCAGTTAAAAGTGTCCGTCATACTTATTAAAGCTGCACTCTCACAGTCTATCATTGACAGTTTTGCAGTTTTTGTTTGGTTTTGTCTCAGAATCAGCTTATTTTGGTTTCAATGCATTCAATTCAGTCAAATAAGATAACTCACAATAGAACAGATCTCTATGGCTGGGGAAAGTGTCGAAAATTCCTTTTTTTAGAGCGTTAGTAACCCTTTAATAGCCATAAAACATCAATTCTTGGAAGTCAATATGAAAAACTGCTATCTGATCTTTTTTCAACTGGTGTCCAAGACAAAAAATAAAAAAGGTGTAAAAAAGGTCAATCTGTAAGAGTGCAGCTTTAACATATATATCCAATGTTATTATTGTGTGAATTTTGGATGTCTGATGACACCGTATTATTTTGGTATCATTTAAAAGAGATAATTTTAAGCAGAGAATGAATATGCAAAAATTATACTGAAAGTTGAGATAAAACAATTAAGCCATACTGGCGTTTAAAGATTTCAAAATAGGTCATTTCACGCCATATTTCAGTTGAAAATACAATCTGCCGTTACTTATCTTGAACGGTTTTTGGTCATATGTTTTATTATAGATAAGTCACTATCAAGCCATATCATGTCAAATGATAATAAGATTATATGGGGTCACAAGGTATAAAAATTTAACATTATCGCAAATGGCTCGATGAGTAGAAAAGTTTTACATAGCACGTCAGGTTTCTTAAAACTATGATTTTGTTGCTGCTGGTGGTGGAATGTTTTTTATGATTTAAAAAAAGAAGAAGTTATTTTATTGTTAAACTTTGTTCAAAAAATGGTTCAAGCAATAAGTTTCTAGCTTTTATGCAAGCTTTTTTATTAAGTATATGCATTCTTTCACCTATTGCCTTCAATGATCGCAGGTAGTCAATGGCCTTATGGATCGTCCCGACTGGAAGGATGCTATCAAGTTTCCGATCGGCTGTCTTCCCGGGGGCTCGGGGAACGCTCTCAGCTGTGCCATAAACTATTCTGCTGGGTATGGTGCACACTTCTTAGTTCTCCATTCTAAACTTTTGCCTTCTGCACTCACCCCAGACAGTTAATGTTGCACCATCATTTATTCTGCTGGGTGTGGCTCAGAGCTATAAACTTCATTTGCTCTTTACAAGTAGAGGTTGATAGCTCAATTTCGTTTAATTTATGATTAAAAACCTCCGGTAAATTGATCATTAAATATGACGTCACTGCCCCGTATAGGAATTGATTCAGTCAGATTAATCGAAATAGAGAGCATGATATTCTGAGCTCTGATTGGCCTATTTAAGTGCATCATATTCTGAGCTCTGATTGGCCTATTTAAGTGCATCATATTCTGAGCTCTGATTGGCCTATTTGAGTGCATTGTATTCTGAGCTCTGATTGGCCTATTTGAGTGCATCATATTCTGAGCTCAAATTCCAAGACAGGGTAAAAACCAGAGATCAAAACATTAGCTGTTTGTAAAATAACTCTGGAAAACTGTACCTGAATACCATAATGCTTCAATATTCATTCATATTTTCTATGACATCACAATGTGTCTGTATTTTATTACTTATTTGTCAATACTTCTTTAAATATTTCAATTTGTGACCTTCATCTTTTCTAACAAGCAATTGACATGTTTATATAAACGTTCCCAATGAACTTAACAATTTTCTGATTGTTATAGTAACATAAAATGCATAAAACATGCCAACACTAAACAACTCAAATTTTAATTAAATCAAGTTAACCGCTTGAAGTCTAGCATAGAACTGACCGATACAATAAAGCCCTGTGCATACTCCCTCCTTTCACCTTGACTGACCATTCATCACTTGACATAACACGCTCAAACTTTACTTTTGTGATGAACGTTATGTAAAAACATATATATTCTGTGCTATACTACATAACACGCAGAACTTATAAGTATTTTGATGATGCAATCATTGGCCAGAATTTCAACTTCTTAAATCTTAAATAGAGGAGTAGAAGAAAAAACTATAATATTTTATAGAAGACTAAGAAATGTTTTCATATCTTTTCTGTCAAAAATGTTATTTAGAAATTAACGTCACTTCTTTGTTTACATCGGTTGTGATCTGTGGTGACTCACCCATGTGAGAACCCCTTTGAAGTCACGTGATTCCTCACCCTCGGGATGTCATTAAAAAAAAAAAAATCCAGTGTGTCTGAATTCCCTGTCTCTGCCTGTTGCTCCCCAGGTGGGGCAAACCATTGAGCTGATTTTCGGAACTTTGTGAAAGAGAGTTAACAATGTTGTTAATGCCATTATTAGTTAACTTTTGAAGGTGAAATAATTTTTGACATGGTGATATATATAAGATAAACAAGCATAGCCGAATCAGTTGTCTTAATATTTGTGTCAAGTACCATAGATCACATATTTGTCTATATCAATTGTCCATATTTGAAGGTCAACAACAATCCAGTTAGCAATGTTAACTTTAAGAAATTTCTGAGCAATTGGCGCATTTATAAGTTTGTTTGTCAATGTATGGGAATTTGGTTTAATAACTTGTGTGGTTTTTTTACTTGTGAGATTGATGTTGGAGAAACTGATTCATCCTCTCACTCATTTTGTAAAATTTATCCGCTACAATTTTTTTGTTACATGTAGAGTCTTTTGAAATAATGTCATAACAAAAGCATTACTGGTTATTACTTTAGTTTCAATTTTAACAATGACACTAGAGTCCATTGTAAACATTTATTTCTTGTCATTGTGTTGGAACATAGATCAAGCTTGTTTTTAGTGTGTTTTAAACATAAGCAGTCATTAAAATTTCATTGGAATTGTTATAAAACCCATTTAGCCATCGTCATAAAACGTTGAAATCAATGCTTCTGATTTAAGGTTTCGTGGACAAGAGATTGAAATAGGCTGTAAGGTTTGCTGTTCAGTAGTGCAAAACAAGAATGCTTGGCAATTAAAGCCAATGATTCATGGTGTACCTATTTTAAAAGGATGTTAACCTCTTCACTTTGGTAGAAAGATGCTTGTTTTTGCTGAATTAATTTAAGCAAATATTTATGTTTCAATGTTAGGGGAGGCTAAGTAAAGTCTGTTAAGGGAGGATTAAGGACATAGATCTTTTGAAGTCTATTGATATTTGCTGTTAAAGCTGGTTTTTGTTTATATGTTGTATGTTTCTGATAAAAAAAAAAGTATGAAATGCATTTTAGCTATATTATATGCACCTTATTTCCTTGCATGGAATTTTGGGTTGAAATCATTTTTTATATTGATTTATATTGGAGTGAGCTTGTTGGTTGGTTGGTTGGTTGGTTGGTTGGTTAGTCCACCAGTTTCTTGGTTTTGCCCAAACTATACTTCATGAAAGGGTCAACAGATTTAAATAGATTTTTGTACACAGGTTTTACACCATAATGAGAAAGTTCAAGTTTTTACAAACTATTTTTTTGTCAGAGTTATGGCCCCTTTTCAATTTAGTATTTGCCAAAAATATGTTTTACAAAAGATAATTAATGAAAAGGTTAAGATATTTTAATACGAATGCTGAGGTTCAAATATGTAACATGTTAACATACAGGTTCAATTTAGGTTACAAACTACTAAATTGCCCCTTTTCAACTAAGAATTTGTTTAAAATTGTATGTCTGCACAACAAGAAAGGGAACATGAACATGAAAGGGTTGACAGACTTGAATCATATGTGGGAAACACATGTTTTACACCATAAAACACAGGTCAAGTTTGATTTTGATTACAAATTACCAATTTCTGACAAAGTAATTTCCCCTTTTAATCATAGTATTTTTCAAAATGCCAAAAATATGGTGTCCAGAGAGTAACTCATTAAAGGGTTGAGAGATTTAACACAGTCATGTTTAACACCATTCACATGTAAAATACAGATCAAGTTCGACTTTGGTAACAAATCATATATTTTTTGTGGGGTTATGCCCCTTTCCACTTGGAAATATGAAAAGTGTAGACTAATTTTGGGGTCACATGTTTATTTTTAAAATAAAAATCAAGTTTGACTTAGGGTACAATCCAGGAATGTTGATAGAGTTATTGCCCCTTTTCAAATTCTTTTAGAAAAAGTCCCCCCGTCCTTGCAAAATAAGAGGTAATAAAAATTAAGGATCATTAGGTTTAAAGTAGTACAGTATACATGCATTTAACACCATAATAGATATGTCAAATCATTCATTTGTACAGGCGTCTCGTGTGTGTGGATGGTCTTTGCTCCCATTCAAATTATTTTTTTACAATCTAATCAGGAGCAGTCAGTGAGTCAGACAAACACTGTTAACATCATGCTTATATCACTGCAAAATTCTGTACATTTTCAATGACTTGCTTCACAGAATGATCATTCAACATCACCCCATGCATGTGTACACTACAACTATGCGACAAGGTTGACATGATTACTTTATATATGTCAATGTTACATCAAAGGGCATCCTGACTTAGTTATCATTAATAAGTTACTGATAAACATCTCTTTCTATTTCCAATTTTCAGTGTAAAATTATCGTATCATTTTTCTGTTTTAATTCAAACAGTTTACATTCATTTATCCAGCAAAAGTGTTTACACTTATTTATCCAACAAAAGTGTTTATGCTCAATTATCCGCAAAAGTGTTAATGCTCATTTATCAGGCAATAGTGTTTACACTCAGTCATCAGGCAATAGTGTTTATGCTCATTTATCCGGCAACAGTGTTTACCCTCATTTTTTAGGCAATAGTGTTTATCCTCATTTATGCGGCAATAGTTTTGATCCTCATTTATACAGCAATAGTGTTAACGCTCATTTGTCCAGCAATAGTGTTACCGCTCATTTATCCAGCAATAATGTTAACACTCTTTTATCCGGAAATAGTGTTAACGCTGATTTATCCGGCAATAGTGTTTACGCTCATTTATCCGGCAATAGTGTTTACGCTCATTTATCCGGCAATAGTGTTTACGCTCATTACAAATACAAATACAAATACATTTGTATAGCGCAAAAAGTATTGTTCAATATTCGATTGCACTTCACACAGTTCATGCGCTATTTCACACAAGGGTATATACAGTCATTTACACATACAATCTGGTTGGCTCTTAATTATAAAACAGTCCAAACAAATAAGTTTTCAGTTCCTTTCTAAAAGTAGGTTCACTTTTAATGTGTTTTATGTCTCTAGGAAGAGCATTCCACCATTTTGGCCCAACCACAACAAGTGATCTGTCAGCAATTCTGGTTCTGGTTCTTGGAACAATAAATTGAATGTCATCAGAAGATCTTAGTCTGTATTTTCCCTCAACACGGTTTAACAAAGACCTCAAATAAGATGGAGCTGTTCCCTGCACAATACGGAACACAATGACAAGAATTTTAAACATAATTCTTGCCCTCACAGGTAGCCAGTGAAGGGATTTGAGGACTTCGGTAGTTGGATGACCGTATGGTGTGTTGGTCACAACTCTTGCTGCTTGGTTCTGAACTTTCTGAAGTCTGTTAATCTGATAGGCAGGGATTTCCGTAAATAATCCATTGCAAAAGTCAATATGAGAATGAATAAGTGTTAACACTTTTATTATTCATAAAGCAATAGTGTTAACACTCATTAATCCGGCAATAGTGTTAACACTCATTTATCCGGCAATAGTGTTAACACTCATTTATTCTGCAATAGTGTTAACACTCATTTATCCGGCAAAAGTGTTAACACTCATTTATCCGGCAATAGTGTTAACACTCATTTATCCGGCAATAGTGTTAACACTCATTTATCCAGCAATAGTGTTAACACTCATTTATCCGGCAATAGTGTCAACACTCATTTATTCTGCAACAGTGTTAACACTCATTTATTCTGCAATAGTGTTAATCTCATTTTTCTGGCAATAGTGTTAACCCTCATTTATTCCGCAATAGTGTTAACACTCATTTATTCTGCAAAAGTGTTAATCTCATTTTTCTGGCAATAGTGTTAACACTCATTTATTCTGCAATAGTGTTAACACTCATTTATTCTGCAATAGTGTTAACACTCATTTATTCTGCAATAGTGTTAACACTCATTTATTCTGCAATAGTGTTAACACTCATTTATTCTGCAATAGTGTTAATCTCATTTTTCTGGCAATAGTGTTAACCCTCATTTATTCTGCAATAGTGTTAACCCTCATTTATTCTGCAATAGTGTTAACACTCATTTATTCTGCAATAGTGTTAACACTCATTTATTCTGCAAAAGTGTTAATCTCATTTTTCTGGCAATAGTGTTAACACTCATTTATTCCGCAATAGTGTTAACACTCATTTATTCCGCAATAGTGTTAACACTCATTTATTTCGCAATAGTGTTTACACTCATTTATTCCGCAATAGTGTTTACACTCATTTATTTGGCAATAGTGTTAACACTCATTTATTCCGCAATAGTGTTAACACTCATTTATTTCGCAATAGTGTTAATCTCATTTATTCTGCAATAGTGTTAACGCTCATTTATTCTGCAATAGTGTTAACGCTCATTTATTCTGCAATAGTGTTAATCCTCATTTATTTGGCAATAGTGTTAACACTCATTTATCCGGCAATAGTGTTAACACTCATTTATCCGGCAATAGTGTTAACACTCATTTATCCGGCAAAAGTGTTAACACTCATTTATTCGGCAATAGTGTTAACACTCATTTATTCGGCAATAGTGTTAACACTCATTTATTCGGCAATAGTGTTAACACTCATTTATTTGGCAATAGTGTTAACACTCATTTATCCGGCAATAGTGTTAACACTCATTTATCCGGCAAAAGTGTTAACACTCATTTATCCGGCAATAGTGTTAACACTCATTTATTCTGCAATAGTGTTAACACTCATTTATTCTGCAATAGTGTTAACACTCATTTATTCTGCAATAGTGTTAACGCTCATTTATTCCGCAATAGTGTTAACACTCATTTATTCTGCAATAGTGTTAACGCTCATTTATTCCGCAATAGTGTTAACACTCATTTATTCTGCAATAGTGTTAACGCTCATTTATTCCGCAATAGTGTTTACACTCATTTATTCTGCAATAGTGTTAACGCTCATTTATTCTGCAATAGTGTTAACACTCATTTATTCTGCAATAGTGTTTACACTCATTTATTTGGCAATAGTGTTAACGCTCATTTATTCTGCAATAGTGTTAACACTCATTTATTCCGCAATAGTGTTAACACTCATTTATTTCGCAATAGTGTTTACACTCATTTATTTGGCAATAGTGTTAACGCTCATTTATGCTGCAATAGTGTAAACACTCATTTATTCCGCAATAGTGTTAACACTCGTTTATTCCGCAATAGTGTTAACACTCATTTATTTCGCAATAGTGTTTACACTCATTTATTCGGCAATAGTGTTAACACTCATTTATTTGGCAATAGTGTTAACACTCATTTATTCTGCAATAGTGTTAACGCTCATTTATTCTGCAATAGTGTTAACACTCATTTATTTGGCAATAGTGTTTACACTCATTTATTTGGCAATAGTGTTAACACTCATTTATTTGGCAATAGTGTTTACACTCATTTATTTGGCAATAGTGTTTACACTCATTTATTTGGCAATAGTGTTAACACTCATTTATTTGGCAATAGTGTTAACACTCATTTATTCTGCAATAGTGTTAACACTCATTTATTCTGCAATAGTGTTAACACTCATTTATCCGGCAATAGTGTTAACACTCATTTATTCTGCAATAGTGTTAATCTCATTTTTCTGGCAATAGTGTTAACCCTCATTTATTCTGCAATAGTGTTAATCCTCATTTATTCTGCAATAGTGTTAACACTCATTTATTCTGCAATAGTGTTAATCTCATTTTTCTGGCAATAGTGTTAACACTCATTTATTCTGCAATAGTGTTAACACTCATTTATTCTGCAATAGTGTTAACACTCATTTATTCTGCAATAGTGTTAACACTCATTTATTCTGCAATAGTGTTAATCTCATTTTTCTGGCAATAGTGTTAACCCTCATTTATTCTGCAATAGTGTTAATCTCATTTTTCTGGCAATAGTGTTAACCCTCATTTATTCTGCAATAGTGTTAACCCTCATTTATTCTGCAATAGTGTTAACACTCATTTATTCTGCAATAGTGTTAACACTCATTTATTCTGCAATAGTGTTAATCTCATTTTTCTGGCAATAGTGTTAACCCTCATTTATTCCGCAATAGTGTTAATCTCATTTATTTGGCAATAGTGTTTACGCTCATTTATCCGGCAATAGTGTTAACGCTCATTTATTCTGCAATAGTGTTAACACTCATTTATCCGGCAATAGTGTTAATGCTCATTTATTCTGCAATAGTGTTAATCTCATTTATCTGGCAAAAGTGTTAACGCTCATTTATTCTGCAATAGTGTTAACACTCATTTATCCGGCAATAGTGTTAACGCTCATTTATTCTGCAATAGTGTTAATCTCATTTATCTGGCAATAGTGTTTACGCTCATTTATTCTGCAACAGTGATTACGCTCATTTATTCCGCAATAGTGTTAACGCTCATTTATTCCGCAATAGTGTTAATCTCATTTATTCTGCAATAGTGTTAATCTCATTTATTCCGCAACAGTGTTTACGCTCATTTATTCCGCAATAGTGTTAATCTCATTTATCCGGCAATAGTGTTAACGCTCATTTATTCCGCAATAGTGTTAATCTCATTTATTTCGCAATAGTGTTAATCTCATTTATTCCGCAACAGTGTTTACGCTCATTTATTCCGCAATAGTGTTAACGCTCATTTATTCCGCAATAGTGTTAACGCTCATTTATTCCGGCAATAGTGTTAACGCTCATTTATTCC
The DNA here is from genome assembly GCF_026914265.1 of Mya arenaria. Taxonomy (NCBI): domain Eukaryota; kingdom Metazoa; phylum Mollusca; class Bivalvia; order Myida; family Myidae; genus Mya; species Mya arenaria. The sequence goes on along the minus strand of NC_069123.1, from coordinate 10,404,636 downwards.
GCAATAGTGTTAATCTCATTTATTCCGCAACAGTGTTTACGCTCATTTATTCCGCAATAGTGTTAACGCTCATTTATTCCGCAATAGTGTTAATCTCATTTATTCCGCAATAGTGTTAATCTCATTTATTCCGCAATAGTGTTAATCTCATTTATTCCGGCAATAGTGTTAACGCTCATTTATTCCGCAATAGTGTTAACGCTAATTTATTCCGCAATAGTGTTAATCTCATTTATTCCGCAACAGGGTTTACGCTCATTTATTCCGCAATAGTGTTAACGCTCATTTATTCCGCAATAGTGTTAATCTCATTTATTCCGCAATAGTGTTAATCTCATTTATCCGGCAATAGTGTTAACGCTCATTTATTCCGCAATAGTGTTAATCTCATTTATTCCGGCAATAGTGTTAACGCTCATTTATTCCGCAATAGTGTTAATCTCATTTATTCCGCAATAGTGTTAATCTCATTTATCCGGCAATAGTGTTAACGCTCATTTATTCCGCAATAGTGTTAATCTCATTTATCCGGCAATAGTGTTAACGCTCATTTATCCGGCAAAAGTGTTAACACTCATTTATCCGGCAATAGTGTTAACGCTCATTTATTCCGCAATAGTGTTAATCTCATTTATCCGGCAATAGTGTTAATGCTCATTTATTCCGCAATAGTGTTAATCTCATTTATTCCGCAATAGTGTTAATCTCATTTATCCGGCAATAGTGTTTACGCTCATTTATTCCGCAATAGTGTTAATCTCATTTATCCCGCAATAGTGTTAACGCTCATTTTTTCCGCAACAGTGTTTACGCTCATTTATTCCGCAATAGTGTTAACGCTCATTTATTCCGCAATAGTGTTAATCTCATTTATTCCGCAATAGTGTTAATCTCATTTATCCGGCAATAGTGTTAACGCTCATTTATTCCGCAATAGTGTTAATCTCATTTATTCCGGCAATAGTGTTAACGCTCATTTATTCTGCAATAGTGTTAATCTCATTTATTCCACAATAGTGTTAATCTCATTTATCCGGCTATAGTGTTAACGCTCATTTATTCCGCAATAGTGTTAATCTCATTTATCCGGCAATAGTGTTAACGCTCATTTATTCTGCAATAGTGTTTACGCTCATTTATTCGGCAATAGTGTTAACACTCATTTATTCTGCAATAGTGTTAACACTCATTTATTCGGCAATAGTGTTAACACTCATTTATTCGGCAATAGTGTTAACACTCATTTATTTGGCAATAGTGTTAACGCTCATTTATTCCGCAATAGTGTTAATCTCATTTATTCTGCAATAGTGTTAACACTCATTTATCCGGCAAAAGTGTTAACACTCATTTATCCGGCAATAGTGTTAACGCTCATTTATTCCGCAATAGTGTTAATCTCATTTATCCGGCAATAGTGTTAACGCTCATTTATCCGGCAAAAGTGTTAACACTCATTTATTTGGCAATAGTGTTAACACTCATTTATTCTGCAATAGTGTTAACACTCATTTATCCGGCAAAAGTGTTAACACTCATTTATCCGGCAATAGTGTTAACGCTCATTTATTCCGCAATAGTGTTAATCTCATTTATTTGGCAATAGTGTTAACACTCATTTATTCTGCAATAGTGTTAACACTCATTTATTTGGCAATAGTGTTAACACTCATTTATTTGGCAATAGTGTTAACACTCATTTATTTGGCAATAGTGTTAACGCTCATTTATTTGGCAATAGTGTTAATCTCATTTATTCTGCAATAGTGTTAACGCTCATTTATTCGGCAATAGTGTTAACGCTCATTTATTCGGCAATATTGTTAACGCTCATTTATTCAGCAATAGTGTTAATCTCATTTTTCTAGCAATAGTGTTAACCCTTATTTATTCGGCAATAGTGTTAACACTCATTTATTTGGCAATAGTGTTAACACTCATTTATTTGGCAATAGTGTTAATCTCATTTGTCTGGCAATAGTGTTAATCTCATTTGTCTGGCAATAGTGTTAACACTCATTTATTCGGCAATAGTCTTAATCTCATTTATTCGGCAATAGTGTTAACACTCATTTATTTGGCAATAGTGTTAACACTCATTTATTCGGCAATAGTGTTAACACTCATTTATTTGGCAATAGTGTTAACACTCATTTATTCGGCAATAGTGTTAACGCTCATTTATCCGGCAATAGTGTTAACGCTCATTTATTCGGCAATAGTGTTAATCTCATTTGTCTGGCAATAGTGTTTATGCTCATTTATTCTGCAATATTGTTAACGCTCATTTGTCTGGCAATAGTGTTAACGCTCATTTATTCGGCAATAGTGTTAATCTCATTTGTCTGGCAATAGTGTTTACGCTCATTTATTCCGCAATATTGTTAACGCTCATTTGTCTGGCAATAGTGTTTACGCTCATTTATTCTGCAATAGTGTTAATCTCATTTGTCTGGCAATAGTGTTTATGCTCATTTATTCCGCAATAGTGTTAATCTCATTTGTCTGGCAATAGTGTTTACGCTCATTTGTCTGGCAATAGTGTTAACACTCATTTATTCGGCAATAGTGTTAATCTCATTTGTCTGGCAATAGTGTTTACGCTCATTTGTCTGGCAATAGTGTTAACACTCATTTATTCGGCAATAGTGTTAATCTCATTTGTCTGGCAATAGTGTTAACACTCATTTATTCGGCAATAGTGTTAATCTCATTTGTCTGGCAATAGTGTTTATGCTCATTTATTCCGCAATAGTGTTAACACTCATTTATTTGGCAATAGTGTTAACGCTCATTTGTCTGGCAATAGTGTTACCACTCATTTATTCGGCAATAGTGTTAATCTCATTTGTCTGGCAATAGTGTTAACACTCATTTATTCGGCAAAAGTGTTAACGCTCATTTGTCTGGCAATAGTGTTTACGCTCATTTATTCGGCAATAGTGTTAATCTCATTTGTCTGGCAATAGTGTTTATGCTCATTTATTCCGCAATAGTGTTAATCTCAT